>NW_027494317.1:0-322575 GCF_021521415.1 Bidens hawaiensis
TGATCACAAGAACACGTGAGAACGCTTTTGACTACTAAACCCTAGACAAGACCTTCCTAAGAATAATAATTTGATTGAGTTTATTATTAGAAATTACTTGACAAGATTTACTTTAAACTAACATAATTAATTAAACTTAACTAACTGAACTGACTGACAAAACTTCCACACTTAGAGTCTTAACTGACTGTGACTGACAACGGAGAAGCCTCTACCTAGGTAAGACTCAAATTGACGGTCTGACGAGTAAATGAATTGAATTGATCTCATGACACCGTATCTAAAGATGACACAACTAGGTTCGCTCAAGCTAGCTAGATCACCTCTTGGTCTTACTAACAAACCCTAACTTACACTTTATGGATTTTAAAAACAAACCTATTAAAACAATTTATAAGGTGTTCTAATGTCGGATCTCCTCTCGGACCCACCGACACTCGAACCTAATGGAAATGAGTACTACACAACCAAGGATAGAGGAACAATTAGTTTAACACAAATTAGACCAACTAATCGCTCACAAACCCAAACCCGACAAACACCAAACTCGCTCTCGCGCAATTCTAATCCTAGCATGCAAAGGCTATGAGACGACCTTACTTCTTATCACCTCTCGGTCTCTAAGAAGATGTTTATCCGCTGATTTTTATAAAATAGTTCACTTAACAAAACCCTGCGATTATACATACCGCAAACAAACCCTTAACACAAAGTCTAGAATCAAACATGCAAAAATCAATCAACACATATCAATCAATCAAAGCCTGAGGTTTATGAAGTAATATTAATAAAATCCCAGCATCAACACATAACTAATTCATATATAAATCAAACTTTACAATAGCAATTCAAATCTTTTGATCAAATAATCCATAAAATTCATCAAATTTTAACAATTATCATCAAACCTAGGTAGAACTAACAAGATTAGCCAATCATCTTAAATGGAAAACAACATATACTTATGAAAACATTCATATTAATAATCAAACACAACTTAATCCTTAGCTCAATTGCAAAAGAATACGATTTCAAGATAAAAAAACAAGAGAATTAGGAAACATAAAAAAAAACCAAAGTATATGATGATGAAGTATGATGTTCTTGGCTGCTATTAGATGCTTAAACATTTGTTAAATTTGCATAAACTATAGTATCTTTGGGAAAGCTGACATGTCCATCCCTATCAGAAAGTTGTGGCCAATAAAGTGGAACTGAATTTCTCGATTCCTTTCTTAACTGCTAAGATTTCTTTATAGGTGGAATGATAATGTTTTTTGATTCTTTGAACGTGCCACTTTTGTAACCATATATTGTTCTAACACCCTTATCATCTTCTACAAGCAAGATTGTTGCCCATTACTCATCACCAACATATGTCTAAAAGATTCGTTTGTCTGTTTGTGCAGGAATCTTTAAAGGAGGCATCTTGTCAGAAATCTCCTTTATTCACCTGACAGCCTGTGTCTGGCTTTCGGTCTAGGTGGATGGATTCTTTTTTTTTATTGCATGGGGAACATATAAGTTGTATGAATAGACAACTTGGGCAGGAAATTTGCCATATAATTGACTAATCCAAGGAACTGTTGGGTTTCTTTTTGCAACGTCAGCTTATCTGGAAGCTGGTGGAGTTCTTTGGCAATGTGTGGCTGAGGCTGATACTTGCCAATCGGCAATTTTCATGCCAAGAAATTCAATGGACCTACTCTAACTTCCATTTTCTTTTCTGATAGCATAATCCCATACTTTTGGACAATAGAACAGAACTTCTGTAATAATTTGCATGAGGTTCTCCAGTTTCTGAGAACACAATGATATCGTCAATATAAACCAATCTATTACTAAGGATTGATTCAAAAATGTGTATCATTGCCTTTTGGAAGATAGATGGTGCATTTTTAGTCCGAAAGGCATTACTTTCCATTGGTAATGATGATTTGGAATGTAGAATGTTGTTTTAGGTATATCTTCTAGGTTGATCCCTAATTGCCAGAAGCCAGCTTTGAGATCAAATTTAGAAAGAACCTTTTCATTTACGAAGAGAACAAGGCCTTCTTTTGTTGGCATGGGAATTTATTTCCTGCTTCCCTCTAACGTTTTCACTTTTTTTGTTGGCATAAAACGCTTCACATGCCTATGGAGATGTTGTTGGTGCAATGAGGTACTTACTAATTTGTCAACTTTTGGCATTCTTGGATACATAGATTCATGTGATCTGGGTTCATCCCTGGATGACTGGCTCTTGTAGGGTTTATGTCTCATTTTTATTCAACGAAAGCGTGACAAAGAATGAAGACTTTAGAAATTCTGTAGGACTAGTAGCACAAGAAGTTTGAATGATTTTTTCCTTTATTTCTTCAATTGAGGCAGAAGAGGATATCATTAACATTCTAGGATAGTGCTCCAAGGCTTTGTAAAGTTCTTGTATCTGAGTCCTTCTCTTCCTTATCTTAAGTCTCGTAACTGGTGAAGGACATCAGATCCCAACAGAAAATCTTTTCCATGATAGTTTGATCCCAAAAATCTATATTTAATTGTGGATGTGAGGAAAATCCGCAGGTGTTTTGGAATACTTCTATTGGTGATTATGAACGACTCATCATTTGCTTCTACGAATCCTTGGTGGTGCGGATCCCAATACTCATCAGGGAGAATATCTGGATTTAAAACCGAAGTTGCGGACCTAGTATCAAAAAATGCAATGACAGGAACTGGTTTAGCGTATCTATTGGTATAGAGATTGGTTTTGGATATCGGCTCTAATACTTATGCCTTTTTAATTTCGGGTTTTCTAATGGGATTGAGTTTTTGCCATTTAGCATGGTGTTAACTCTAGTTTTGGCCTTGAAACGTCAAGGAATCTTGCTTATGTGATTAACTAAAGATAGGATGATACCATAAAAAAGGGGGAGTGTATGGTTGATCTTTAGGAAGACCTACTAGAACCTCAAGACACAAGGCTAAGCTCGGCTTGGAAATCTTCTGAACCTTAATGACTAGGCTTTCAAGACTTGAGAGGACCCTCAAACAACCCACCGGAAAATAAAAAAAAAAAGACTCAAAGGTTTTTAGAGAGAGAAAATATAGAGAGGTTAGAGAGAAATATATAAGAAGTTTTTATTTATTTTCAAGGATGAGAAACATAATATGGGGAACCCTCCTTTATAGGCCAAGGAAAGGTGTCCATGACATCATTGCTTACATCACACTGGCCAATTACATCATGGCTTACATCACACATCACCGGATATTAAAAACTTAAACTACATGCTAGATCATTTTAAGAGTGATTAAGCTTTATTCTTAAACACACATAAAACACACAAAACACAAAATAATAATATCACACAACTTAGTGAATTTCTTAAGGCACATGCTTTAAGGAACTTCATCTCAGCTTCCTTTTGAACTAGGCTATTTTGTAATTGTGGGTCAGGTCTTGAATGGACTATTTGGAGTAATTCATTGTGAAGACCAAGTATTTTGGTTCGAACTTCATAAATATACTCTCTAGAGTCTGCATTCTGCCTACCAAGCTTTCTTGGATTTGGCTGAACTATTCTGCTGAGCAAGGATAGCTTTGAGATCGTTGTTCTGGGCAACAACATTCTCACTTTGCTAGTTGAGGGTAGCCTCTGAAGCAGTGATCTGACTTGAGGATCCTGTGGGATTCATAGTACTGGAAGGTTGAACTTTCCAACTATTATTAGTTTTTTGGATAGGATCTTCAAATGAAGCCAGGTACGGGAACCCAGTCTTGAGTTCTAGGGATGAGGTGGATGGGATAAGTGTGATGACAAACATTTCTTTCTGCTTAGGAGGGGTTTTGGGTGATGAATGATTGACTGATTTAAGTGTTGGCTGTGGTGGTGAGTCACCATAAAGGATATAGTAATCAAACTTGCCCGATGGTTCCCCAAGAAGGCCAACGGTGGAATCTCTCGCTTCATATCTCTTCTTTAGAGACCTTTGGATCCTTTCTTCTTCTTAGGAATATATTCATCATTTTCAACCCTATCTGCTTCATCTAAGCAGGACTAGTAGTTGCACATGTCATACGGGAATTGTTCTGTCTTGGTTGGGGTCTTCACAGGTTGTATCAAGTATGTCGTCGAGAAGACATTTCTCCTGTCTTCTTTCTTGAACTTGAGTTTGACTAGACCATCCTGGTGTCGGATGAAATTTGGGGCTATCGTTTTCAGAATTGGAGCCAGGTGAATCTATTCATAATTAGTTATCCATTTTTTCGGGAGGAGCTAGGAGCTCTTCTCTGGATAGTTGCTTAGGAACATATGTACAGGTTGGAACGACGTTTGAATCGATGTCGATGAACAACGCCTCACCTGAATTATCATGCTCGAGAACCATGATGTCCAAAGAGTGATTTTGGACCCTGTACGCCATATGGTAGTGGAAGGTTGCTTGAAAGGTGTTAACCTGGTGGGCACCTCAAATATGAATATAATATTTCAAGGCGGTCAACAGTGATGGATCATTGAGAGGCATGTTGAAGTTTGGGTAGAAGGTGACAAACACTGTACCGACTTTTAACGTGGTCTGGATAGTACCAATATTGGCGTGTTGGTATTCTACAAACCAGGATTCGACTAAGGCGATCCGAGAGAACGTTGGTAGACCTTTTCTACCGAGGAAGGTCAGGGCTAACCTTATTGCATCAAAGTGGATATGGGTGAAGCCTTGTGCTTGCAAATCCTTGGAAGATCTGGAGGGAAGGGACAGGATTATTAGGTGTTCAGAGGTTGCGGCTGGAAGCTGGTGTGAATCAAACTTGGAGGTTTGAACATACTCCTTGACACCTGGGTTGGGATTTGGACTACTTATTTTTTGACTCTTTTTGAAAGAGACTTAGGGTTTAGAAAAGACACATTATAGGGATTAACTAGAGGCATAATGATGTGTTGTAAAACACACTATTTTTCCGCGCTATTTATCATTGTTTTAACTGCTTTTATATCTAACATTTAATGTTTTTAGCTTGTTTTAGCATGATGTTACATAAATTTATATTTTGTAGGTTGCGAGTTAAAAGAAAAAAGGCCCGGACCGTATCCATTTATGTGAAGCCCATGCATGTTCTATTGTATGATAACATAAAATAACAAACCCTAGCAGCCCCTAGAGCCCCTATAAACCCGAAATCAGCTCCCTTGACTATCTAATCCGCAACCGGCTCGCCTATGTAGTGTTTCAACCTGTGATCGTTCACCTTAAATGTTCCGAACTTATCTTGTTTTTCAATAGTACCATACGGGAATACCTCAGTGACTGTGTACGGATCCGACCATCAAGATTTCAACTTTCTCGGGAATAACCTCAACCGGGAATTATACAATAAAACCATATCCCCACACTTGAACCGCTTATTACCCTTCAACTTTCTATCATGCAGTTCCTTCGCCGTTTCCATATACCTAAACGACTTAGCATAAGCGTGCTCCCTCAGCTACTCTAACTCGTGAAACGGGTGGAACCGAGTTCCTTCCACGGCAGAAAAATCAAGATTAACCCTCTGGAGGGCCCATGAGGCCTTCCCATAAATCATTCTAAACAGTGTGGAACCACTCGGAGTTTTGTAGGCTGTTCGGAAGGCCCACAAAGCGTCATCCAATTTGTCGGACCAATCCCTAGGATTCGAACCAAAAGTTTTCTCAAGAATACGTTTGATTCCCCGATTACTCACTTCCACCTGTCCATTAGTCTATGGGTGGTAGGCGGTCCTAAGGCGATGGGTGACACCATAGTGCAACGCCTTCTCCATTTGCGCATTGCAGAAGTGAGTATCTCGAGCACTGATCAAGACTTTCGGTACAGCAAACGAGCAAAAAGAGTTTTAAGAAACTAGACTACAACTCAGGCATCATTCGTGGGTAAAGCCTTAGCCTCAACCACTTTGAAACATAATCAATGGCCACAAATATGTACTTGTTCCCACGCGAAGATGGAAACGGTCCCATGAAATCAATGCCCCACACATCGAAAACCTCACAACCTGAATAGCATTTTGGGGCATTTCATTTCGCGGCGAGATGTTTCCGACACGCTGGCAAGGATCACAACTCCTTGCAAACGCATGCGCATCCTTAAAAATCAAAGGCCAATACAAACCAGAATCAAACACCTCCTTTGCAGTCAAACTCGCACC
Organism: Bidens hawaiensis; assembly: GCF_021521415.1. Taxonomy (NCBI): domain Eukaryota; kingdom Viridiplantae; phylum Streptophyta; class Magnoliopsida; order Asterales; family Asteraceae; genus Bidens; species Bidens hawaiensis. The sequence goes on from NW_027494317.1 coordinate 6,164, forward strand.
GTGGTGACCTCTTGTCAGTCATACATGACAATGGCTCAGAATCTGCCATCCCTCCTTAGCATCTACACACCTCCAAATTAGCTGATCAGCACCGATACAGAAAAGATACGGGTCGTCCCATAGGTAGAAATTACCATTAGCATAGAATTTCTTCTTTTGCTGGTAAGGAATCTTTGGGAGGTAATGTCCGCAAGATAGTTTGAGAACTTAGCGAACCATGGAAAACCCTCCTCTTGTGCTGTAACAAACCTGACACTCTCTGTCGGAAAACTGTCATCGATCCTGACCCCCAAATCTCCTAACTCCACTCCCTCTAGATGCAAAATAGGACCGATCGGCCGCCACATTCTCGGCCCCCTTTTGTCACGGATCTTAATATCAAACTCTTGAAGCAACATGATCCACGGATAAGACGAGGCTTAGCATCCTACTTGCTGAAGAGATATCAAATAGCAACATGGTTCGTGTACACAAGCGACTTGGACAGAACTAGATAGGACCTAAGTTTATCGAACGCAAACACCACAGCTAAAAGCTCTTTCTCGGTGGCGGTATAACTCTCATGTGCACCATTTAAGGTCCGGATAGCGTAGTAAATCGGATGGAAGTGTTTATCCTTCCGCTATCCATGAACCACTCCGACTGTGAAGTCGCTCGCGTCACACGTCAACTCGAATGGTAACGACCAGTCGGGAACAATCATGATCGGGGCGTTAACGAGTTTGTCTTTCAAAATATCACACCCCTTGATACATTGCTCAGAAAAAACGAATTGAGCATCCTTCTATAGAAGTTTGGTCATGGGTCTAGCGATCTTAGAAAAATCTTTGATGAAGCGGCGGTAGAACCCGGCGTGACCTAGTAAACTCTGAATGGATCTCACAGAAGTGGGAGGGGGAGATTAGAAATAGTCTCGACCTTCGCTCGATCAACCTCTACCCGCACTCGAAATCCGATGCCCCAAAACAATGCCCCCGCGTACCATGAAATGACACTTCTCCCAGTTAAGGACTAGGTTGGTGTCAATGCAACGGGCCATCATTCTCTCAAGATTAGAAAGACAATAAGTTAAAGGAACTCCAAAATACAGAAAAATCGTCCTTGAACACCTCCATGGAGTCCTTGATCATGTAGTGGAAAATAGCCACCGTGCATCTCTGAAATGTGGATGGAGCATTACAGAATACGAAAGACAAACGTTTATAGGAAAACATTCCGTAAGGACAGGTTAAAGTGGTTTTCTCCTGGTCATTGGGAGCTATCGGAATCTGAAAATACTCGGAGAAACCATCTAGGAAGCAGTAGTACTGCTAACCTGCCAGGCGCTCCAACATATGATCAATGAAGGGTAAAGGAAAGTGATCTTTCCTTGTGGCATCATTCAGTCTGTGTTATTCGATGCAGTCAATGTCCTAGTGGAAATGAGCTCGTTCCTCTCATTGGTGACGACAGTCATGCCACTCTTTTTAGGAACCACTTGAGCTGGACTCACTCAAGCGGTATCATAAATGGGGAAAATGATCCCCGCATCAAGGAGTTTAATGATCTCCTTCACAACCTCCAACATCTTCGGATTAAGCCGCCTTTGCGGCTGAACGACCGTTTTAAAATTATCCTCCATGAGGATTTTATGAGTGAAAAACGAAGGGTTGATACCCTTAATGTCGATAATCTTTCACGCAATCGCCTACTTGTGCTCTCGCACCCTCAACAACTTCCTCTTGTTGACCTCCGTCAAAGCAGATGCAACAATAACGCAGCTTCCTCTCTTCATCTAAAAACACATACTCCAGTTGGGCAGGCAAATCCTTAACATCTAAGGAAGAAGTAGGACTCTCAACGGAAGGTAGGTCCATCGGATCGTCTCGTACAATCCTAGTAGACACGCCAGATTCAGGGTCATGTAACTCGGTGTCGTCATCCAAGGACTGATTGGTCATGAAAACCATCTCAATCTTCGGAATCTCCCTATAAGGAGTCATCAGAAAACTTGGAGTGTTTCAGTGAGTGTCAAACATCAAAGGTGGCGTTCTCATCCCCAACACTTACAATTACCCTCGCAGACGTCGATCAACGCCTGTGCAGTGGCAAGGAATGGTCGGACAAAGATAAGTGGGACACTATCATCATCGTTCATGTCCAAGATGATAAATTCCACCGGGAAGATGAACTTGACGACATGAACGAGCATGTTCTCAACCACCCCTCGGGGGTATTTCATAGAACGATCACAGAATACGGATACTCATCCTGGTAGACCTCGACTTGCCTAAACCCAACTTGCGATACACAGAATACGGCATGAGATTAATAATGGCACCAAGATTCTCGATAGGGAGATTCTGGAGATTGAGATGGTTGTCATGGCTGATCAGTCCTTGGATGACGACACCGAGTCACATGACGTCGAATCTGGCGTGTCTGCTGGGATCGTACGAGACGATCCAATGGACCGAACTTCCTTCGAGAGTCATCCTTCTTCTTTAGAGCTTAAGTATTTTCCTGCCCATCTAGAGTATGAAGAGTAATCTGCCAGTTATTATTGCATCTACTTTTATGGAGGTTGAGAAGAGGAAGTTGTTGAGGGTGCAACGAGAGCACAAGAAGGCGATTGCGTGGAATATTATCGACATTAAGGGTATCAAGCCTTCATTGTGCACTCATAAAATACTCGTGGAGGAAAATTTTAAAAATGTCGTTCAGCCGCAAAGGCGGCTTAATCCGTAGATACACGAGGTTGTGAAGAAGTAGATCATTAAACTCCTTGATGCGGGGATCATTTTCCCCATTTCTGATAGTGCTTGGGTGAGTCTAGTTTAAGTGGTTCCTAAAAAGGGGGCATGACTTTCGTCACCAATGAGAGGAACGAGCTCATTCCCACTAGTACTATGACTGGATGGAGAGTCTGCATCGACTACAGTAGACTGAATGATGCCACCAAAAAAGACCACATTCCTTTACCCATCATTGATCAGATGTTGGAGCGCTTGGTAGGTCAGCAGTACTACTTCTTCCCTTCTCCGGGTATTTTCAGATTTCGATAGCTCCCGATGTCCAGGAGAAAATCACTTTTACCTGTCCTTACAGAATGTTTGCCAATAAACGTATGTCGTTAGGATTGTGTAATGCTCCAGCCACAGTTCAGAGATGCATGGAGGCTACACGACATGATTGAGGACTCCATGGAGGTGTTCATGGACGATTTTTCTGTATTTTAGAGTTCCTTTGATCAATGCCTTTCTAATCTTGAGAGGATGATGGTCCGCTGCGTTGACACCAACCTAGTCTTTAACTGGGAGAAGTGTCATTTCATGGTACGCGAGGGCATTGTTTTGGGGCATCGGATTTCGAGTACGGGGATAGAGGCTGACCGAGCGAAGGTCGAGACCGTTTCTAATCTTCCCCCGCCCACTTTTGTGAGATCCATCCGGAGTTTTCTGGGTCATGCCGGGTTCTACCGCAGATTATTCTAAGATCGCAAGACCCATGACCAAACTTCAGGAGAAGGATGCTCCATTCATTTTTTCTGAGCAGTGTATCGAGGCGTTTGATCTTTTGAAAGACAAACTCGTTAATGCCGCGATCATGATTGCTCCCTACTGGTCGTTACCATTCGAGTTGATGTGTGACGCGAGCGACTTCGCATTTGGAGTGTTTCATGGACAACGGAAGGATAAACACTTCCATCCGATTTACTACGCTAGCCGGACCTTAAATGGTGCACAAAAGAGCTATAACACCACCGAGAAAGAGCTTTTAGCTGTGGTGTTTTCATTCGATAAATTTAAGTCCATCTAGTTCTGTCCAAGACGATTGTATACACGAACCATGCTGCTATTTGATATCTCTTCAGCAAGCAGGATGCTAAGCCTCGTCTTATCCGATGTATCCTGTTGCTTCAATAGTATGATATTGAGATCCATTAAAAAAGGGGTTCGAGAATGTTGCAGCCGATCATCTTTCGCTTCTAGAGGTAGCGGAGTTAGGAAATTTGAGGATCAGGATCGATAACTGTTTTCCGACAGAGAGTCTCATGCTTTGTTACAGCACAGTAGGAGGGTTTTCCATGGTTCCTTGAGTTCGCAACTATCTTGCTGACAGGTTTCTCCCGAAGATGCCTTACCAACAAAAGAAGAAATTCTTTGCTGATGTTAAGTTCTACTTTTGGGATGACCCGTATCTTTTCCGTATCGGTGCTGATGAGCTGATTAGGAGGTGTGTATCACTAAGGAGGGATGGCAGATTCTGAGCCATTGTCATGTAGGACCGACAGGAGGTCACCACGGTGCGAGTTCGACTGCGAAGAAGGTGTTTGATTCTGGTTTGTATTGGGAAGTTTTCAAATAAGTAAAAGTAAATTTACCTTTACTTGAGGCAATTACGCAGGTACCCGCTTATGCAAAAAAATTAAAAGAATTTTGCACCGAAAAGAGGAAACAAAAGTGCCTAAACGGGTTGATTGAACGGAGCGGGTAAGTGCAGTCTTCAAAGGGGATCTTCCTCATAATCTCCAAAATCCGGGAACACCTCTAATAAGTATTCAATTAGGTAATTTTCAAATGTCAAAGGCGTTGTTAGATCTTGGAGCTGGAGTAAGCATTTTATCGGGGGGTTTATATGACCAATACGATTTTGATCCTTTAAAACAAGTTGAGAAAACGGTTGTGTTAGCCTATTTGTCTCATAAACTTCCCCGAGGGATTGTGCGGGATGTGATACTAAAAGTCGAAGAATTTTACTATCCGGTTGATTTTTTAGTCTTAGACTACTCATCGGTTGACTCGACCCAGCAACAAAATGTTATATTTGGTCGATCGTTTCTAAACACCACTCATGCTATTATTGATTGTCGATCGGGTACGGTTGATATGGCTTTCGGAAATAGGAAAATGAGATTAAATGTGTTCACTAATGGATCTAATTAGTGGTGATGAGTGTTTTATGGCAGATATAGTTGACATGTGTGAACCGCATGATTATGAGGAATATGCTTTGGAAGCATGTGTTTGTGATTTTTCTGAACAGGTACGTACATCTTTGTGCATTGAGGATGGAAGAGAAGAATCAAGACGTGTTGGCGGTAAAATAAGGACGACCACCAAGGACTCATCAAATTTCTACCGGCCGAGATCGATTCGGGTACAAAACCGTCTTTGGAATGCCCACCGAAATTGATTTTGAAGAACTTGCCTAGCCACTTGAAGTATGCACTTTTGGGGGACAATAACACACTACCGGTCATTATTGCATCTAATTTGGATGAATCTCAAGAGCAAGAATTGTTTGAAGGTGTTGAAGATTAACAAGGTGGTTATAGGTTGGAATGCCGAGTAAAAAGGCATTAGTCCGTCTATAATCATGCACAAAATCATCACCAACAAGGATGCAAAACCAACCTGAGAGACTCAAAGAAGGTTAAACTTATTTGAGAAAAGTTGTGAAGAAGGATAATAAAGTGGTTGGATGCGGGAATTATCTATCTCATCTAGGATAGTGCATGGTTAAGTCCTACATAGGTGGTACCGAAAAAAGCAGGTATACAGGTAATTAAAGATGAGAGCGGAGAACAAATCGCCACCCAACCGGTCACCGAGTGGCGAGTTTGCATTGATTATCGTAAATTAAATTCCGCTACATCTAAATAAATTACCTTTTATTGACCAAATTATTGAAAAATTATCGGGTGAAAAGTATTACTGTTTTTTGGATGGGTACTCGGGTTACCCGGAGGACTTGACAAGACCACCTTCACTTGTCCGTAGGGCACTTTGCTTTTCGGCGAATGCCGTAAGGATTGTGTAATGCCCCGGACACATTTCAAAGTTGTATGATGAGTATTTTTTTCGGACATGGTTGGGGATTCATTTGAGGTGTTTATGGATGACTTTTCCATTTTTGGTCCAACTTATGAAACTTGTCTCAATGAAATAGAAAAAGTTTTAAAAAGGTGTGTTGAGACAAATTGGTTCTAAGTTGGGAGAAAACTCATTTTATGGTCCAAGAGGGTATTGTGTTGGGTCACATTATTTCATAAAAGGGAATGGAGGTGGATAAGGCAAAAGTCCGGGTAATATTATCTTTACCTCCACCTAAAAACATTAAAGGGGTAAGGTCATTTTTGGTGCATGCGGGTTTTTATAGGAGAATTATTAAAGGTTTTAGTGTGATCACAAAACATTTACGTAATTTGTTGTTAAAAGATGCTCATTTTGATTTTACTAATGAGTGTTTGCAAGAGTTTAATGTTTTGAAGGAACAATTGGTGAAAGCTCCCATTTTACAACCGCCGAATTGGTCAAAGCCGTTTGAGATTATGTGTGATGCTAGTGATAATACTATCGGGGAGGTTTTAGGTTAACAAATTGATAAAAACCCGGTGGTAATTTATTGTGTGAGTAAAACATTATCCGAAGCACAACTTAATTACACAACCACCGAAAAGGAATTGCTTGCGGTGGTGTATGCTTTGGATAAGTTTTGCTCGTATATTTGGGAGTAAGATGATCGTTTATTCGGACCATAGTGTGGTTCGATATTTGATGGAAAAGAAGGATGCAAAAGCGAGTTTAATTCGGTGGGTATTGCTTTTGCAAGAGTTTGATTTGGAGGTTCGGGATAAAAAGAGGTGTGAAAATGTAGTGGCGGATCACTTATCCTGAATTCCATTGGAGGGTGTTGATGACCCGATGGAGATAAACGAACGGTTTCCCAACGAAAAATTGTTAGCCGTGTTGACCGCCCTGTGGTATGCTTATTTTGTGAATTATTTAGCCACGAGGTCTATTCCAAGTCTTTGGGTGATGAAACAAAGGCAATGGTTCATGGCCCAAGTGAAACAATATAGCTGACCACACCACGGTACGGTGTGGTCTGCCCATTTTGACACAACCTGACTGTGGCACACAGTATGGACCGTGGGCCCAGTCCACCTTTGACTGACGGAAAGAAACATGGAACCGTGGACCACGGTGTGAACCGTGATCCACGGTGCGGTCAAGTCTGCACATGGGGGAACCGATTTTTGGTTGATTAAAAGAGAAAAAATTTATTTTTAACACAATTCTTAACCACACATTACACCTACCTTCATTATTTACCTTCAATTTCACCATCTCAAACCATCTTCTTCTCAATTCCTCTCTACAAACCCTAATCCTTATACCATAACTTCTTCATATCACCATCAATCCTTAAGAGTTTTAACCCTATTTTGATTAGATTTTCATGAGAATTAATAATTTCAAGCTTAAATCCAACCTTTCATGCAACATTCAAGATCACAAGGTGACGGATATGGATATGGGTTTGACAGTGAATTTGGGGGTATGAAGTGGAAGGCTACTACATGGGAGGTTATGGAAGCAAAAGGGTAAATCTGGAAAATTTTGGTTATGGTCAATGGCAATAACCGGAACCGTTGCACGAGCTTAATCGACAACAACCACCGCTGGTTGTCCAACAAAGAATTCAACCACCACCGATTCAACAACAAGCTCAACAACAAGTTCAACTGCCACCTATTATTCAACAGCCACAAGGGCAACCTTAAGATTAACAATTTCAACAATAAATGCCCCAACCACAATTTCAACAACAATTTGCTCAGCCAAGGCCCGTTATAGGCAAATGGGTAAACCAAGAGTACCAATGGGGGTACCAAGAAGGCATGCAAGAGAAAGGGTGAGGGGGATTGAAACCCATTTCCGACCAGTAATTACTAATAATCCGTCTCTGGTGGTTATTCCTCACAATCAATAAGGGAGGACATTTGAAGTGAGAACCAATGCACTCCAAAGTCTACCAAAGTATAAGGGGTTAGCAACGGAGGAACCGTATTTTCATTTGGAGGCATATGACTCTATGTGCAACACAATTGGGGGTCAAGGTTTTTCAGCGGATGAGGTGAAATTGGTTCTTTTTCAATTTTCGTTGGAAGATAAAGCAAAGAGATGGTTCTACACATTGCCTTCCGCAACAATTTACACTTGGGCCAAGATGCAACAACGATTTTTGGAAGAATTTTACACGGATCAAAAGACTAACGATGCAAGAAGGAGTCTAAGATCTTTCCAACAACAATCGGGCGAAATGTTTCATGTAGCGTTTGAGCGGTTTAATATGATGATTAAGAATTGTCCCCGTCATGGTATTGCTCTTTGGGGGTTATTGAATGCGTTTCATGAAGGGTTGAGTGCGGAAGATGAACAAAATTTAATGTCGATTACAAATGGTTCATTTGGTACTAACTATGAACAAGATGACTGGGCACATTTGGAACAAATGGCGGTCACTTTAAAGAGAAAAGCCCATACCGGACGAAGAGCAAGACCGGCGATTGGTAGACCGCAAGTGCAAGCCGTGGAAGAAGGAAACGTACAAACCACTAATCAGTTAATTGATGTTTGTACAAATTGTAACGAGTTGGGTCATGCTTCGGAGGTGTGTACAGTGGGTCAAGCACCGGTGGAGGAGGTGAATGCACTTCAAGGGGGAGGTGGTAGGAATTACAACATGAACTCGAACACCTACCACCCCGGGTTAAAAAATCACCCAAATTTTCGATATGGAAACCCGACCACTCAATCTAAACCGAATTTTCAAGGAAATCAAGGAAATTATGTTCCTCGCCAACAATATAATAACCAAGGTAATTTTCATAGCGGGAATAATTTGTTTCAAGGTCAAGGGGATGGCGGTCAAAGTGGGTCAACGGGTCAAAGTTCATCAAGTGGAAATGAAGTTATGGACATGTTGAAGTTGATGCACCAAGACATGCAACGAAGAAATCAACTTGATGAAGTGAGAATGAAAAGGATGAAGTTAGAGATAAAGCCATCCAATCGTTGACCACACAAATGGGTCAACTGGAAACCGAAGTGTCAGACTTAAAGAAGAATAAGGGTCAATTGCCAAGCGACACAAAGGTAAATCCTTCTCATAATGTTCCTATTAATCGTGTTAGTGTGTTAAGAAGTGGTAAAGAATACAAAAAGGATTTATCACCGGGTGTGGTTGATGAGGAAGTTGATGATATTACGGGTAATGAAAGTGATGATGAAATAGTAACAAATAAACCCACTAAACATGTCACTTTTGAAAAACCATTACAAAATCCGGGTCAAACTTCAAATTTAAAAGATAAAAATACGGAAGTGGAACCAAATGCGGTTCCATTTCCCTCGGCTTTACTTGACCTGGGTAAGAAAAATATCATTTCAAGAAGGGGTTCTCAAAAAGAAGAGATGTGGGAAGTTTCTAAGCAAGTCAAAGTGAATTTACCGCTACTTGAGTCAATCAAACAAGTGCCCGCGTATGATAAGTTTTTAAAAGAACTATGCACTCAAAAGAGGCAACAAATAGTGCCTAAACGAGTGGATTTAACTGAGCGGGTAAGTGCGGTCTTAAAAGGAGATCTTCCTCCTAAGATTCAAGACCCGGGAATGCCCTTAATTAATATTCAAGTAGGCAATTTTCAAATGTCTAGGGCGTTACTCGATCTTGGGGCCGGAGTAAGCATTCTTCCCGGGGGGGGGGGGGTATATGACCAATATGATTTTGGTCCTTTAAAACGAGTTGAGACAACGGTTGTGTTAGCCGATTTGTCTCATAAACTCCCCGAGGAATTGTGCGGGATGTGATAGTAAAAGTTGAAGAATTTTACTATCGGTTGACTTTTTGGTCTTAGATTACTCATCGGTTGATTCGACCCAACAACAAAATGTTATTGGTCTACCGTTTTTAAACACCGCTCATGCCATTATTGAATGTCGATCGGGTACGGTTGATATGGCTTTTGGAAATAGGAAAATGAGATTAAATGTGTTCACTAATGGATCTAATTCTTTATGTGGTGATGAGTGTTTCATGGCAGATATTGTTGACATGTGTGAACCGCATGATTATGAGGAAGATTCTTTGGAAGCATGTGTTTGTGATTTTTCTAAACAGGTACATCTTTGTGCATTGAGGATGGAAGAGAAAAATCAAGACGTGTTAGCGGTAAAAGAAGGACGACCACCATGGACTCATCAAACTGGAAGTCTACCGGCCGAGATTGATTCGGGTACAAAACCGTCCTTGGAATGCCCACCGAAATTGGAATTGAAGGGCTTGCCGAGTCACTTAAAGTATGCATTTTTGGGGGATAATGACACACTCCCGGTCATTATTGCATCTAATTTGGATGAGTTTTAAGAGGAAGAATTATTGAAGGTGTTGAAGATGAACAAGGCGGCGATAGGTTGGACAATTACCGACTTAAAAGGCATTAGTCCATCTATAGTCATGCATAAAATTATCACCAAAGAAGATGCGAAACCAACCCAAGAGACTCAAAGACAGTTAAATCCAAATTTGAGAGAAGTTGTAAAGAAAGAGGTAATAAAGTGGTTGGATGCGAGAATTATCTATCCCATCTCGGACAGTGCATGGGTAAGTCCTACACAGGTGGTACCGAAAAAGCAGATATACAGGTAATTAAAGATGAGAGCGGAGAACAAATCGCCACCCGACCGGTCACCGGGTGGCAAGTTTGCATTGATTATCGTAAACTAAATGCCGCTACATCTAAAGACCATTTTCGGTTACCTTTTATTGACCAAATTATTGAAAAATTATCGGGTCAAAAGTATTACTGTTTTTTGGATGGGTACTCGGGTTATAACCAAATTTCTATTCACCCGGATGACCAACACAAGACCACCTTCACCTGTCCGTATGGCACTTTTACTTTTCGGCGAATATCGTTCGGATTGTGTAATGCCCCGACCACATTTCAACGTTGTATGATGAGTATTTTTTCGGATATGGTCAGGGATTCACTTGAAGTATTTATGGATGACTTTTTCATTTTTGGTCCAACTTATGAAACTTGTCTCAACGAATTAGAAAAAGTTTTAAAAAGGTTTGTTGAGACAAATTTAGTTTTAAGTTGGGAGAAAAGTCACTTCATAGCGCAAGGGGGTATCGTGTTGGGTCACGTTATTTCAGAAAGGGGGATTGAAGTGGATAAGGCAAAGGTCCGGGTAATATCATCTTTACCTCCACCTAAAAACATTAAAGGGTAAGGTCATTTTTGGGGCATGCGGGTTTTTATAGAAGATTTATTAAAGGCTTTAGTGTGATCACAAAGCCTTTATGTAATTTATTGTTAAAAGATGCTCCTTTTGATTTTACTAATGAGTGTTTGTTTAATGTTTTGAATGAACAGTTGGTAAAAGCTCCCATTCTACAACCACCGGACTGGTCAAAGCCGTTTAAGATTATGTGTGATGCTAGTGATACTACTATCGGAGCAGTTTTGGGTCTACGAATTGATAAAAAAACCGGTGGTCATTTATTATGCGAGTAAAACATTATCCGAAGCGCAACTTAATTATAAAACCACCGAAATAGAATTGCTTGCGGTGGTGTATGATTTGGATAAGTTTCACTCATATATTTGGGGGAATAAGGTGATCGTTTATTCGGACCATAGTGCGGTTCGATACTTGATGGAAAAGAAGGATGCAAAAGCGCGTTTAATTTGGTGGGTATTTCTTTTGCAAGAGTTCGATTTAGAGGTTCGGGATAAAAAGGTGTGTGAAAATGTAGTGGCGGATCACCTATATCGAATCCCCTTGGAGGGTGTCGATGACCCGATGAAGTTAAATGAACGGTTTCCCGATGAACAATTGTTAGTCGTGTCGACCGCACCATGGTACGCTCACTTTGAGAATTATTTAGCAACGGGGTCTATTCCAAGTCATTGGGTGAAGAAAAGAAGGCAACACATGGCCCAAGTGAAACAATATATTTGGGATGAACCGGATTGTTCAAGATTGGTTCGGATCAAGTGATAAGGAGGTGTATTCCCGATTCTGAGGTATTGGAGGTTTTGACTCATGCACATGCATCAGCGTGCGGAGATAATTTTAGCGGTTAAAAGACGGGCTACCGGGTGCTTCAATGTGGGTTTTATTGGCCCACAATTTTCAAAGATGCAAGTGAGTATACCCGACATTGTTTGAATTGTCAAAAGTTGGGTAGTATCTCAAAACGGGATGAAATGCCATTGCAACCGATTTTGGTGTTAGAGATTTTGACGTATGGGAAATTGACTTTATGGGCCCGTTTCCAAACTCAAATGGATTTTTATATATCTTGGTTGCGGTCGATTATGTGTCCAAGTGGGTAGAAGCGGTAGCAACAAGAACCAATGACCATTCGGTAGTTTGCAAATTCGTTCAAGCAAACATCTTTCGGTTTGGCATTCCGCGTGTTTTTGTGTGAATCACCGAATCGCTACTCCTTATCACCCGCAAACGAGCGGACAAGTTGAAGTGTCCAACCGACAAATTAAAGAAATTTTGATTAAAACGGTGCGGATCGATAGGAAGGATTGGTCATCCAAGTTAGATGATGCGTTGTGGGCATATCGAACCGCCTACAAAACTCCTATTGGTACAACTCCTTATCGGTTAGTTCCGATAAAAATAATGGTAGTTCAACAGAAACTGGTACCATAAAAATTGATTGTATCTTTGACTTTAATCAAAGAAAAGAAACAATCGACAAATGGAATACTGAAATTAGTCTGATTATCCAGTCTAATACAGAAGAATTTTCCAATGCTAAGGCCGTATTGTTATTAATAGAACACAAGTCCGCAGGAATAGTCCAAGATTTTATTAAAGGAACAACCTGGAATGAAGATTTACATGAGGAAGATCTCTTTGATCAAATTATTAATGCCATGCATATGATGTTCTTAGGTCTTGATTTCCTTACAAATAAAGATCACGAGAACCAAAAAGTGCTTGAAAAGGCAAGGAAAATATTAACCCAATCACAACTTTGTGATATATGTCTTTTAGATGATTTTACTTGTCTTTTTGAACAAAACTTATATAAGCTAAGCACAGGTGAATATCATTCTTGGATAGAAGTTTACCTAATGAAAATTCCTATTGTTAGTGAGAAAACCAAAGAACGATGGAACAAGGAAAAGAACAGCTTAACAATGCACTCTCTAGGTTTTGCTACAAGAATTGTTAAAGAAGAAATTGTTGTTTACTGCGACTTTTCCAACAAGCAAAAAACAGTTAAAGAGATTTAACAAAAGTTGTTGCAATAAACTCACTGAAACACCTCAATTATCTTTTGGTTGTGATGAGAAGAAAAACAAAAAATATTTCAAAAAGAAATATAAAAGAAAATATAAAACTAAAAGAAGGTTTTGGAAACCCAAGAAAAGAAAATTCATACCTGGAAAATACTTTACAAAAGAAAAACCTAAGGCTTGTCCCCAGGGAAAGAAGATATGTCGTTGTTGGATATGCTCAGAAGAAGGGCATTATGCTAACGAATGTCCTAATAGACAAAAGTTTCCAGAAAAGGTAAAACTCATTTCTGAAGCAGAAATAGCCATTATCCTTCAGAAGATATTTTTGATGACTATATGCAGGTATTTTCATTTGAAATAAAGTATGATTCATCTTCAGAAAGTAGCAACAGCTCTAATACTCCGAGATGAATAAAAACTAAAACTTTTAAAGGAGGGGTGTTGAAGGCTTAAACTGCCAAAAGAAAAGAAATATGTAAATACACTTCGGGAAGCTTTAAAACAAGCAGAACGAAATTACCACAGTAATGAAAAAGAATTATTAGCGGTAAAAAATACTATTTCAAAATTTTCTATCTATCTAACCCTGATAAAATTCCTGGTAAGGATAGATAATAAAAACTTTACTTATTTCCTTAAAACAAAAATTTCTGGAGATAATAAGCAGGGCCGTCTAGTCAGATGACAATGTGGTTCTCTAGATATTCTTTCGACATTGAGCATCTCGAGGGAACCAAGAATGTGTTGGCTGACTGCATGACACGAGATTTTCAAAAATCATGAAAAAACTATTCACACCTTTTTTCACCTATTTAAAGGGTCAAAAACCAAAAACCCCCCTCAAAAGGGACTTACATTTCCATTTTACAAAAGGAAAAATCACATGGAAGATTTAAAGGCACTAAGCCTCAAAGAAAAAATTCTTTTTATAGAATTAAAATCCATTCAAGAAAAAATAGCACTCTATGACGAAAGTCTAGAACAAGAATCGAAAGGAGACAATCTGAATCTATTCCCTTTCAAACGGCAAAGGGTAAAGAAAAAACAAGTCTGTTTACTCCTGTTGCTTTGGAAAAAAACAAAAGAAAAGTAAATGAAGAACTAAAATCTTCATCTAGTCCAGAAGCAAACGGCTCTGGTAAAGACAAATCAAATCCGTTGATGGCTGACAGTTTGCCAAAAACTGAAGAGGTCTCACTAAGACCAAGTTACTCTCAAATTACCCAGAGACCAGATATCTCAAAACAAGGTTCTATGTTATCTTTGACGGTGAGCATAGGGGGGTATAGGAAGACTGGTCAATAGTCAAAATCTACGTGGATGGAAGTAACTATCCATTCAAAAAGTTTGGGACGTTAGCACAAGCCAAAAAAATAGCACTCTATGACGAAAGTCTAGAACAAGAATCCGAAAGGAGACAATCTGAATCTATTCCCTTTCAAACGGCAAAGGGTAAAGAAAAAACAAGTCTGTTTACTCCTGTTGCTTTGGAAAAAAACAAAACAAAAGTAAATGAAGAACTAAAATCTTCATCTAGTCCAGAAGCAAACGGCTCTGGTAAAGACAAATCAAATCCGTTGATGGCTGACAGTTTGCCAAAAACTGAAGAGGTCTCACTAAGACCAAGTTACTCTCAAATTACCCAGAGACCAGATATCTCAAAACAAGGTTCTATGTTATCTTTGACGGTGAGCATAGGGGGGTATAGGAAGACTGGTCAATAGTCAAAATCTACGTGGATGGAAGTAACTATCCATTCAAAAAGTTTGGGACGTTAGCACAAGCCCAACAAGAAGCCACTCGCTATTCAGCAAATCTCGGAAAGATAGAAATACCTTTGAAGGCGCAAGCCCAGAACTTATCTCCTTAGCATTTTCTGCTGGGTTAGTTAAGTATATTTACCCTTCCTCTAATTTACAAGAAATTAGTTTAATGGCTGAAGGAATGAAGAAATCCATCAAAAACTTTCACCAAAAGATTGCAGCAGCAAAAGATGCTAACATCTTCATCAAGTGTACTTCTACACTCTCAGATTGGCATCAAGGAAAAACCTTCCAAAGCTACCATCATCTAGAAATCGGTCTTGCTAAAACAAGAACCGTAAATCCATCCAAAGTTATGGAAGAAAAATATGAAGACCCGAGCAATTTGGTTGAAATAAGAGTCAAGAGTTTTCTAAAAATTCTTGAAAATCTGCAGAAGATAAAAGCCGAAAGCTTTACCAGCTTCAGTAGTCTTCCACTACCAAAGCACGAGAAAGAAGCTTTAGAAAATATGGAGCAGAGAATCATCTTTAATAAAGTAGAAGCAGGCCCAGTCACTAAAGAAAGACTATGTCAGGAGCTTCAGAGCATTTACAAAAATCATAATTGCCAACACTGTTCAAGCAGTACAAAAGAAAATAATAGCCCTCATCTTTACAGCTATTACTCAGACGAAGACACCAGAGAACTGGACCAACACATGGGTATGTCGACTAGAAACGTCATGCATGAAGAAATTATAAGGGCATTTTAGTCCATTGTATAAATCTTCTCCTCCTATATAAAGGGGAATGGTTTTTAAGTTTAGGCATCGCATCCTTACCTATCTTTTCTTTTCTCTCTACTTGTAGTATCAATCATGTGTATTAGTGAGTAATCTCCTTGCTAAAGGAGAGTATTATGTAAGTAAGTAAGTAAGTAAGTACCAAGAAGTTCTTCCCCAGGGAAGAACCGTTGTGAAATAAATATATCAGTTCTTATTATCCATCAAGTTCATCTTTAAGAATTTTGCAAAACCTGGAGCCCTGGAGCCATAAGGGTACCGTTGAGGCAGGAGGCCGTAGGGAACAAATTGGTTGGGTTGGTCACTTGAAAAATTCAACTTAAAAGGTTCACTTAGCTGGATAAGAAGAAGAGGTATGGTTTATTTTATGGCTGTTAAATTACTTCAAAAGTGAAAAATTCAACTTAAAAGGTTCACTTAGCTGGATAAGAAGAAGAGGTATGGTTTATTTTATGGCTGTTAAATTACTTCAAAAGTATTTATTATAATCTCTCCTTAAGCATTTTTGCAAAAATTTGATTTCTTAAACAAAACTCAATTAGTCTCTATCGAAACTAAATGATTTCTAATTGGAAACTTAAGAAAATAAATAAAGACTTCATGTCATATTTAAAAAATGACCATCGAAATCTTTTCTTGTCTTTCGTCATAAATACCTATCAAATGAATTTAATGTTCAAAAGAATTGGTACACGAGACATATGCACATGTCTTTCTCCATAATTCACATAAAATGAATTTAATGATCAAGGAATTGATGAACGAGACAAATTCACATGTTTAATGATCAAGGAATGACGAAAGACAATTACAAATCATGTGCATATGCCTCGTGTACCAATTCATTTGAACATTAAATTCATTTTATAGGTATTTATGACGAAAGACAAGAAAAGATGTCGATGGTCATTTTTTAAATATGACATGAAGTCTTTATTTATTTTCTTAAGTGTCGAATTAGAAATCATTTAGTTTCGATAGAGACTAATCAAGTTTTGTTTGAGAAATCATTTTTTTTTTTTGCAAAAATGCTTACGAAGAGATTATAATAAATACTTTTGAAGTAATTTAACAGCCATAAAATAAACTATACCTCTTCTTCTTATCCAGCTAAGTGAACCTTTTAAGTTGAATTTTTCAAGTGACCAAACCAACCAATTTGTTCCCTACGGCCTCCTGCCTCAACGGTACTCTTATGGCTCCAGGGCTCCAGGTTTTGCAAAATTCTTAAAGATGAACTTGATGGATAATAAGAACTAATATATTTATTTCACAACTGTTCTTCCCTGGGGAAGAACTTCTTGGTACTTACTTACATAATACTCTCCTTTAGCAAGGAGATTACTCACTAATACACATGATATTACAAGTAGAGAGAAAAGAAAAGTTAGGTAAGGATGTGATGCCTAAACTTAAAAACCATTCCCCTTTATATAGGAGGAGAAGATTTATACAATGGACTAAAATGCCCTTATAATTTCGCCATGCATGACGTTTCTAGTCGACATACCCATGTGTTGGGTCCAGTTCTCTGGTGTCTTCGTCTGAGTAATAGTTGTAAAGATAAGGGCTATTATTTTCTTTTGTACTGCTTGAACAGTGTTGGCAATTATGATTTTTGTAAATTCTCTAAAGCTCCTGACATAGTCTTTCTTTAGTGACTAGGCCTGCTTCTACTTTATTAAAGATGATTCTCAGCTCCATCTTTTCTAAAGCTTCTTTCTCATGCTTTGGTAGTGGAAGACTACTGAAGCTGGTAATTATGCAGTGGTGACTTTAATAGTTTACTTTATTAAAGCTTCCGGCTTTTATCTTATGCAAATTTTCAAGAATTTTTAGAAAACTCTTGACTCTTATTTCAACCCAATTGCTCGGGTCTTCATATTTTTCTTCCATAACTTTGGATGGATTTACAATTCTTGTTTTAGCAAGACCGATTTCTAGATGATGGTATCTTTGGAAGGTTTTTCCTTGATGCCAATCTGGGAGTGTAGAAGTACACTTGATGAAGATGTTAGCATCTTTTGCTGCTGCAATCTTTTGGCGAAAGTTTTCGATGGCTTTTTTTCATTCCTTTAGCCATTAAACTAATTTCTTGTAAATTAGAGGAAGGGTAAATATGCTTAACTAACCCAGCAGAGAATGCTGAGGAGATAAGTTCTGGGCGTGCGCCTTCAAAGGTATTTCTATCTTTCCAAGATTTGCTGAATAGCGAGTGGCTTCTTGTTGGGCTTGTGCTAACGTCCCAAACTTTTTGAATGGATAGATACTTCCATCCACGTAGATTTTGACTATTGACCAGTCTTCCCCCTATGCTCACCGTCAAAGATAACATAGAACCTTGTTTTGAGATTTTCTGGTCTCTGGGTAATTTGAGAGTAACTTGGTCTTAGTGAGACCTCTTCAGTTTTTGGCTAACTGTCAGCCATCAACGGATTTGATTTATCTTTACCAGAGCCGTTTGTTTCTGGACTAGACGAAGATTTTAGTTCTTCATTTACTTTTCTTTTGCTTTTTTCCAAAGCAACAGGAGTAAACGGACTTGTTTTTTCTTTACCCTTTGCCGTTTGAAAGGGAATAGATTCAGATTGTCTCCTTTCGGATTCTTGTTCTAGACTTTCGTCATAGAGTGCTGTTTTTTCTTGAATGCATTTTAATTCTATTAGAATAATTTTTTCTTTAGTAGTGCCTTTTAATCTTCCATGTGAGTTTTCCTTTTGTGGAATGGAAATGTATGTCCCTTTTGAGGGGGTTTTTGACCCTTTAAATAGGTGAAAAAAGGTGTGAATAGTTTTTTCACGATTTTTGAAAATCTCGTGTCAGGCAGTCAGCCAGCACATTCTTGGTTCCCTCGAGATGCTCAATGTCGAAAGAATATCTAGAGAACCACATTTGCCATCTGACTAGACGGCCCTGCTTATTATCTCCAGAAATTTTTGTTTTAAGGAAATAAGTAAAGTTTTTATTATCTATCCTTACCAGGAATTTTATCGGGCTAATAATTCTTTTTCATTACTGTGGTAATTTCGTTCTGCTTGTTTTAAAGCTTCCCGAAGTGTATTTACATATTTCTTTTCTTTTAGCAGTTTAAGCCTTCAACACCCCTCCTTTAAAAGTTTTAGTTTTTATTCATCTCGGAGTATTAGAGCTGTTGCTACTTTCTGAAGATGAATCATACTTTATTTCAAATGAAAATACCTGCATATAGTCATCAAAAATATCTTCTGAAGGATAATACTTTTAAAATGAAAAACCTAAGGCTTGTCCCAAGGGAAAGAAGAAATGTCGTTGCTGGATATGCTCAGAAGAAGGGCATTATGCTAACGAATGTCCTAATAGACAAAAGTTTCCTGAAAAGGTAAAACTCATTTCTGAAGCAGAAATAGAGGGATATTAATATCTTCTGAAGGAGTTTTACCTCTATTTCTGCTTTAGAAATATCCGTCTATTTCTGCTTCATAAATGAGTTTTACCTTTTCTGGAAACTTTTGTCTATTAGGACATTCGTTAGCATAATGCTCTTCTTCTGAGCATATCTAGCAACGACATTTCTTCTTTCCCTGGGGACAAGCCTTAGGTTTTTCTTTTTAAAAGTATTTTTCAAGGATAAATTTTCTTTTCTTGGGTTTCCAAAACCTTCTTTTAGTTTTTTTTTTTTTTACTCAAGTTTGAGTTATATTACATATTTTATCAAATTATATTCAATACATTAATGACTTTATAGAAACATCCAAACGATTTACAATGAAAGATAATTTTGTATTTTCTTTTATATTTCTTTTTGAAATATTTTTTGTTTTTCTCCTTATCACAACCAAAAGATAATTGAGGTGTTTGAGTGAGTTTATTGCAACAACTTTTGTTAAATCTCTTTAACTGTTTTTTCTTGTTGGAAAAGTCGCAATAAACAACAATTTCTTCTTTAACAATTCTTGTAGCAAAACCTAGAGAGTACATTGTTAAGTTGTTCTTTTCCTTGTTCCATCGTTCTTTGGCTTTCTCACCAACAATAGGAATTTTCATTAAATAAACTTCTATCCAAGAATGATATTCACCTGTGCTTAGCTTATATAAGTTTTTTTTAAAAAAAGACAAGTAAAATCATCTAAAAGACATATATCACAAAGTTGTGATTGGGTTAATATTTGTCTTGCCTTTTCAAGCAATTTTTGGTTCTCGTGATCTTTATTTGTTAGGAAATCAATACCTAAGAACATAATATACATGGCATTAATAATTTGATCGAAGAGATCTTCCCCATGTAAATCTTCATTCCAGGTTGTTCCTTTAATAAAATTTTGGACTATTCATGCGAACTTGTGTTCTATTATTAATAACAATAAGGCCTTAGCATTGGAAAATTCTTCTGGATTAGACTGGATAATTAGACTAATTTCAGTATTCCATTTGTCGATTGTTTCTTTCCTTTGATTAAAGTCAAAGATACAATCAATTTTTATGGTACCAGTTTCTGTTGAACTACCATTATTTTTATCGAAACTTAGTATCCCCTTATGATAGGGCATAGATAATTCAGATTTTTTGTTCTCTTTCCTGTAGGATGGCTTGTGGTTACTACTAGTAGCGCTAGATTGATTCATCCTATGTTTTGGAATTTCTTTTTCTGAAGAATCTTCTTCTTCAGTTTCGGGTTCTTTTATAGCAAAGACTTTTTTTTATTTTCTGGAAAATATTTTTCTTTTAATTCTTTATTTTCAGAAAATTTCTTTTCGCACTCTTGATCGCTTAGGGTCATGAGTTGAACAAGTTCCTGTATTTGTTCGACTGAATAATTATCCAGCTGTTCGTCAAAAATTTGCTCTAATCTTTGTGTGATAGAACTCATTTATTCACAAGACAAAATAGTTTTCTTATTTTGTAAATCTTGTATTTCTTTTTCAAAATTTCGTTTTTATTGCACCAAAAGAGTTAGTTCTTTCTCTTAACTTATTATATGGATCGATACTCCAGTTGCTTTGAAGCTCATTTAGTTTTTGAATGATATTTTGAAGATTAGAATAATTCATTCTAATTTCTGACTTTATCTTCTGAGTAGGAGTTCTCATCTGACTTTTTATTAGTCTTATTTTGTAAATCTTGAATGATATTTTCAACATTAAAGTTGGGAAAAGAATATTTTTGAAATCTCTTTTTCTCTTCAGATGTATTTTCTTTATGTTTTTCGAGCTTTAGCGTTTTTTCCTCTTTAATCTTGTCAATTTTGTCTTAGACATCTTTGATAATTTTTGCCGCTATGGCTTCTAAACCTTCATTGGTAGTTAGTTAATTCTTCTACCTTTTTGATTAATTCTTTAATCGATTCTTCGATTTTTATTAGACTCATACTATAGAAATTATTGCTTTTCTAGCCTTGAGATTATCAATTCTTTTTCTAACAGCAAAAATTTCTTCTTTTAAAGCTTTTATTTTTAGAGTTTTTGTTTTATGACTTATCATACATAATATCTACTCTAACTTGTTCTATTCTTATGAGAAAAATTTGTATTGAAGCTTCTTCTTGAACAATTTCTTCATTTTGAAGCTCTAAATTTTTAAGGATTGGCTATGATGATGTCATTTCCCAGCTATTTCCTTAAGAATTTCACCATATCTGTCAACCTTTTCAGACATAGATCTTATTAATTATGATTCAGTAAAACTGGGTTCTCCCATTCATAAAGGGTTTCCAGTAAAACTGTGTCTAGGTCGGGACACTAGAGGTTGTTTATTACGAGCAATATTAATTACCCAATCTTCTTGTAACTGTGAAGGTTCAGAAAATTTACTTCTTTCGACAGTTCCAATTTCTGAGAATATATCTTCGATTGTTATATTCTCTTTTTCTTTATACTCAATTGAATGAGTGCTATTTGTTAAAGCATACGAGATTAAATAATTAATCGTGAATACTTTATAACCTGGTTCCATAAGGTCGGTTCTTTCACATTGCTGTATGAAACTTAATGTTTTATCGAAATCTTTTGAATCTCGATGTAAGGCAAATTTAGGATAGATAGTAAACATAAATTTTCCGTTTGCTAAATTTCCTTGTACTGCTCCTAAAAGAGCATCTTGTCTGTTAACAATTCTATTGTCAACTAGAACCATTTTTATAGGAAAATTAATTCCATTTCAAAATTGTGCTTTTAAAAGAATTTTTACTGCTCCTATATGCACCATATTCATAGTTCTTCTTAACTCAGGTTTCATAGTCAAAAGTCAAATATACACTTCTCCTGAAGTATCTTTTATATCTACTGAAAGTTCTTCAGTATTGAAGCAGTAGAAAATCTTGTTTTTTCCAGAGAAATCCCTTGATATAGGTGATTAGGTTGATTAAAAACCGTTTTCGTGTCAAGCTTGAACTTAAGCTTGTTAATCATATAATCTGAAGCAAAACCATTTTCATTTTCTCTAAAGTTTAATACTTCGGTTATTTCTTGATTGTTTGATTCTTCACAATCGGTTTCTTTGAGATTCATTATAAAACTCATTTAATTTTTTGATTACTTTTCCCACTTTTAAAAAAACGAGCACGTGGCTCTGATACCGAGAGGTGAATATCATTCTTGGATAGAAGTTTACCTAATGAAAATTCCTATTGTTGGTGTGAAAGTTACTTTCTGTGTCCTCATAGTTGGAAGTTACCCAATCACTCATATGGGAAAGGGTGTCATTTACCAATGGAGTTGGCACATAGGGCGTTTTGGGCGATCAAGAATGTGAATGTGGATTATAAGGAAGCTGGTGAATTGAGAAAGTTGAAATTGAATGAGTTTGAGGAAATCCGGGATGAAGTGTATGAATGTGCTTCCTGAATGTGCTTCCGCATACAAAGACAAACTAAAAAAGGTCCTTGATCCAAAGTTGAGAAAAAGGACTTTTGAAGTTAGTCAAAAGGCTGTATTTTTGGGTAAGTTAAAGGAGCAAGTGAATGGGCCCATATATCATCGCAAAAGTAGGCTAGTTTAGTGATGTGGAGATAGAAGATGTTCAAGAGCAAACGAAATTTTCCTCATCCCCACACTTGTGATACATTGTCCCCAATGTACGGTTTTAAGAAAAATGGAACAAACCACTTCTTAAACACAACCTTCTTTTCAACACAACCCGTAATACTTAATTATAAGTATTCCATCCTCTACCCATCCACCCAAAATAAATAAAAACAAAAATAATAACAACTATATAGAAATATACAAAATGGGGTTCACCTGGAATCACGAGGCTCAATCAGTTGTAAGGCGGGTGGGCAGTCCCAAAGATAGATGTCATGAAATCTGAGAACAGGCCAAAACTAAACGCTCCATCGCCGCCGCTGCTTCCTTCTCCTTGTGGTGGTGGTGGTGCCATTGACTGCATTGGACTGGCCCACATGGAATGATGAAGAGGTGGTTCAGGATAGCGTAGCGAACCGTCATGTAGAGGTAGAGTCGTGTAATCTACAATTTGTGGATCCGGTACAACCGGTTCCCTGCATACCATTGATCATGCATCCTCCGATTCCTATCATCCAAGTATCTCGTATTCATCTCATGCTCTCGCCCATAAGCCAATCACGGTTCCACATCTCTAACCTGTCGTGCCTCTCTTATTCGGCTCGTTCAGCATAGACCCCCATGAAGATCTGATGGTCAAATAATGCACGCGACTCATCCGACCAATTTTCATACGTGGAAGGCCTATGCCTCTCCACCACCTCATTCATTGACCCCACATGGGCCCAAATATTACAATACAAGTTATACCCAACCGAATAATCCCAACCCCCGTGTTGGGAACTGCTGTCACCACCCACATCCATGAAATCTGGCTCACCTACTTCTTCCACTTGTTTTACCTCCTCCTCCACCTCTGCTTCTACATCTTCTCTAATCACTCTATATCTCACATTATCACTAACACACAAGCTCGTGATGTCTATCAGTTTCTGTGTATACTCACCCCGGTAAATTTAACAACTTGAACTCTTTGAACCCCTTGGTCATTCCCACCGAGTCTTCATTAATCACACCATGGTTCTGTAGTAATGCTGTGATCAGTCGACAATGCAGAATTGCTTTCCCGGCTGATCCAAATGTTATGCATGACTAGATATCGGTAAGAAATAAGGCCTATGCCTCTCCACCACCTCATTCATTGACCCCACATGGGCCCAAATATTACAATACAAGTTATACCCAACCGAATAATCCCAACCCCCGTGTTGGGAACTGCTGTCACCACCCACATCCATGAAATCTGGCTCACCTACTTCTTCCACTTGTTTTACCTCCTCCTCCACCTCTGCTTCTACATCTTCTCTAATCACTCTCTATCTCACATTATCACTCACACACAAGCTCGTGATGTCTATCAGTTTTTGTGTATACTCACCCCGGTAAATCTAACAACTTGAACTCTTTGAACCCCTTGGTCATTCCCACCGAGTCTTCATTAATCACACCATGGTTCTTTAGTAATGCTGTGATCAGTCGACAATGCAGAATTGCTTTCCCGGCTGATCCAAATGTTATGCATGACTTACTAAAGAACCATGGTGTGAAAGCAATTCTGCATTGTCGACTGATCACAGCATTACTAAAGAACCATGGTGTGATTAATGAAGACTCGGTGGGAATGACCAAGGGGTTCAAAGAGTTCAAGTTGTTAGATTTACCGGGGTGAGTATACACAGAAACTGATAGACATCACGAGCTTGTGTGTGAGTGATAATGTGAGATAGAGAGTGATTAGAGAACATGTAGAAGCAGAAGTGGAGGAGGAGGTAGAACAAGTGGAAGAAGTAGGTGAGCCAGATTTCATGGATGTGGGTGGTGACAGCAGTTCCCAACACGGGGGTTGGGATTATTCGGTTGGGTATAACTCGTATGGTAATATTTGGGCCCATGTGGGGTCAATGAATGAGGTGGTGGAGAGGCATAGGCCTTCCACGTATGAAAATTGGTCGGATGAGTCGCGTGCATTATTTGACCATGGGGGCCTATGCTGAACGGGCCAAAAAAGTGAGGCACGACAGGTTAGAGATGTGGAACCGTGCCAATGCTTATGGGCGAGAGCATGATCAATGGCATGCAGGGAACCGGTTGTACCGGATCCATAAATTGTAGATTACACGACTCTACCTCCACTTGAGGGTTCGGTACGCCTTCATCATTTCATGTGGGCCAGCACAATGCAGTCAATGGCACCACCACCACCACAAGGAGAAGGAAGCGGCGGCGGCGATGGGGAGTTTAATTTTGGCCAGTTCTCAGATTTCATGACATCTATTTTTGGGCCGGCCCACCCGCCTTACAACTGATTGAGCCTCATGATTCTAGGTGAACCCCGTTCTGTATATTTCTATATAGTTGTTATTATTTTTGTTTTTATTTATTTTGGGTAGATGGGTGGACGATGGAATACATAAATTAAGTATTATGGGTTGTGTTGAACAGAAGGTTGTGTATTGTTTGTTCCATTTTTCTTAAAACCGTACATTGGGGACAATGTATCCTAAGTGTGGGGATGAGGAAAATTTCGTTTAAAAACAATTAATGGCCCGGGGTAAAGAAAACATATAAAATCAGAAAAATAGAAAAAATTAAAAAAAAATGTGTTTAAAGAAATCGGAAAGTGGTAAGATGGTGGGGTAAAGCTTTGGTCCCTTTTCATGGCCACAATTCCCTAAATAACATATGCCTAGTTGTTTTTTTTAAAGGATATGTAGTTTTTAACCAAGGTTAGCATGCTTTCGGTGATTTAATAACTTGCATAACACGTTTGTTTACACTTGAAAATTGAGAAAGTAATGATTGGTGAAAATGTTGATATTCTCCGATAGAATTTATACAATTAGTGCATTTCGAGATCTTAGCGTGGCATGAGTGCAAAAGTGATAGAGGCACTTAGGTTAAGCCTTGTCTGGATGAGCGAGAGTGTGGGTTTTGGGGGGTTGGGCCTCATACATTACATATATGAGCGTGGATATGAGAGGGGCGGGGGGTTGGTTCCTTTAGAAAACTTTATTGGGCCTATTCTTTTATTCAATCAACCCCGGTGTTATATTGCGAAACGATCCGACTTTGTAGGTTTCTATGTAATTGTGTTAGTATTTGTCAATTAGATATATTAAGCATTATGTTTATTATGCTTACAAAAAAAAGTTTGTATTAGAGTTGCAAAGTTTAGTATGCAATGTTCAAATATTATATTGGTTACAAAAAAAATGATGTTAGTGATGCATATAGATAGCTGTTTATTTCATTGTTTACTTAGTTTGTTTGTAATAAGTCAGATCGGATCGCTTGAGCTACTTTCAATATTCCCTTCCATACCCTTACATTTGGCCTCATTATAACCCGTTTTAAGCCCTCTTAATTTGCATTCATGTCAAAAGCATTTACATAGGTGGAGATTTGATGATTGTACAAGCGTATGCGAGGAGAATTGATTAAATGTGAAATGTATGGATGACCACTAAGAAAAGGCTAATGTGTAAATGTGTGTTATGTATAGGTAAAAACTGAAAGCATGTTAGGTTTGGTTAGAAATCTTTGGTTTAAATGGAAAGTCAAGTGAACTAGTGCAACCGATAAAAAATAAGGGAATAGGGTATGACTTGGGACCATAACTGAACCGGAATTGTGGTAAGATTGGTGGTTACAAGTTGAAAATAAAAAAAAAAGTTTGTGTTGAGATGTTGCTTGAGGGCAAGCAACGGTAGGTGTGGGAATGTGACGGCTGGTCCATGGGACAACCCTTAAGTGAGTTAATACCGTAATAATCACATATTTAATTGGTTTATCTTGTGGAATTAGATAACTACGGTGTTCTTGGTGAATTGTGTAGGTACAAAGGAGGTTTCGGGGCTATTATGATGTATAATGAAGAAACCTAAGGAACCGGGTACGCGAGAGAGGTCAAAAGAAGTGAAAACGGGAAGGCGAGGCTGAAGTCCACCGTGACCCACCGTTGAGACCGTGGGCCACGGTCCAATGTGACCAAAATGGACAGAGGCCACTGTACCGTGGCCTCTGTCCCACCGTGAAGCCCACCGTGGCCCACGGTGGTGACCGTGGGCCACGATCCAGAAGACCCAAGGAGACACCCACGGTGTAGGGCCACTGTACGGCATTCATAATTGCCGTTTTTGGCATATTTTATTCAGTTTTTGATTTTTGGATGCGATTTTTAGAGATTATTTGAGGCGATTTTTGGAGACAATTGATCAATTATGAGTGTGGTAATCATTAGATATTTGTTTTTAATTCGTATGCCAATTATAATTGAGGGGATGACAAACCAAAACATGTGTGGCTAAATTCCTTTGTGTTTTCCCTTAGATTGTAAGGTTTCTTATGATTGTTTTGATTAATGTTTATGAAATTTCTGAGATATTAGTTTGATCATATTGATTAAATTATTATGGTATCAGTATTGATTGATAGATTGTTAGTTTATCGAGTCGTTTTCTAAGCCGTCAGTTCTTGGTTAAGCAATCGAGATTAATCGGGAGGGATTTGGGATTGGATAAACTAATTGGTTTTTGAGTGATTACCTTGTGTTATATATTCCAAGTACTTGATCTTCAATTATCGCAATCGTTTACATAAACACGAACTTTATCTATTGTTCATCTCAGTTTAAACATTAACTTTGACATTCATTGAAACCTGAAACCGAGGGAAGGCATATTGTCTCATATTGATTTTAAACTCATTTTATTTGCTTTAGTTCTTCTTGTTAATCAAACTAAACAACCAACTCTTTGAATTTATTTTTGCACTTAGTTTATAATATAGTTTAATTATAAAGCTACTTAGTAACGCATTTTCCACAAACTCCCTATGTTCGATACCCGCTTACTGCTATCTAACTAGTTTTATTCGGTTTATTTTTTAGTAAGTTTTCGACCTCACGTCACTAAGATCTCGAAATGCACAAGTTCTATCGGAGAATATCAACCTTCTCACAAATCTTTACTTTCTCAATTCTACCCAATTGGAGGGGTAACGTGTTGTCAACATATGCGTTAGAATGGCAATCGGAATTGTTCATGGATAAAATGGCCACTTTGCAAAATAGGATCGAGGGGATATGTGCGAAAAAGAGGTAACGGATCCCGGTTTTAAGGAATTTGAGTTATTTGAAAATTTTAAAGAGTTAGGTTGGGAAGCGGCGCTTAAGTGTTACGATGGAGAGAGTAATACTTTGTATGATAGGGAGATTGAGGAGTGGGTGTCAACGTTGAAATGTCCCACATACAAGAAAGGTTACGGCATGAAATTGATCGGAACGGCGGGTGGACATGATGAAGTTGTGATGTCATTTGACACGTTTAATCAGATCGCTCTATTTGACAGCAAACCGAGCAACTCGTATGTGTACCCGTCGGTTAAAGAATTGTTTGAAAGTCCCCACAAGCATCCACAATGGCACAACATGTTAGAAAAGGCTCTTAAAGGGGGTCGAGGTTTGAGTACACAGATTAGGAGGAAGGACCTGAAGATCGAAGCAAAGTTGTTGATGTCGAGTTGTTTATAATACAAAGGGGTGCCCCATCGGGGGGACATTTCAATTGTGAGAAACAGTGATATTCCCATGTTGTACGCGTTAATGTGCGGGAAACCCCTCATCTGTTTCCGCTATTTAGTGATGCACAACATTTGGATCAGTCGTGAAAGCAACAAGCGAAAGTTAATACCGCATTGTCAACTGCATTATTGAAGAATCATGGTGTGATTAATGAGGATTCTGTGGGAATGACTAAAGTGTTCAAGGAATTCAAGTTGACGGATCTACCGGGATGGAAATATACATAAAATGATAGACATCATCAGCTTGTGATCGATAATGTGAGATGGAGGGTGATAAGAGAAGATGTGGAAGCGGTGGTGGATGAACAAGTGGAAGAGATAGAGGAAATGGGTGAACCGGAGTCGTGGTAGTGGGTCCCAACACGGGGGTTGGGATAATTCTGCGGGTTATGATTCATATGGTAATAATTGGGCCCATATGGCGTTGATGAACGAGGTGGTAGAAAGGCATAGGCCTTCAACATATAAAAATTGGTCGGAAGAGTCTCATGCCTTATTCAACCATCAGACCTTCATGGGGGCTTATGCTGAGCGGGCGGAAAAGGAGAGACACGGGAGGTTGGAGATGTGAAACTGTGCCCAAGCTTACGGGCGGGAGTACGAAATGAACATGAGGTATATGGATGATAGGAACAGACGAATACATGGATGCAGGTGGTGGTAGTGGGTCCCAACGGGCCCATATGGGGTCGATGAACGAGGTGGTAGAAAGGCATATGCCTTAAAACCAGGACCCGTTGCCTCTATTTCGCACATACCCCTTGATCCTATTTTGCAAAGTGGCCATTTTATCCGTGAACAATTCCAGTTGCTATTCTAATGCATATGTTGACAACACTTTACCTCCTCCAATTGGGTAGAATTGAGAAAGTAAAGATTGGTGAGAAGGTTGATATTCTCCGATAGAACTTGTGCAATTAGTGCATTTCAAGATCTTAGCTTGGCATGAGTGCAAAAGTGATAGAGGTTTGGATGAGTGCGAGTGTGGGTTTTGGGGGTTGGGCACCTCATACATTACATTTATGAGCGTGGATAATGAGAGGAGCAGGGGGTTGGTTCCCGTAAAAAGCATTGTTAGACCTATTCTTTCATTCAATCAACCCCGGTGTTATATTGCGAGATGATCCGCTTAATAGGTTTCTTTGTAATTGTATTAAGTATTATGGTTCGAAAAAAAATTGTGTTAGAGATGCAATGTTCAACTATAAAAAAAAAAGAAAAGAAAAAAAGGAGAAAAAAAAGTTTTGTGATGTTTATAGTAAATTAGTGATGTTTTTAGTTGTTTTAATATCATTGGTTACTTAGTTTGTTTGTAATAAGCCGGATCGGATCGTTTGAGCTACTTTAAATATTTCATTTCCATACCCTTACACCTAGCCTCATTATAACCCGTTTTAAGCCCTCTTTATTTGCATTTATGTCAAAGCATTTACATAGGTGGAGATTTGATGATTCTACAAGCGTATGCGAGGAGAATTGGTTATTTGTGAAAATATGTGTATGATCACCAAGAAGAGGGTTAATGTGTAAATGTGTGTATGGGTAAAAACCGAAAGCATGTTAGGTTTGGTTAGAATTCTATGGTTTAAATAGAACATCAACCGAAAGCAAACCAAAAGCAAACCAATAAAATTGGGACCTTGACTGAACCAGAATTGTTGGTTTGATTGGTGGTTATAAGTTGAAAATGAAAAAAATGTTGTGCTTAATCGATATCGACGGGTCCATCAAAGTATGACCCGTAAGTGTGCTTAATCGATATAAAAACTATGCTAAGTGTTAATTTCATGGGAACGAGATAACTATTAAGTGTTAATTTCATGGGAACGAGATAACTATTGTCGTGTGGTGGTTAAAAGGAGGTTATGAAGCTATTATGGTGTATAATCAAACCAAACAACCAAATCTTTGAGTTTATTTTCTGCACTTAGATTAATATAGATAAATTACATAGCTACTTAGTAACACATTTTCCACAAACTTCATGTGTTCGATACCCGTTTACCGCTATCTAATTAGTTGTAATCGGTTTATTTTTTAGTGAGTCTTCGACCTCGCGTCACCCCTCCTTCCCTCTATAGTAATGTCTACGGATTTAACACGACTCATCATCTGTCTTTTCTTCACATGTTCAAACCATCTCAATCTCCACTCTCTAATCTTGCCTGATATGTTTGTTAGCTACCCCTAATCTCTCCCGAAACAAAACGTTTCTTATCCGGTCTAACCTTGTATGGGGTTATTCAAGAAGATGCTGTAGGGATGACTAAAACGTTTAAAAGGCAACCCCCCCCCCCCACCAAATAAGAGGGGCGACCGGGGGGCGACGTTTTTTTGTCGCCGGTGTGTTTGTATGTTTATTATTATAAGTTTGTGTGTGATAATTAGGATCATGTGAGAACCATTTTGAAATTGAGAACTTTGAAAACCATTTTGGAACACAAAAAAATCATTTTAAAAATAAAAAAATTATAAAACAAAAAAACAACGTGAAAATAAAAAAAATTCATCCCGGTTTCATAAAAAAATTTTAAAAAATACCGGTTTAGCAAATTATATATGTATAATATTTATTTTTATAATTTTATACAATGATTCTTTATGTGACGCATATGTACAATTAAGATAAATAATAATGTACAATTATGTAAATCGATATTAAATACATTACATATATGTACAATTACATTTATTTTTTTAAGAAACGGGATGAAAAATGAAAACTTTTGGTTTTCTTATTTTTTTAAAAAATTTACTGTTTTTTTTTCGTTTTATAATTTTTTTTCTTAATTTTTTTAAGGGTTTTTTTTCTCAAAATGGTTCTCAAAGTTTTCAATTCCAAAAAGCTCTCTTAGGATCCTGATCACCCTATATGGCTAAAACACCACTACACCCTTAAAACAAACTAACCATTTACTAACTAGACGCACATGTCACAAGTCGCCTCATCTTGTAGCTACACATAACCTTATCTTAAATTTGTATTCAAATGGTTTAATATGGGCCAAATGTCTAATTTGAGTTCTTTTTGCACTTTTAACATATGTAAGGCGGTATTTAACTATACATTACATATTGAATGTTAAATAGGACACGAATTGTTTATAAAACAAAAGATTAAATAAGATTAACTTTAAATTTTATAAATTTTTAACACTTCAACGGAGTAATAATAGTCACTAGAAAAAAGAATTGTTTCAAAATAATAAATCTTTGATAAGCTAAAACGATCAACGAAAAAAATAATAAACTAATGAAACCAATAAAAAAAAGCTAGCACATTATGATAAAAGAGATTGACAAAATGAAAAAAACAATGAATCCAATCATTACTCTCAAACCTGCACCCATGTTATTTCACTATTTGACTAGACACCATTTCTTTTAACTTACTATACGCATAAAAATAATATAAAATGACTAGAGGTCATGTCTGTCTTTCTCGTATGCAGTTTATCTTCTTAAAAGAAAAAATACAGCCACAAACAACAAACAACAGCCATCTCCGGTCACCGAATTTATTTGTCTCATGTCATCTTATAGTGGTCAAAACTTTTTTAGGGGTCGATCAACATATATATATTCTACTAAAACAAAAATTTCATAGTGGACGGTGATATGATCATAAATATTAGTTAAGTTTAATATATTAATTAAGTTTATCTTTTATTTAGTTTTCTTTATTGTATTATAATTAGGATTTCTTATTGTTTATCTTTTCCTATTTTATATGTTTTCTTTTCCTATAAATTGTAATTGCTTGATAAGAAAAGTAATAAGAAAATTGTCTCAAGTTTGGTTTCTCTTCTTCTTTCTTATTCTTGGAGCCTAACCCACTCTACGGGTATATCGGGAGATTGACCATCTCGAATCGGTCTCTATCAATTTGGTGCTTTCATTCATCGTCCTCATGCCTCCTTCGTCGCGTGAAGACATGATCATGACCCTGATCGACAAACTCGATCGGCTATTGATCCAACAAGAATCAAGCGCCGCCCAATCCAAGTTCCACTTTGACTCTCTCACTACCACCATGAACCAAATCACCGCTAACCTTATTGCCGCCCTCGCCAAAATTTCCGACACCTCCTCGCCGATAACCAACACAAAACAAGATCTTCCACCTATAATCCTAGCACCAAAACCAGAAAAAACACAATCACCATCATCACCTCTAACAGCTTATGATGCCTCTCCAATCCCTAAACCCACATCATTAGGCAGACCCATTGTTTTCATTCCATACAATTGACCCAAGACCACCAGTATGTCGTTACCAATGGCTATGACTTCTTTTGCTATAAAAAAGAAAAGCACATGGTCATCACTACCTCCAATTTGTGTCCCATACGCATATTGCTCCCTGCCCTACATAAGTTTTCAACAAACTTACTTTAAGATGCTTAAAGAAGGCATCTCTACCAAGGATTTGTCCAGGTTTTTGACAACAATTCCTACAACATCTAGTTTCTTTGCAAAGCCAATTCATTCTAGTAAAATTATGATCACATATCTTGCGGAGAGACGAGAGTGGCGACCGCCATGGCGAGCGGTCGAGACCGCCCTGCTTGAGGTAGTCAGACTTGAATGGCGGCCACCATGGACAACACTTTCCGTTCTTGAGGACAAGAACGTTTTGAAGGGGCGAGGAATTGACATGATCATAAATATTATTTAAGTTTAATATATTAATTAAGTTTATCTTTTATTTAGTTTCCTTATTGTATTATAATTAGGTTTCCTTATTGTTTATCTTTTCCTATTTTATATGTTTTCTTTTCCTATAAATTGTAATTGCTTGATAAGAAAAGTAATAAGAAAATTGTCTCAAGTTTGGTTTCTCTTCTTCTTTCTTATTCTTGGAGCCTAACCCACTCTACGGGTATATCGGGAGATTGACCATCTCGAATCGGTCTCTATCAGACGGCCGACCCCTTACAATAGTAGGTCGCCCCTGAATTTGTCACACCGAAACTCATAAAATCTAAACAAGATTTGATTTACAAGCGATATCGTACCTCGCGGATGAAATCGATGTTGTTTGAAGCTTGGTCGGAGAGTCGTGACTTGCAGGAATTGATTTGAGACAGAGTCTTCGGGTCATATTGCTGGAACAACATATATGTGATGAGAGAGATTAAAAGTTAAAGCCAACTGGATAATGGTTGCCCATGTGAATTACAAATAATATAGTCGTTGCCGCTTTACAAAGAATATCGTTGGTGAATTATGCATAGTAGCCGTTGCCCCTTTAAAATAGCCCATGTGTATTATTACAAATAATATAGCCGTTGCCCCTTTTCTAATAAATTCCAATCTGACAGATATTGTTTTGAATCAACGACCAAGATTGTATAATTGAGAGAATATAAAGAGAATATTTCTTTCATTAAGTATATAATATCAAGTATATAAATTTTCTATTTATAGAATTATAATATTATTACATACATAAATGGTAATATGTGAGGTTAGAATGTGAATAGTCGCTTATAAATGTTCATAAAACTCTCCCTTAACTATCCAGGTTATAAAGAAAAATAATATAGTACTCTTTATGTACGTATATACGTTTGGTGATGTTGTCTCATTAAAAACCTTGCTAGGAAAACTCATTGTGACAAAACCATAGCTAAGGAAAAAAGAGTTCAACGCGTCTAGTACCCCCCCCCCCCCCTTCATTTATACATCATTTAAGGGACGAGCTTCAATCTTCTAGAGAAGTTTGTTTACGACTTTTAACAATCCACCGCTTGGTCTTGTAATGTACACTTTTGAGCAACGATGTATTATCTTCATGTATGGCGTGTATTGCCTCTTCTTGTAAATAAGTGACTTGTTTTTCCTCATTTTGTAAATAAGTACCGTAAGATCCATGACTTTACTATATTACGCACCCTACATCAATACATCTATCCAAATCTTTTTAATGGATTACTAAAATAAACTCATATCTTTTCCTCATTTTGTAAATAAGTGACTTGTTTTTCCTCATGTATGGCGTGTATTGCCTCTTCTTGTAAATAAGTGACTTGTTTTTCCTCATTTTGTAAATAAGTACCATAAGATCCATGACTTTACTATATTACGCACCCTACATCAATACATCTATCCAAATCTTTTTAATGGATTACTAAAATAAACTCATATCTTTTCCTCATTTTGTAAATAAGTGACTTGTTTTTCCTCATGTATGGCGTGTATTGCCTCTTCTTGTAAATAAGTGACTTGTTTTTCCTCATTTTGTAAATAAGTACCGTAAGATCCATGACTTTACTATATTACGCACCCTACATCAATACATCTATCCAAATCTTTTTAATGGATTACTAAAATAAACTCATATCTTTCATACCTTGCATGTATCAAAATATTTGTATTTTGTTCATTTCGATGTTTCTTCACTTAAAACAAATTATATCTTATCAATAAATATAAACAAATACTATATCTAGCTACGTATAATGAAATATCACGGGAATTTTGGGCCAAAAATGTCAAGTTTCCAAAATTAAGGGATTAATTCTGCCAATTTCCAAACTCTAAGGGCTAAAATGAAAATTCTGTTTTTCTTGTCCTATCGCGATACGCGACCGGACAAAGGATGAGCCTATCGCGTACCGCGATGGGGCTAAGTCAAAGCTTCTAGATAAGGTCAACAGCGATACGCGATCACTGCTGAGCCAACGTCATCACGTACCGCGATGACGTGGCCTGACACGTCTGACACCTTTCCACCACTTGTCCACACGTGGCACACCGGTCGCCACGTGTCCCGACATGTGGCACATCGTCCGCCACGTGTCAACACGTGGCACACCGTCTACCACGTGGCGACACGTGGCAGACCTACGTTGCGACTCACCAAGGATACGTCGCGGTACGCGACGGGTGCCTTGACGGAGGTCGCGTACAGCGATGGGATCCCAGAATTTGCCTATAAATAGCAAGTCCGGTATCTCCATTTGACACACCAAAATTCACACTCTACTCTCTCTCTAAACATCTCACTACACCTCGAAAATCGTGCCTTCGATCTATCTCAATAAACGTGCCCAAATCCTCGTTTTCCGTACCCTACCTCGATAAGCGTGCCATTTTCCGACAACGTATATATCAAGAAGGTGACCCCGTACCGACGTCCCGACAATCACTTCGAAGTACGTGCCATGAAGTGTTGGTGCCTCGAGAAGCGTCCCGAAGTGAAGTGGCGATCAAAGCGAGTATTGAAAAAGACTAAGCGGCGTAGAAGTGCTACTCGAGTATCTAGAGATTTATAAGCCGAGTAAAGGTAAGTGTAATGCCCGACAAAAAAATAATAAAATATTATAAAGGCTTAATGCCCTAAGTCGGAATTATACTCGATGATTATAAAAAGAAAATAAATAACAAAGAAAAGAAAAGAAAATAAAGAAAAATAAAAGGTATATACATATATATGTGTGTGTATGATGATGATGATATATATATATATATATATATAATTCTTTGTTATTATTATTATTATTTAAGTTTAAAGAGTATTCTAAATAATAAAGGAAAGAATACGTTTCTTAAAGAAGAAGAAACGTAGGGTTTTTATAATAAACTAAAGGTTTATAAACAATAATTTTAAACTAAAGGTTTTCAAGTAAACGACAATTGAACTAAAGGTTCATCGAGGTAAAATAAAGACTAAAGGTCTTACGCCGGATTTTATATCCGACTAACAAATGGTTATACTCGTACTATAGGTGCGAGATAACAAGAAAGAGATGCAAGGACGGTGTTGGAAACAGATCCCGATCAAAGGTGAATACGCCCCACTTTTACAAACTTGTTTTCAAACAAATAAATGTGTTATGTGTAAAACTTTACATGAGACCAAGTGTCTCTAAAAACATTATGATTAAGAGTAAATGCCTAGCCCTCAGGCTGTATTACGTTTGTCTGGATCCTTACATATGTGGTTGGGAACATCGCACCACGCTGGTCACGACCTCCAGCCACGATGGGCCGAACCAAAGTATGTTCGAGTGAGAATGACCTTGTGTATATTTATGGCACCTAAGTACGTCGAAACGCTGCGGTGTTTTGCTGGGGTGACCTAGTGTAGAGACTCGAGTTTATAATGATATTGTTTTAACTTTGTTATTCCTAAGCCAAGATGGGCCGAGGCTTGCGTAACCCTCGAGGGGTAACAAAGTAAAAGAAAATATTTTTGCGTCAGCATATTTACCAGCAAATCTTTGCTGACGTATTTTTATAACATTTTGCAGGTAACCAAGAATAGAGCTTGAAGGACGAAGGCTCAAGAATCCGATGGCTCGGATATTTTGTGTATTAAAATATGATGGTTTTGTAATAACAAATAAACAAGTAAAACTTATATGGAACTTTTGTTCCATCTTTTGTAATGTAAATATTTTAACTCTAAATCCACATGTTTTATAAAGTCTTCCGCAAATAACCCGTAACTCTGATTTATATACAAATGTGGTACCAACTGTCGATTCGCACTCCTAGGCCTAAGATTGGGGGTGTGACAGGTTGGTATCAGAGCCATCGATCTTAGCGAATTGGGTATCATAAAACAATACCCAAGCTTCGATCTAAGCTTAGGAAATATTTACTTGTTTATTTGAATAGGGATAAGATTGGTTGGTAACCCTTTATTTCCCTCTCTACATTCTAAACCACCCATCAAAGACGTCTTATGAGAAATTAATGGAGTATTATGATCGTGAAACAAGAAGAGCAAGAAAATACTACAAATTCCCAAAAGACGTCATGGATGAAGATTACTTTGAGGCCTTCTTTAGCCGAGATCAATACATTAAACGTCCCAAACCAATATACTTCCTCGGGACTGAGCAATGCCCAATTAAACTACCCGATAGTCCACCCAAACAAATCGAACCATCAAGACACTCGAGCTACCATCCACCCACAATGCCTATATATCATCCATCTGAAATACCGACGTACCACCAATTAGAGATCCCCACTTACCAACCATCGGAGATCCCGCAATACTTTCCCACCGGATATTTCCCAAATGCACATCCATACTATGCCTTCCTTTCAAACCATCCAATCAAGGAAGAACCGAAACCCCCATCCTCCGACAGGATGCAATGCCACTCCGACCAACGAAGATGGCATACTAGAAGCTCTACCGCTCTTGAAGTCAACTCGCGACCCAACAATGGCGAAGGATCATCCCGCAAACCAAGAATGAGGGTGACGATGCCCTACGAAAGTTTCAAGATGCCCTCAATGATCAACGAGACCCCCCAGCATGTGGAAGAGGAGGAAGAGCCTATGGAGATAGAAGAGGAGGACTCCGAAGAAGAAGAGGATCATGTGGAAGAGTCCGAACCGGAAGAAGAGCATCACGACAATCCTAACGAGATATCAACATCCATGGATGGATCACTCACTTCCCACAACCCAAGCTACGGTTCCGTCGATCCGTATATTCAATATCTTGAGAAGATCAAGAACCAAGCTTCGTCAAGCTTTCCACCATTCCAAGGTGTAATTCCAACTGAAGAAGAACAAGGCGATGAGATTCGTGAGCAAAACAAAGCTGCTAAGACTTTCTTCTACCTTGCATACGACATGACTGAGGTCCCGTATCCTAAACCGAGGAATCACTACGAGATGGTGACATTGGGTTACCACGACCCACCTCCACAATATGGATACCCCCGACGTTGTCCCACAGTCATATGAAGAACACCTGGATAGCGCTCTACACGAGACTGATGATTGGAGGAAGAAGGTGGTTGAGGAAGGGAAGAAAAAGAAGAAGATGGGAGAAAAGCTTCTTCACAAGTGCAACAAATTGACAAGGGTTGTTAAGAAGTTCATGAAGGACTGAGAAGATAGTGATGATGGCGTGTTTTAAGAGATGAAGTTTATGTGTTTAAACTAGTTTGTATGTTATGTGTGAAGTGTAATGTAATAAGGATAGGGGTTTATATATCGTATGAACGATATATAAAGAGTTTTGTAAAATAATATATATAAATATATATATATGTATGGTTAATAAAACTTGTGTTTTAATAAAAGAAACGTGGTTGAAATTTCATATATAAATTGAAAAGAAAAAGAAAACAATGTCTGAACAAAGTAACAACAACCATAATGCTCAAAAAGAAAAAGAAATAAGAAAAGAAAAGGGGAAAGACCCCGTGAATAATCAAGAAGATCCAATTCCCGAAAAGTTTATGTATCGAATTCAAAAAATGATAAAGGATGCGGTGAGAGAAGAGTCCATGGCTAGGTCTCAATCTCGAAATTCGAAACATTCTCTTTCTGTTAATCCTTCTTGAAAATCCGTCTCTAAACCCCATTCTAGACCATCACATATGGATGAAAGCGTACATGAATCGAACGCTGATGGTGGGGTCCGTCAAGAATTCAAGAGACTCAAAATTGGTGGATGTTCGTTCAAGGACTTTAAGTACTGTGGGCCGAAGGAATTCCACGGTGATAAGGGAGCCATCACGACTGTTAGGTTTCTTAAATAGATGGAGACTATCGTGATTACAAGCAAGTGTTCGGAAGAAGAAAAGATTCAATATTATGCCTTAATGTTTAAAGGCGAGGCTTTAGAATGGTGGAACACGTTGATCTTGAGTAGAGGAAGGGAGGTGATGTATAACATGACGTGGAGCGAGTTCAAAGAGTTGCTAATGGCGAAATTTTGTCGATGCATGAAACGGACCAAATTCAAACCAAGTTCTTGGCTCACAAGGTTATTGGAACAAACCTTCGTGAGTATAACACGAAATTCCACCAATACTGTCGCTTGGTTCCCCAGCTGGTTACCCCGGAATCCAGCAAAGTTACACGCTACATATGGGGACTACCAGCGAGATTCGTGACATGGTAAGGTCACACTTGCCACAAACTGCTGACTCCGCGATGGAGTTGGCTGGGTACTTGATGGGCGGAATGATCCGCAATAAAGAAGAGGACAAGAGAGTCATGACAACGCAAGACCCGAAGAAGGAAGGGAATACCCGTTTCAAGGGTAAAGGAGTTGATCAACGAAGATCTGGCTTTAACCCCGGCATTCCACAATGCAAAATTTGCAAGAAATACCATAGGGGTCGATGCCACTTAACTCCACGACTTTGCGAATCATGTCACAAACCCGGCCACGCCACGGCCGATTGTTGGAAGAAAAAGATGACCTGCTATAATTGTAAGGAGATGGGACATTTGAGCTCGAATGCCCCAAAAATAAGCCCGCGACTGGTGGTGCGGGTGTTAGCGGTCAAAAGAATGAGCCCAAGAAGGGCAATGCAAGAGTTTTCGTCCTTGATACAAAGAAAGCGGTCGATGTGCCGGAAACCATTACCGGTACGTTCCTTGTTAACAACGCCTATGCTAGAGTCTTGTTTGATTCAGGAGCCAACTTAAGTTTTATAGATTATAAATTTTGTAGTCTATTAAATGAACCTTTAATCAAACTTAATAAAACTCTATGCGTCGAGACCTCTAGTGGCAAAATTGTTAAAATCTCCGAAGCTCTAGAAAACGGAAAAATCTTATTAGCTGGCTATGTTTTACCTATTCAATTGTTGCCCATGACTCTTGCTGGTTTTGATGTTGTATTGGATCCGACAACCATGCTCGTATCCTTTGCAATAACAAGACTGTTGAACTCCAATCCCCTGATAAACATACCATACGAATTGAAGGGGATAAAGACGCTGGCCAAGTTAGCCTAATCACCATGATAAGAGCTAACAAATGTTTGAATCAAGGATGCTTAGCATCCATGGCCTATGTCACCGAGGAATCAAAACCCAAAGAAATAAAAATGTTCTCATTGTTTCTGATTACGCCGATGTCTTTCCTGACGAACTTCCTGGTATCCCTCCCGATCGTGAAGTAGAATTTAGAATCGATCTTATTCTCGGTACTGCTCCGATCGCCAAAGCTCTGTATCGCCTCGCGCAAACCGAGATGAAAGAACTGAAGAAACAACTTGACGAGCTTCTCGAGAAAGGATGTATACGACCAAGTTCATCGCCATGGGGTGCGCCGATACTTTTTGTCAAGAAGAAAGATGGATCCATGCGCATGTGCATCGACTACCGAGCTCTCAACAAAGTCACAATCAAGAATCGTTATCCACTTCCTCGTATCGATGATCTATTCGACCAACTTCAAGGTGCTAGCTTCTTTTCAAAAATCGATCTTCGTTCCGGCTATCACCAACTCAAGGTCCAATCTGGAGATATTCTGAAAACCGCTTTCGGAACAAGGTACGACCATTATGAGTTCACTGTTATGCCATTTGGACTTACTAATGAGCCGGCTGCGTTCATGGACATGATGAATCGTATTTGTAAGCCTTACTTGGATAAATTTGTGATCGTATTCATCGACAATATTAATTTATTCTAAGTCTAAGGGTGATCATGAAAATCACCTCCGAACATTACTTGAAATTCTTAGAACCGAGAAGTTGTACGCCAAGTTCTCGAAATGCGAGTTCTGGTTGCACGAGGTACAATTTCTTGGTCACATCATTAACGTCAATGGCATTCAAGTGGATCCTGCTAAGATTGAAGCTATCTCTAAGTGGGAGATCCCGAAGTCGCCAACCGAGATTCGAAGTTTCTTGGGATTGGCCGGCTATTATCGAAGGTTCATCGAAAACTTTTCCCGAATCGCTGTTCCCCTAACCTCCTTAACTCGAAAGAATATCAAATATGAATGAGGGCTAAAGCAACAAGAGGCGTTCGATATACTCAAACAGAAGCTTACCCAAGCGCCTATACTGGCCTTGCCAGAAGGTATTGAAGATTTCGTAGTCTTTTGCGATGCGTCTTATTCCGGCTTGGGATGTGTATTGATGCAACGAAAGAAAGTAATCGCTTATGCATCTCGTCAACTTAAAGTGCACGAAAAGAACTACACAACTCACGATCTAGAGTTTGGTGCCATAATCTTTGCACTTAAGATATGGAGGCACTATCTCTATGGAGTAAGATTTATCGTGTACACCGATCACAAGAGCATGAAACACATATTCGATCAAAAAGATCTTAACATGCACCAACGACGCTGGATGGAGACTCTAAACAACTATGACTGCAAAATCATCTATCACGAAGGTAAAGCCAACGTTGTAGCCGACGCCTTAAGTCGTAAAGAGCACGAAAAACCAAAAAGAGTCCGAGCGTTAAGGCTAGAACTTCAATTCGATCTTATTTACCAAATCAAATCCGCTCAAACTCAAGCAATTAACAAAAACCAAACCTCCGACGAAAAACGTAATGGCACCATTGACTCGTAAGTCAAAGGTGACGATGGTATCCTTAGACTCGGTAATAGAATTTGGGTACCAATCGTTGGATACTTGCGTGAGAAAATTTTGAATGAAGCTCACAAATCCAAGTATATGATGCATCCCGGGAGCGACAAAATGTACCATAACCTCAAAGCAAACTATTGGTGGAATGGAATGAAAAGGGATGTCGCTTCGCATGTGGCGAAATATTTGACATGTTTGAAAGTCAAGGCTGAACACCAAAAGCCTTCGGGATTGCTTCAGCAACCGGAACTTCCCGTATGGAAGTGGGAGTTGATTACTATGGATTTCATTACCAAACTCCCTAAAACGACTCGACAACATAATGCAATTTGGGTTATTGTGGACCGTTTAACAAAGTCCGCACATTTCATACCTATCAACGAGTCGTACTCAATGGATAGATTAGCGCGTATATATGTAAACAACATCGTTGCTTTGCATTGAGTACCCCTATCTATAATCTCTGATCGAGACAGTCGTTTCACGTCTCACTTTTGGAAAAGCTTCCAACAAGCACTCGGTACGAAGTTAAACCTTAGCACCGCCTATCACCCACAAACTCATGGGCAAAGCGAAAGGACTATTCAAACGTTGGAAGATATGCTCCGCGCATGTGTGATAGACTTAGGTGGAAGTTGGGATGACCACTTACCCCTAATGGAGTTCTCGTATAATAATAGTTATCACACGAGCATTCAAGCCGCACCATTTGAGGCGTTATATGGTCGAAAGTGTAGAACGCCTGTGTGTTGGTCTGAAATTGGAGATAATCAATTGTCTGGGCCCGAGATAGTCCAAGTAACTACCGACAAAGTCATTCAAATCCGTGAATGACTTAAGACGGCACGTGATCTCCAAAAGAGTTACGCTGATGTCCGTCGTAAGCCGTTAGAATTCAATGTCGGTGATAAAGTTCTTTTGAAAGTTTCGCCATGGAAAGGCGTAGTTCGCTTCGGTAAGAAAGGAAAGTTAAGTCCTCGATTCGTTGGACCCTTTAAGGTACTTGAACGAATTGGTACCATCGCATATCGTTTGCGACTACCCGAGGAAATGCAAGGGATACACGACGTATTCCATATCTCAAATCTGCGAAAGTGTCTAGCCGACGAATCTTTAGCAATGCCGTCAAAAGATGTTGAAATTAACGAGAACTTAAAATTCGTAGAACGTCCAATTCAAATCGAAGATTCAAAGTTAAAGAAACTCAAAAGACGAACCTTGAAAATCGTGAAAGTAAAATGGGATTCCCGACGAGGACCTGAGTATATTTGGGAACTCGAGTCTGAAATGAGAAAGAAATACCCCCACCTATTCTCGCGAAGCAATCTTGAAGACGAGATTTATTTCAAGGTGGGGAGGATGTAACATCACGGGAATTTTGGGCCAAAAATGTCAAGTTTCCATAATTAAGGGATTAATTCTGCCAATATTCCAAACTCTAAGGGATTAATTCTGTTTTTCTTGTCCTTTCGCGATACGCGACCGGACAAAGGATGAGCCCATCGCGTACCGCGATGGGGCTTATTCAAAGCTTCTAGATAAGGTCAACAGCGATGCGCGACAACTGCTGAGTCAACGTCATCGCGTACCGCGATGACGTGGCCTGACACGTCTGACACCTTTCCACCACGTGTCCACACGTGGCACACCGGTTGCCACGTGTCCCGACACGTGGCACATCGTCCGCCACGTGTCAACACGTGGCACACCGTCTGCCACGTGGCGACACG
Source organism: Bidens hawaiensis (assembly GCF_021521415.1). Taxonomy (NCBI): domain Eukaryota; kingdom Viridiplantae; phylum Streptophyta; class Magnoliopsida; order Asterales; family Asteraceae; genus Bidens; species Bidens hawaiensis. The sequence goes on from NW_027494317.1 coordinate 49,448, forward strand.
TGGCAGACCTACGTTGCGACTCACCAAGGCTACGTCGCGGTACGCGACGGGTGCCTTGAAGGCGGTCGCGTACCGCGATGGGATCCCAGAATTTTCCTATAAATAGCAAGTCCGGGATCTCCATTTGACACACCAAAATTCACACTCTACTCTCTCTCTAAACATCTCACTACACCTCGAAAATCGCGCCTTTGATCTATCTCGATAAACGTGCCCAAATCCTCATTTTCCGTACCCTTCCTCGATAAGCGTGCCATTTTCCGACGACGTATATATCAAGAAGGTGACCCCGTACCGACGTCCTGACAATCACTTCGAAGTACATGTCATGAAGTGTTGGTGCCTCGAGAAGCGTGCCGAAGTGAAGTGGCGATCAAAGCGAGTATTGAAAAGACTAAGCGGCGTAGAAGTGCTGCTCGAGTATCTAGAGATTTATAAGCCGAGTAAAGGTAAGTGTAATGCCCGACTAAAAAAATAATAAAATATTATAAAGGCTTAATGCCCTAAGTCGGAATTATACTCGATGATTATAAAAAGAAAATAAATAACAAAGAAAAGAAAAGAAAGAAAATAAAAAGTATATACATATATATATGTGTGTGTATGATGATATATATATAATTCTTTGTTATTATTATTATTTAAGTTTAAAGAGTATTCTTAAATAATAAAGGAAAGAATATGTTTCTTAAAGAAGAAGAAGAAACGTAGGGTTTTTATAATAAATAAAGGTTTATAAACAATACTTTTAAACTAAAGGTTTTCAAGTAAACGAGAATTGAACTAAAGGTTCATCGAGTTAAAACAGACTAAAGGTCTTAAGCCGGATTTTATATCAGACTAACAAATGGTTATACTCGTACTATAGGTGCGAGATAACAAGAAAGAGACGCAAGGATGGTGTTGGAAACCGATCCCGATCAAAGGTGAATACACCCCACTTTTACAAACTTGTTTTCAAACAAATAAATGTGTTATGTGTAAAAATTTACATGAGACCAAGTGTCTCTAAAAACATTATGAATAAGAGTAAAAGCCTAGCCCTCAGGCTGTAGTATACGTTTGTCTGGATCCTTACATATGTGGTTGGGAACATCGCACCACGCCTGGTCACGACCTCCAGCCACGATGGGTCGAACCAAAGTATGTTCGAGTGAGAATGACCTTGTGTATATTTATGGCGCCTAAGTACGTCGAAACGCTGCGCTGTTTTGCTGGGGTGACCTAGTGTAGAGATTCGAATTTATAATGATGTTGTTTTAACTTTGTTATTCCTAAGCCAAGATGGGCCGAGGCTTGCGTAACCCTCGAGGGGTAACAAAGTAAAAGAAAATATTTTTGCGTCAGCTTATTCACCAGCAAATCTTTGCTGACGTATTTTTATAACATTTTGCAGGTAACCAAGAATAGAGCTTGAAGGACGAAGGCTCAAGAATCCGATGGCTTGGATATTTTGTTTATTAAAATATGATGGTTTTGTAAAAACAAATAAACAAGTAAAACTTATATGGAACTTTTGTTCCATCTTTTGTAATGTAAATATTTTAACTCTAAATCCACATGTTTTATAAAGTCTTCCGCTAATAACCCGTAACTCTGATTTATATACAAATGTGGTACCAACTGTCGAGTCACACTCCTAGGCCTAAGATTGGGGGTGTGACATATAACTAGCAAGAGTTATTGCATCAGTTGCAATAAACTATGGTACTTCTTGACCACGAATTTCCATATAGAATATAGTAAGAGCAGTCTGTTCAATATCAGGTTATTTAACATCATCTAACCCTTAAGAGATGAACTTTATCCATATTAGAATATTCCAACATCTTGATGCAATTTTTAGCATACTGAATATTGGAGGACGACTAATCACACACCTTTTAGAGCATACTGAATATTCTCTGACCTAGCAGTTGCACATGACATTCCTCACCTAAAAACCCTAAGACATCCATTGTACGTCATCGACAATCAATATAATGGAAATCTTTTAAGTGATTATGTGTGTGTTTGATATTAGTATTTCTTCCTATTTTTAGCAACTTCCTGACCTTGGCTGATTCCGCTGACCATCGTTAGAGGTCTTCATTTTATAATTTTGTGTTGATTATCCAATTATCTTGAATCGATCCATGAAACACGATCCATACAAATAGTACAATCAAAATTAAGTTTTCAACCTTACAACTGAATCAGTTTTTATAAACGAGTTTGGAAACGATAAAACCAGACCAGTGTGGTCTGTAGTGGATCAAGAAACACCATGTATTTATACAAACCTACTTATTTATAGGTTAATAACATTCATATCAAGAAGGTTTTCAAACGAACACCGACTATACAAATGAATACGTTAAACCTTTACAGACAAACAAAACAAATTAATACTCTATAAGATGAACGAGTTATTTATCTTAAAGAATCAGTCAAACGTTTACGTGATCTCTAAAAATGTTATAATGTACAATAGAAAATAAAAGAAACTCAGACTTGTTACACATGTGTTTGGATCCATACATAACCAAACAAAACAGTCATAACCAGTTCTTAAACAGGGCTACGTGGCTCGTAGAACTCTTGAGTTGTGTGTGTATGGCAGCGGTATAAATCCTAGAAATAAGAGATGTTTCTGCTGAGCTTGTGCATAAAACTATATTTGTATTATAATTGTAGTATAAATATTTTTAGGGTCAAATGTTTCACCGGCATATAGCTTACGTATTTTTCCCACATTGTAGGTAATTAAGCTTAGTTGTCAATAGCAAGAATTAGAGTCATCATGAAGATAGAAACTCGCATTATAATATGGCTCAAATTTGATAATGAAATTCTTGTAATATGATAAAATAATATTTTGTAAACAAATACTCGGGTGTTTAATTCCCGAGTAAATTTTCAATGAAACTTAATATTTTATAACTTAAAGTCTTCCGTTAAAATCAACTTGTAACTCTGATATATTTACAAAACAGTTACAACATGTTGGTCACACTTCTAGGCCCCAAGTCGGGGTACTTAAGATATGGGCTACAAAACCGTTACACCCCTAAAACAAAAATTCCCTGTTTACTAATTGGATGCCAAATGTTACATATCGTCTCAGTTTTAGCCCCTCCAGTGCACATAGCATTAGAGATGAGCATTTTGTCCCAAATACACGTACTCGTACTGTACCCATATACGTACATGTACCCGTACAAATTTAGCCTATTCGGTACGGGTATTGATACTCATTTTTGTTGAATTATGGTACAGGTATAATCGGGTGCAGGTACGGATACGGTACGAGTACATTCGGTATTTTGTACCTGTTTGGAGTATATAAATGTTGAATTGTGATTCTTCATATTTAATATATAAAATGAATTCTCCAACCATGTTATTATTGAACAAGTACCAAATGTTTCTTCAAAATTAAATAATATAACATCCAAGACTCGAACCAACAAACAAATCACTTAAAGTCGACGACCGAATTAGGGTCCTTCAATACTATCGACGGCCAATTTGGTGCATGTACTAATTTGATACCCTTCACGTACCTGTGCAAGTACCGATACCCGGACTAATTCAGGCTGTTTGTTACTCGTACTAGTATCGGTTTCAAGATCGTCGAAGATTTGAAAATTAAAAGGGAAAGTTGTACAAAAACGGGTATTGTACCGAAATAGCCGTATCATATCTAAAAATTTGGTATGAGTATTAATACATGTTGTTACAAATATGATCGGATACATATACGAGTACGAATGCAACCCTAATGGACCGGATGGTTTTAGCGTAACCTTTTTGTTTTGGTAAGGGGTGAGAAAGTAACATAACATTCTTTTTATATTATTCTTCGTCAAAGGCACACGCACAAGCTTTCATCTTTTCTTCATTTCCTCTCAAATCAATCAATCAACCATCCATGGCCGAGGTATTCATTCGATCACTACACTTTCTTTCATCCTAAATTAATGCTTTAAATGTATTTATCATTCACGTGTCTCTTGTTTTGTATTTGATCTGGGTTCGTCTTTAAGATCTATACATTCACGATTTGTTCTGGAATTTCGGGTTTGAATAATATGAGAAATGGAATTAGGTTAAAGAATTGATGATATACAATCATAATAATTGGAATAATATGGATGTAACAGTTATATAGCATATACTGGACTCTTGTCATAGTTTTTATTAGAGGTGCGGTTCGGTGCGTTGCGGTTTTGAGCTAGAAAATCAAAGTTTAGGTTTTTCGGTTTTTTCAAAACCGTTTGGTTCCGGTTTTTTGGTTTTGGGTTTGAGTTTCCGGGTTCAATTCGGTTTTGCTAATCAGGATGGTGATTATCGGGCCAAAGAAACTTGACCCATGTTGTTTTGAAAATTCTTTTCGTTCTAGAGCGGCGGCAATCTTCAGTATGACTGGTTGGTCGCAGCCGACCCCGGTTTAGAACATTCTGAAGGGCATGACCCCTGGTCCCCGCTTCCTCGGAGGAACCTTCTCACCTGATGCCACATGACACTAGTTGCGCCGCCACAAGAGTCGAAACCTTCTGGCTTAACGCAGGCAGGATAAACCCCCCCGCTTTGGCTCGGATTCGAACCGGTGACCTTCCGAAGGATGCCTAGTTCTTATCTTCATTGCCATAGGTTATCATATTTTGAAATAGGGCCATATATTTTTTTAAACACTAAATAATAATATATATTGTACATTTTGATCTAGAACATTAATATCTGATAAAAGATACTTACGATTAAAATGATTTAATCTCATTCAAATCGACAAAACATAACTGATTAACGTACAAAATAAAACAAATATCCAAGTTTGTAAAACATAAACATTTCAGAATTGGTTTTCTTGATTTTTTACAAAACACAAAACTGAAACAAAACCAATATTTCAGTTTTTATTAAAAATCAAAACCGAACCGTCGGTTTCTAACCGGTTTGGTTTTGTTGGTGTTTTCGGTTTTGTGCACACCCCTAGTTTTGATGATTTGATTAATATAGTTGTAACAACTCTAATTTTTTATGATTTTTAACATAGTTTTGAATAATATTGATGTAGCAACTAAATAGTGTGTTGTGTGCTACATTATATTGTCATTGTAACATTTGAATTAGTTTGTTTTTGGACTAATACACTTTGGTTGTATATTTGTGTCTGATATAATAGTCTTGTATTTGTACTTGTGGAAGAACAAAGTGCTAGACGGTTTGTGCGTGTGTTTTTTTAATTATTTTTAATGTTGTTTTCAGATCGAGTTGAAGACTGCACCAGCTGACTACCGTTTCCCAACAACAAACCAAAGCAGACACTGTTTCACTCGCTATGTAGAGTTTCACAGGTATGTTATGTTATGACAGTAATGTATCAGCACTTTTAATCAACTATTAATCTTTTTAGCCATGCTGAATATAAGAAAACACAAGCATGTTTTCAAATTTAGATAAGTTTGAGACTTTTGTCCATGAATAGATTATATCTTGTGACTAGATGTAGCAAGTGGGCTGGTCGGGCAATGTAGAAACTAAGGGTGTATAAACGAACCAAGTCAATCCGGAGCTTGTCTAGGCTCGAGCTCAGTTCATTTTGAACTTTAGAAACATGCTTGGCTTGTTTTGAGATCTACTTTTAAAGCTCGTGCTTGGCTTATTTCGAACTCTTTTTTTTAAAGCTTAAGCTCAAGTCATTTCCAGCTTTATTGTTCGACTCGTCAGTAGTATTTCAACTCAAACTCGGCGCATTTATTAATAATAATGAGTTTATATACATTTATATATTTTTTTTATTACTTCATAATTTTAAGTTTTATATATACTATTTAGTTATGTAATCATAATCTTTTATATAATAATAATTGTTATATAAGTATATATTTTATATATTAAATAAACATTATATAAATAATACTTTTGGGCTCGCAACCCAGCTCGAATTTATAAGTGAAGCCCATGCTCGTTCTCTTTTATTAAACAAGCTTATTTTTAGCCTCGAGCTGCGTTTAAGCTCAGCTCAATTCAACCTTTTAGCAAGCTGATCTTTGGTAGCTCACGAGCGGCTTGGCTCTGTTAAATCCTTACAGGTAGCAGGTCGGATCAAGTTCACCCAGAACACTTTTGTCCAAAATGTTATTTTTTAAAAATTAAAAAATATGGTATATTAATAATCATAGTTTTTTTTTTTTTGAATAAAGTGTTTTATGATGTATGGTTGTATACACATTCGAAAGATACAAAATCAACTTGTTCATAAGTACATTGGTCAAAATTGCAACCTTTAATTATGATTTCTAATAGTTTTTTTACTTTAAAAAATGCTATTTTTTTTTCTGATTCAAAGCGATATACATTTTATTTTGTTTGAGCACTTAGCTAGTTTATGATCAACTGTAGATGTGTTGCAGCAAAGGGCGATGATGCTTCCGAGTGTCAAAAGTTTGCTAAATTCTACCGCTCTCTTTGCCCCGGTGAATGGGTGAGCAGTTTGTTGATCACAATATTATGTCAATAATAATTTAAATCATTGACTTAATGATGAGCATGTTAGTTGCATTAGTTACAATTTACAAAAACAATTGAAATGTTGTCTCAGGTTGACAGGTGGAATGAGCAGAGGGAGAATGGGATATTTCCGGGCCCGCTGTAATTTCATATGAATGAAAGCTGCTCTGGTGTGGGTTATCGATCGTTTCATAAATTTATCCGCAGTCTTTTATGTTTTCAAGATTGTTTGGTTAATAAGACTGACATTTATTTTTCACAAACGTGATGTTGAATTCTTTTCACCATATTTCTTGGTTGTGTCGGGTTATTTGGTTTTCAAAGATGCTTTTCATCGCACCGTTTATTGGTATACCTTTTGTATTTTGTTAAAAGTTTGTGTGAAAATGAAGTCGAGAGCTTCAAGTGGATGCTTGAACTCGGTTAAGCCTTCTCCTCACCCATCCGGTTATTAGTGTTTAGCCACTATTCATGGTTTTTTTTTGTTGACCCTTGTTGATAGAGATGCAAAAAAGAAACGGGTTGGAAACAGAGTCCGGTTTTGAACCCAAACTTGACTGGATTTGGAAGTTGGTTTGGTTGAATCTGGTTGGTGACCCTATACTTTGATACTGGTCAAACCTGATAGTTTCTCCCTCAAAAACCGTTTCCATCATAAAGCGGTTTGGATAAAACTGGATTTGACCATTTTAGATCCAACCACAACTGTTTTGGACAAAACCCAATTTGTCTAGATAGCTGTGTTCGGGGGACAAGGTGAGGAATCTTAGGCTAGAGATGAGAAAATGCTACGGGTACTAAGTCATGCGTTATGCATGGCGTTTTGGTGGATAACGCCGCCCCCCCCCCCCCCCCCCTCCCCCGGGCGTTTTGGGCTTTTTTTTAAGCGTTTTGCTGATAACGCGAGAAATGGGCTCAAAAATAAAAAATATATCCGTTGGATTAAAAAAAAAACTTTAAAAAATATTAACTCAACTATACTATAAAAACAAACCCAAACCTCATTTTTTTACATAATTTTTTCTACTACAATTCTAATACTACAAAAATGTTTCCGTTTAATAACAACCAAAATGTTCTCAGTTTCGGTCAATATGCCCGTTAAGGCTACGCAAGCAACCAAAATCCACAACCGAACCCATCTGCCGTTCCGATGCCAACTGTCCCCGTCCCTCATTCCCCGTATCCGTTCGAAGCGCATATGGCCGCGTACATGCAATATCTTAGTTCCGCCCCCCCTATACCAAATACGGTGCCCATTTTCCAAAATTCAACCACAAACATTTTTGCCGGCTCGGGTTCCCAGCCCGATGACGAGACGGTGCCAGAGACACAAATAAACCCGGAGCCACAACCCGTCCCGGAGACTCGTGGCAGTTCAAGCTAACGCGGACGTCCGAGGAAACACGCAAAGAAGCCCGCTGGCGAAGCTCGGGTTAAAAAGAACACCATACCGTGGAGTACCGACGAGTGCGAACTATGTGCTCGTGCTTGGTGCGCAATATCGGAATATGCCGAGTGCGGTAAGTTTTTAAAAAATATATATATTTGTTAAATTTCTTATAACAAACATTGAACTAGTAATGTTTTAATTTTTTTTAGCGAACTATCAACAAACGGGCTTATTTTGGCACAAAATTAAAGAGTTGTTCCACGAACTTGGCGGGGACTCGTGTCGAGAAAAATATTCCTTACAGTCGAAATGGAACGATATCAACACCAAATGCACAGCTTTCCATACAGTTCACTCTCGAATGACTCGAGCATGGAGTAGTGGTCTCTCTAATGCGGAAATAATGGAGAGGGCGTCGACAGAGTGTCAACATAACATCTCGGGGAGCTTCAATTACTTTGGCATATGGAAACAATACCTGAGGTTTCATAAAAAATGGGGCCCGATTATGGAGGCCAACACCGACGGTGGTCCGCCTAAAAAAAGGTCTAAAACATCTTCGGTTGATCCAGACACGCCACGTTCCGACACTCCAAACTTCAACCTAAGCGATAATGAAGCCGAGAATCCTTATGCGGATATTACCGAGATGCCTCGACCGGGGGTAGAAGAAGCAAGGGAAAGGGAAAGGGAAAGGGGAAAGGGGCCGCGTCGTTGTAGGCAACAGGTTGCCGAAATGGAAAGTCATTTCAAATAAATGAACATTCGACTTAAAGATATACAAGAACTTGGAGCTAAACGTCTTCAAGTAAATTTGGACGTCGTTGAAGTACTTAAATGGAATGAATTGGACAACGACATTGAGGTTTTAACAAAGGAGTTATCCGAAAACGACCCGAGAGTCAAATCTCTAAAAGCAATTTGGCAAGTGAAATTTTTTGAAAAATACATGTAGTCTTATTATTATTTATAGTTGTATTTTATAATTTAATGTATTTTTTTTTATTTTAATTTAGTTTTTATTTGTTAGTTTAATATATATTTTTTTAATTTTAGTATAGTTTTATAATTTTATATCTAATTATTATTTAAAGAAAAACAAAAACAATTAATAGTTACTGGGCGCCACGTGGCGCATAGTGCATGGGGGTGCGGCTTTATGACTACACCCAATTTTTGTAAAAAATCATAACTCTGACTGGACACCACGTGGCGCATAATGCATTGGGGTGCGGCTTTATGACTACACCCAGTTTTTGTAAAAAATTATAACTCTGACTGGACACCACGTGACGCATAATGCCTGGTAGTGGGGCTTTATGACTGACTACACATGATCTAAGCTTTTAAGAAAATCAGGATGGCACTGGTACCGGCAGTTACCAAATTTTTGCCTATGACATCGGCAATGAACAACGCATTTTCAGAACGATACCAAGTTTTGAGAAATACGGAATCAATACTGGTTTAGTAGACGTGCACAAATCGGGTTCACCTTGAAAACTCGAACCGGTTCGAAACCGGTTTTTTTCACACCGGGTAGAAAATAACACCGGTTCCAGTCAGGAACCGGTTCGGTTCCCGACCCAAACCGATGCCCAGAAATGCAAACTTTTAGGAACCGGGTAGGGTTGGAACCGGGACCGGTTATTACGTAAAAACCGGTTCCACCGGGTTTTTTTTGAAATTCAAACATTATAGCCGTTAGAAACCAGTTCCAACGGCTATATAGTCGTTTTTGACCGTTGGAACCGGTTTTATTTTCTACCGTAACAACCCTTGGGTCCTCCGTAGCAGGAACGGGGGTAACAAAAACACTCTTCTTAGCCTTCTTGTTAGTTTTTTTGATGGGTGCCATAATAATATTTAGTTGGATGGTCGTGTAACGGAACGGGCTTGCTAAAGGAGTAGTATTTTAGTTTGTTTTTAAGTTTGGTGGTGAAACAAGTAATGAAAAACAACTTATATATAGTTTTTGGGCTACAAGAACCGGTTCCAACGGCTATATTACCGTTGGAACCGGTTCCAACGGCTATTATTTGTCTCAAAAACCGGTTCCAACGGCTATATTACCGTTGGAACCGGTTCCAACGGCTATTTTGTGTCTCAAAAACCGGTTCCAACGGCTATATTACCGTTGGAACCGATTCCAATGGCTAGTTTGACCTGTGTTTGACTTTTCAAAAAAAACCCGCCGGAACCAGTTTTTTCGGGTAGGAACCGAACCGGTTACAATTAGGAACCGGGTAGGAACAGGGTTGGAACCGATGGGGAGATACAAATAGGAGAACCGGGTACGATTTTCGGGTACAAAAATACCCAAACCGGGTATTGGGCCAACCGGGTAGGAACTGGAACCGGTTCCGGTTCGGTTCCAGAACCGGTTTTTTTGTGCACATCTACTGATTAGTATTGATATGGTACCAAGCTCATTTCATAGGCAAAACTTGATTCTTTGTCAGTGTCCGGCGAGTTCTTGGTTAAAAGCATAAAGGGCAAGTTAAGTGATTTATATTATATTAGACTCCAGATCAATTTTTCACTTAAAAACTGATCAAGTACCAAAAAAAGGTATGCTTGCAAAAAGAAATATTAGTTAGTGTAATTCGAAACTTTGCCCAGTTTGCAGAGAGTGAAAAGACCAAGACACATTTGTGTCTCAAGTTATATTTTAGGTTGTATTACTTTAGTGTAAAGTCTCCTTTTTTATAGGCGTTCAAAATCCAGGACCAGCGGCTTTACAAATACACATACTCAGGAAAATGAAAGCAAAGGTTTTTCAACAGGGAGCCAAACACATCCAACCCGGTAACCCCATTAACTTAACATTTGCTCCATAAAACATAAAACTAAAATGTAACAAACAAACACAAAACTTGCATAAAAACATAATAAAAAGATTCAACACCTGTAGATCCAAATATATCAAAATAACACATAATCATTACTTAGAAAAGCGAAGTTCCCTTGCCCTTCTTGTCTCCACCAATCTCAAAATGCTTGCATCTCTAAAAAAGCATGATTATTAACAACGGGCCGAGTCAAAAAAAATATAAACAAATCCACATAAACAATTTTGACAATAACCTTGATCGGATGCTGTGAAACGTGCTTGCATCCTTGGCATTGCAACCTCAACACAATCTTCTTCGTGGTTTTTGCCTGATAGAAAAGCACTTTATCAAATTACACAAGTTTAATATTAGAAAACTTTGATTGATTTACTAATAAGTAAAACTCAATACATAAACCAACTTAAGTAGAAGACCGCAATAAAAATTAACATAAGCACTTGTATTTTACATAACTGACGTATTGTGGGGACAAAAATCTGGTTATGCGGTTAAATAACCGTCTTGTGTGTCACATTTAAACTACATATTGAGTATTTCACATAAATCAATTTATTACTAGAATAAAAACTATATGGTCTTTGCCAAAAGGATAAACATATATATGTTCTAAATTTTATATACAAATAGATTCAATTAAAATAAGTCAATACTAAATATAATATAAAATATGTTTAAAAAACAGTGTATACATACATAAAAGACAAAAAGGTTTTAGTGTAAATATATTCCAAAAGATGCATTTATACTAAAAGAGTAAAACTTATAGCATTAACATTGAAGATGCCCTAAAACCTACAAAATGGTTTTATTCAAAATATTTGGGAGTAATTTTGTAATAATCTAGGTTTTGTTTGACACGTTAGATGAACAGGCTAACCAAGTTGTGTTCAGATTACTTGTGTGCAGGTTAAAACTGATGTTTTTGATACGCAAAAAAAAAAAAGATTCGTGTTCAGGTTGAACAAACTTCTAAAAGTTAAATTGAATAAAAATAGAATTATGGATGTTGACCTTTTTGTGAAAGACGGGCTTGGTTTGACCACCATAACCGGATTGTTTCCTGTCATACCGACGCTTCCCTTGAGCAGCCAAGCTATCTTTTCCTTTCTTGTACTGAGTCACCTTATGCAAGGTGTGCTTTCTGCACTCCTTGTTCTTGCAGTAAGTCTTCTTAGTTTTTGGAACATTAACCTGCAAATAAGAACAAAATCACATCTTAAATTCACACAAAACCATATATCATTATTATCATTTGTTACAGACATGATCCAGCACCATCAAATAAGTTGTAACAAATAATTATTATACAGCTCTTAAATCCATACAGTACCAACCCGTAATACATTACAAACGCTAAACTCCTTAAAAATGTTACAGCAGGATAACAGTACCAACCCATAAGATCTAACAAATGGCGAGTAGTGACAATACTAAAACCTGAGAACAATCATTGACAGATACACAACATTTATATAGATGTAAAATTATTTATACATTAATATAAAGAACTAAAAAGCAAATTTTATTATTAAAAACTATGATACAAACATAAAACTATACATAAAATAATTTAACAAATAAATAAAACCAACTAATAAATAACAAATAACCCAAGCCTGATCTAAAAACCAAACAAAGAGATAATTTAACAGCAAAACCTAGAACTAGAAACTAGTAAACTATGTAACACTAAATCTTAAAGCTACTGATATATTGATTTCAGTTACTAAAATAACAGCATATACAGTAGTAACAACAAGATATCTTGTCTGCAAATAAATAACAGCCGCAAATGAGAACCTATATAGATGGATACAGAGCGTAAAATGTACATGACTTATTATTGTATGGAAGTGAGTTTACCATGGCTGATGATCCCGATGAAGTCAACTGCCGGATGAGAGGTAAGAACAACCACCGGTGTTAGGGTTTGGTGTATAGGTTATATTGTGATATAATAAGGGTTTGGGCCAAAGGCCCATTGCATGATGATAATATGGCCCATTTGTGAGTTTTTACATTTTTCATCAAACTATGGGGTAAAGTTAAAATACAAAGGGATATAAAAAATGAGAAGGATTAGGATTATGACACATGGCAATCTTCCCATTAACTTGATTTTAGGAAGGAATGGTATTTTTGGAACTTTATTGGTTTATCTTCTAAACTCAGATCGTTATCAATTTACACCATATATATCACAGGGTACCCATATATCACAATCGACCATAGAAAAACACCTATTTTTAAAACTAAAACTAGCTTATATCAATTACTAAAATAACAGCATATACAGTAGTAACAACAAGATATCTTGTCTGCAAATAAATAACAGCCGCAAATGAGAACCTATATAGATGGATACAGAGCGTAAAATGTACATGACTTATTATTGTATGGAAGTGAGTTTACCATGGCTGATGATCCCGATGAAGTCAACTGCCGGATGAGAGGTAAGAACAACCACCGGTGTTAGGGTTTGGTGTATAGGTTATATTGTGATATAATAAGGGTTTGGGCCAAAGGCCCATTGCATGATGATAATATGGCCCATTTGTGAGTTTTTACATTTTTCATCAAACTATGGGTAAAGTTAAAATACAAAGGGATTAAAAAATGAGAAGGAATAGGATTATGACACATGACAATCTTCCCATTAACCTGATTTTAGGAAGGAAGGGTATTTTTGGAACTTTATTAGTTTATTTTCTAAACTCAGATCGTTATCAATTTACACCATATATATCACAGGGTACCCATATAAAGAATTCAAGCAAATGTTATTATGTGTTTGCAGAAGGGTCAGCTTGGACATGGAAATCAAATGAGGCGTGATGAGCCAACAGTAGTCTCGGCACTTGCTTTGTGAGTTCTTATTCACTTTTAAAAACTGATTATGTGATATTGAATAATCAAAATCAGAAAATACAACTGGTTGTATAAGACAGCATTTACTTCACTATCTTTGAATGTTTTGACAGCTTCTGAATTTTCTGATTATTTAAAAAATTAGTAGATAAGACGCCGAAAAATAACATTTTCTTCTAAAAGGATGCAAGAATTTTTATTTGGGGTGAAATTCATAATCCAAAACCGATCTTTTGACCTCTATATGGTCTTGATTATCATCAAGATTGTACGTTTAATCTTTAGAAGCACACCATTTTATTTAATTTGTTATTCATGAAGACCATTAATATTTCTTTATTCGGGTACAAGTTTCAGGTACAAAATTGTAAAATCCGGGAGCGGGAAATCCCATACGGTTGTAGCAACCGAAGATGGTTTCTCTTTATCTTTTGGTTGGAATAAACACGATCATCTTTTTACGGGCTCAGAGAAAAATGGTGAGTTCACTAATTATTTTTATTTATTGAGCGCCTAAAAAAAGGTCGTTTTGGGTCGGGTGGCAACAGGTTAGGCTCGAAACAGGTCAAATTAAAAAAAGTTCGTTTTGTGTCGGGTGGCAACAGGTACGGTCGAAACAGTTCAAATTTAAAAAGGATTGTTTTGGGTCAGGTCGAAACAGGTTTGAGTTGGAACGGATTCCGATAGGTCATGAAAATTGTTTTTTCCTTGCTTGTGTTTCGAGCTGGAAATATCTGTAATTGATGTTGTGTTATTTAATTTGAAGTATTTTACTTAATTAATATAATATTCTGATTAGGTTTGATTTCTCCTAAATTTATACATTTATTCAAGTAATTATATGTGTAAACGAGCAGAATCGAGTCAAGCCCGAGCTCGAGTAGGCTTGAGCTTGGCTTGTTTGACATACTCGATACTCTGATTGGCAGGATTTTGTTAGGGTTATTACAATGCTTGATAAATTCAACAATCAACTGAATGTAGCTGCAACTCTCATGGAACACCTTACATCTAAAGCAAAGGTATTAATATTCCAGTGGATTTGACTATAATATGTTCTTTATTTTAGGTTTAACAAAGTGAACAAAGAAATATTAGGCTGCTATGGTAATAAAGTTGATATATGCAGCTTTTTTCAAGCATGAAACATGATGGCTTTCATGGTAATAAAGATACCACAACTTGCTATTGTAATAAATGCATTTTAAGCCATTTCAAACCGGTCAGTTTATCCATAATTGGTAAACTTGTTGAGCCACTTTTCGTTCCGAAACTGGCATGTTTTTCCATAACTGACAAAAGGGTCATAACAGGTCGAACCACTCTTCTGTTTTCATTTTCCTTTGTCCAAAAATTAAAATGGGTCATTTTGGTTTAATTTTTTAGTCAGCTTCTTTAATTAAATCAACATGTATACTTGAAATTTTTGAAAATACCATAATTGCTCTTGGTGATAATTTTTATGGTGTGATCCTTACTTAAAGCTTGAAACTTCCAAAATTGTCCTTGGACCAAACCAATTTTTGTATTCGTCCGTTAAGTAAATAAACGTGTTCGTTCGTTAACAAAATGAACGAGTTCATGTTTACCCTGCCATTAGCCTCATGTTCAAGCATGTTGGTCAATAGGCTATTTGTCTTTATATATATATATATATATATATATATATATAAATATAAATGTACAACTCAATGTAATTTTTTCTTGACAGAATATATCCAACAATTGTTATATATAAATAAACAGTTATTTGTTCCTCACAATTTGTTATGGATTAAGGTCACAAGGTGCTTTAAAACAGGTTCGGTCAGGTTTGGTAAAGGCTCAGAGCGGTTTCAACTTTCAGGTCAGAACAGGCTTATTTAAATTATGTTCTATTTGGCTTGGGTCGAAACAGGTTCTGTACAAAATAGGTTCGGGTCGAGTTGGCCAGCTGGTTAACGTATGGATTTTATTCGTTAAGGAATGTTTAACGAATGAACTTAATGTATTGGTAGCAAATGAGAGGCTCATTCATTATGCATGTTTAACGAATGAGACCGAATGTCTCGTCGACTATAAATACCCTATCTCTATTCTAAATTTATAACGGTTCTTATTTTCTTATGATTTCATCTCGTTACTCTTTGAGAATTCTCTCTCAACACACACCCTAACGTAATTGAACCTAAGCGTAATCATATCACAAGACTAGGTCTAAAGTATTGAATCAGATATTGAATTCTTAGAAATTGATAGTCCTCGTGTAACATCCCGTTTTTCGAGTTTCGGTTAATAAAATGAAATATGAGTTATTATGAGTCGGGCTGGTGTTGGGTTAAATGGATATGGGTTATGGACTTGGGTTATGAAGGAATGAAGGAAATACCATGGGCTTAAGAACATGATCCATAATTATATAAGTTATACCCATTTAATTTCATTTCACACATATTCCATACACCACCAAAACACACACTTAAGCTCTCTCTAATTTCTCTCCTTTCTCTAGCCGATCCAAGATAGAAAACCGATTCCGATTCAAGGTAATGATAGTATGATATTGTATGAGCTTAAACCCGTTAGATATGGTCACGAAACGATGAGCCGACACCGTTAAACCGTTTAAGTCACGAGATCCGGGTGGAATCGGGTATAAACTGAACCTAAGATGAGCTTAGGGATCACCCTAGCTCAGATGTGGATCGAACGGGGCGAAAAACGGTGAAAGACGAGTCAAAACTCGGTTTTCCGGCGAAAACACGTTTTTCCTGCGACGGGGGCCGGAAGGGCGGCGTCGGAAATGGTACGAGAATAAGGGAATATCAGAGAATGTTCATACATTCTCTGACCTAACCCTAGTTCGCTAACGAGGAGTCAACGAACTAGAGGTAATTCGCTAGTTGATTAGTTTAAGGAAGCACAACGAACTAGCTTTAGTTCGCATCCAATTCGTTAAGGGAAGAGAATAATGAATTACCCTTAATTCGTTATAGTTATTTCGTTAAAGGAGATAACGAACTGGAGGGTCCAATTCGCTATATGGACTGATTCGTCAAGGGTCCATTTCGTTATAAGGTCCAAATCGTTATAAGAACCAATACGTTAACCTCATTCGTTAAGAGCCAAGTAACGAACTAGAAGTTTAACGTAATAACAGAACAGTCCCTGGACTTAGAAAAGAATGAGATAATTACATAATAGTCCTTAGACTTTAATA
Organism: Bidens hawaiensis; assembly: GCF_021521415.1. NCBI lineage: Eukaryota > Viridiplantae > Streptophyta > Magnoliopsida > Asterales > Asteraceae > Bidens > Bidens hawaiensis. The sequence continues at coordinate 66,258 of NW_027494317.1, forward strand.
ATTTATGAAAGACACCTTTAAAGGTTAATGAGTAACGATTAACTAATCAGTAATGATCCAATGAAGTAAAACCGACTTAGATACGTGTGATAAATTAAGTAGATGATAAAATGAACTAGAACCGTATTTAATATATGTATGATTATACAGTTAGTCGTGCTCAGCTCAAGAAAGGATTGACTATAAACGGTGAACGTAATCGCGTTCAGGTTAGTTTCTAGCCCTATTCCATGTTATGTTTTCGGGGTTGTGTGCATACTCGATGTGATTAGTTAATACACTTACCTTAAGTGGTAAGTGTATGTCTTATATGATTTATGTATGAATGAATGCTTGACGATGCATGAACAATCTTCGGATATTGCATGTATCATCAAGGGATAGTTTAAAGATATGATTGATATATATATATATATATATATATATATATATATATATATGATGTATAAATGATGTATGAACGTACGGAAGTTATAGTTATGAATGTATAGAAAGGTATGGAAGGTATATTTAGAAAAGGGAACCGACCCTAATAATGTCGACGAATGTAGGGAACCGACCCTAATAATGTCGGCGAATGTAGGGAACCGACCCTAATAATGTCGGCGAATGTAGTGAACCGACCCTAATAATGTCGGCGAATGTAGGGAACCGACCCTAATAATCTCGGCGAATGTAGGGAACCGACCCTAATAATATCGGCGAAGTTTATAAGGCGGAATGCTCTTTAAAACGTATGTGTATGAATAAAAGTATGTATGTAAGTATGGGCGACGGGATGAAAGTACGTATGTACGTAAGTATGTAAGTAAATATGAAGGTATGTACCTTCGGGTACATATGTAAGTATGTGAATGTATTGCATGTCGTCTGGTTAACTAGAACTCACTCAGCGTAGCTAACTTTTAGTATGCACGCAGGTTAACATTGAGACTGCTGGTTTGAGCAGGACACATGGCAAGATTGAAGAGGCTGGCATATGAAGATTTGTCATGCTATTTTGATTCTATGTTTTATGTTATGTTTTTAAAAGACAAATTATGGATGTTTGTAACGAATGGTTGACTTTTATATTATTCCGTGAAATTTTAAAATAACTCTGATATTTAGAACTGTGTTTATGAGTAAATCTAACGTCCAAAGTAGGGTACCGGTGACAGGGCCTTACAAGTTGGTATCAGAGCAAATTTCGAGAGATTTAAGCATCCTACATGCTTAGACTCGAACAGAGAATGGGATTTAAGTAAGAAAAGAAAGAAGATGCCAGTTCAAGAAAGCCATGTGTCACTCAAGTAAGCTATGTAAAGGTAAAGTATGTGATTAATTTCACATGTAAAGTAGAATGATGAATGAATGTTTGCGTAATTTCTAAATAAAGAATGTATAAATGCTAGCTTAATCGCTAGGGATAGGAGTATATGATGATATGAACTGTTTGATTGTCTAACTGTTTAAGAATAGAATTAGCACAAATAGACTCATAAGAGGAAGTGTATAGGACACGAAGAGTAACGTGATCAGCTAATCACAGCTGGCCACTATTATTACCTGTTAGCCTTACTATCCTTGTACTAAATAGTTCCTTGAGTGACGACGTTTGTGTTTTCCCTCCCAGAATACGATGGCTGGATCTAGGGCAGTTGTTGGAGCAGGAGGCTGCACTGGACGACGTGGCAGGCCTCGTCGTGTCCAACAACCTTGGGTAGAAGCAGCTTCCAACACAGGAGATGAAGGAAGCGTTGCTGGACGAAACCTAAGAAACAATGAAGGGTTTCAACTTGACCCCGCTGTTCAAGCTGCCATTGCTCAAGAGGTAGCAGCTACTATGAAGAACTTGAATCCTAAAGGGTCTGCTGGAGGCCGTGAAAGAACCGCTGAAAGGGCGGAAGGAGATGGTAAGAAGGATGATGAGAGGAAGAAGGAGGAATCAAGTGTGGTTAAGTCGATGAAAGTCGATGATAGGAAAAGAGGCCTAGATGGGTGCCACTATAAGTCTTTCAAAGGTTGCGATCCGCCAAAGCTGACTGGTTTGGGAGACGCAATCGCTACTCTTCAATGGATAACCACTATGGACAAGGTTATCCGTATTAGCGAGTGTCGTCCTGACCAAGCTGTGAGTTATGCTACCCAATCCTTCGGTGATGAAGCAATGTATTGGTGGGAGTTAGTTGAGTAGAGGAAGAGTCCAGAAGAGATCAAAGCTATGAGGTGGGATGATTTGAAGGAATTGGTGATGAAGAGGTTTTGTGCGGATGCAGAAGTTGAAAGGGTTGAAATGAAGTTTTTGAGTCTAAAGGTGGGTAAGATGACACATCGCGAATACACAACTGAATTCAACCGCATGTCAAGGTTGGTGCCAGACATGGTGAACACTGAGGCCAAGCGGATCAAGTGTTACCTTAGGGGACTACCGCAAAAAGTTTGCGTCTTAGTCAAGGCTGGTAGACCAGGTACTTTTGATTCTGCTGTAGGGCTCGCAAAAATGGTTTACGATGACTTGTTGGCGGATGATGTGGTGACGGAAGAGAAGAAAGATAAGAAATGGGTCGCTCCTACTAAACGACCGTGTACTCAAATGTGGAACCCTAAGAACAAGCAGCCGAGAGTGTGGGAGAAGAGGTCATGTAGGACGTGCGGGAAGATGCACACTGGATAGTGCAAGTGGGGCATTGTTTTCTATGTGTTTCGTAAGTGTGGGAAGTCCCATGGTGTGGAATGTAGATCAGGGTCAAATGCCTGTTACAAATGTGGTAAGATGGGGCACTTTTCTCAAGATTGCTATACAAAGCCCGCGTGTTATAAGTGCGGACAGACAGGTCACTTGGCGAGGACTTGTACGAGTGGTGAAGCTGGAGGGAGTGAGAAGAAATATGCTGAATAAGGGAGACCAAGGACTAGGGCCTATATGCTGACCCAAGAACAAGCCCGACAGATTCCTGATGTCGTGACCGGTACGTTCTTAGTAAACGGTATTTCTGCTTCAGTATTGTTTGATTCGGGTGCGAATAGAAGTTTTGTAGCTACGACATTTAGTAAACTAGCTAAAATGAAATGTTGCCGAGTGTCTGAAACCCTCATAGTAGAAACCGCTAGTGACACCTCGGTGAAAATAATGAAAATTGTTAAGAATTGTAAGATAGAATTAGAGGGACATGAGTTTCCTGTTACTTTGTATATATGACCTTAGGAGGGTTAGATGTAGTTTTGGGAATGGATTGGTTGTCCGAATACGAAGCTCAAATAGTATGTAATAGTATAATAATAAAGCTAAAGTCCTTGGATGGTAGTGCGGTGACGGTTTATGGTGATAAGGAAAGTTCAGGGCTTAACGTTATTTCAATGATAAAACCCGAAGGGTTGTCAATGCTACGGCCGAGACGAAAGAAATGAAAGATGTTCCTATCGTGTGCGACTACCCAGAAGTATTCCCTAAGGATCTTCCGGGGCTGCCACCAGAGCGAGAGATAGAAATCCAGATAGATTTAATACCAGGAGCCCAGCCCGTCACGAAAGCGCCTTACCGTCTAGCGCCGTCCGAGATGAAAGAGATGATGTCCTAACTGTAAGAACTCCTCGGCAAAGGTTTCATAAGACCAAGTGTTTCCCCGTGGGGCGCACCGGTGTTGTTCGTGAAAAAGAAGGATGGAAGTATGAGAATGTGCATAGATTATCATGAGTTGAACAAGCTTACGGTAAAGAATAGATATCCTTTGCCAAGGATTGATGATCTGTTTGACCAACTGCAAGGTTCAAGTTGGTTCTCATGAATAGATTTCAGATCAGGCTATCATCAGTTGAAAGTGAAAGAGGCAGACATCCCTAAAACAGTGTTTCGGACGCGGTATGGACACTACGAGTTCCTCGTGATGTCATTCGGTCTAACAAATGCTCCCGCGGCATTTATGGATATGATGAATAGGGTGTGTCGGCCGATGTTGGATAACTAAGTTATCGTCTTCATCAATGACATATTGATTTATTCAAAGAGCGATTCTGATCATGCTGAACATCTGAGAGAAGTATTGGATACTCTGAAAAAAAAGAAGTTGTACGCTAAATTTTCTAAATGCGCATTCTGGTTACGGGAAGTGCAATTTCTAGGTCACGTGATTAATCCTGAAGGGATTTCAGTGGACCCGGCTAAGATCGAGGCAATAACAAATCGGAAGACTTCACAGAATCTGACTGATATACGAAGCTTCCTAGGGTTAGCTAGCTACTATAGGAGATTCATCGAAAGCTTCTCCAAGATAGCCGCACCACTGACCAGTATGACCCGAAATTCGATAGTATTCAGTTGGGGTAAGCTTCAAGAGAAGGCTTTTGAGGAGTTAAAGAAGAGACTCACGCAAGCTCCAATCCTTGCTTTACCCGATGGTGACGAGGAGTTGGTTGTTTGCACTGATGATTCGCATCGTGGGTTAGGTTGTGTGTTGATGCAACGGGGAAAAGTGATAGCTTACGCGTCTAGACAGTTGAAAGTCCATGAGAGTACTTATCCGACGCATGATTTAGAGCTAGTAGCGGTAGTGCATGCTCTGAAGATATGTACGCATTATTTGTATGGAATTAAGTGTACCATTTACACAGATCATAAGAGCTTAAAGTACTTCTTCGAGCAGAAGGAATTGAACATGAGGCAGAGAATATGGTTAAAGTTGATAAAGGATTACGACTGTGATATTAAGTATTACCCTGGTAAAGCTAATGTGGTCGCTGATGCGCTAAGCCGTAAGAATAAAGAAGTCATTGCAACAGTGAGGTCATACCAATTGATTATGAATTCAAGTCTTTTTGAAGAAATCATCAAAGTGCAGTCAGAGGTGCTGGTAGATGAAGGGCTAGTGAAGAAGGAAAGGATTTTCGGTCAGCAACATGAGTTGATAGAAAACACTCATGGTGTTAAGACTAGGTTTGACCGTATGTGGATCCCACATCATAGAGATCTCAGGGGTCGAATCTTAGACGAAGCCCATAAGTCAATGTATTTGATTCATCCAGGAACTACTAAGATGTATCAAGATTTGAAGAGAGACTATTGGTGGCCGAGTATGAAGAATGATGTAGTAGATTATGTCAGTAAGTGCTTAACTTGTTTACAAGTAAAAGCCAAGCACCAGAAGCCTTATGGGAAAATGCGACCTTTAGAGATACCGAATGGAAATGGGAACACATCACCATGGATTTCATAACTAAGCTACCTCGTACAGCTAAGCATCATGATACCATCTGGGTGATTGTGGACCGTCTGACCAAGAGTGCTCACTTTCTGCCTATACGAGAGGCCATCTCATCAGGGACGTTAGCAAGCTTGTTTATCAAAGAGGTTGTATCTAAGCATGGAGTACCGTTATCGATTATGTCTGATAGAGCTACTCATTTTACTTCGAGGTTTTGGAAGAAGTTCTATGAAGCTATGGGAACAAGATTGAACATCAGTACGACGTATCATCCTCAAAAAGATGGACAGTCTGAAAGGACGATCCAAACCCTTGAGGATATGCTACGTGCTTGTGTTTTAGACTTTGGAGGGACTTGGGATGATCATCTGCATATGGCAGAGTTCTTTAATAACAACAGCTACCATTCAAGTATTGGTATGCCAGCGTTCGAGATGATTTATGGTAGATGATGTAGAACTCCGGTATGTTGGGGTGAGATTGGTAAGAAAGATATGGGAAGCTTAAAAGTTTTGCAAGAAACTTCTTCAAAATTCGATCAAATCAAAGCAAGAATGAAGGCTGCTCAAGACCGACAGAAGTCGTATGCTGATAAGCGGCGACGACCGATTGAGTTTAACGTTGGTGACAATGTGATGCTTAAGGTCTCGCCTTGGAAGGGAATTATTCATTTTAGGAAGAGAGGAAAACTGAGTCCGAGGTACATTGGACCGTTTAAGATTATAGATTGTGTAGGTGAAGTGGCTTATAAGATAGATTTACCAGAAGAGTTGGAAGGAATCCATTCCACGTTTCATGTCTCTCATCTGAGAAAATGTCTAGCCGATGACACGTCTCACGTGCCATTAATGGACATTAAGGTCGATGAACAGTTAAACTACATTGAGCAACCAATCGAGATATTTGATCGCAAGGATAAGCAACTTCGTCACAAGGTTATATCCTTGGTGAAAGTGATATGGAAACATCACAAGGGGTCGGACGCTACATGGGAAGCGGAGGATGAGATGCGAGTACTTGTTGTATTGATATGTAGAGAACCAAAGAGACCAAACCAAGTAACAACCTTGTTACAAAATCTCAACAGCCAAAAGTCACCACTAATGGTAGCCGAAGTTAGGTTATATAGTGCGACAACTTCGCCTAACATACTAGGCGAAGTTGTCCCTAACTTCGCTACTAAACAAGTTCTCCTAATACAAAACGAAAACTAACACGTTCCAACAAGATAAGAACAATGTAACGATTACAGACACAATAAACACGAGATAAATGAACTATTGGCATCATGCACCAACAGACTCCCCCTTGACAGTAGCTTCATATCTCTAACACCTTTGCCGTGTCTTGTAATCCAAAAAGAACGTCCTCTTTGTCTTCAAGCATGAATGCACTGTCTCACACAAACTGAGACCACCCTCTGGTATTTCTTCGCTTCGTCTTTCCACGCATGTATATAGAAAATCTTCTTATCATTGAGTACCTGCAAATCAGCTTGAGACAAATTAACCAAGTGCATTGGATCATACACTCTCAAGATCTCCTGTTCGTCTTCATCTTCCATCACGGCTTCGGAAGTCTGGCAATCAACATACCACAACTTGAGATCCTTCAACACATCCTGGGGCAAAAGCTTCATCGGAACCTCTTTCAAGTAACGAATCGGCTTGTACTTCATCACCATCCAGGGCTTGCCATCAGCATGCATACCCCATTCCTTATCTTCACTCAGCTTTCCCTTGTGAGGCTTTAAAAACTCAAACTTTTTCTCCTTAACACCCTCCTTCCACACAATCTTCCCAACCCATCTCGCAAAATCATCATCACTTCTATTAATCAACCTCAAACGTGCCAAATCCTTCACTTCACACTCAGGCAACGTATTGAATGACTTAAATCCTTTTGCAAAGTACTGAATCCCATTATATCTTTTCACCATAAACAACTTTAATTGTTCACCATACAACCAACAAATAATCCCTTTCTTCGATTTAGCATAACCCTTGATATTGTAACTTTTCTTGAACATCGCGGGTACCACTGGCTTCTTTGTTTTGAAGAACCACTGAGCACAGCCTTCTTTCAACCTTGGCTGCTCCTCCCACTCAGAATCACCCGACACATTTTCATCTTGAACCAAATTCTCTTGATCAATACTTGGAATATCATGCTCAACATTATCATCAAGTATCTCTCCTTCCTCTAACCCACTATAGATCTCTATCTGTTCACCAATTTTCTCAATCTCACTAATAGTCAGCACATCCTCACCCAACTCATCCTCATCATCAACAGCCACTGTCTCACCACCTGTATTTCCCGATGGACCAGCAGACTCCCCTCTGAGTTGTGGAAGCCCCAAGAGTTTGTTCAGTTCTTGGCAGCTCACCACCTGCATCTTTCGATGCATTGGGATCATCATCTCTGTCCTATCGCTTCTTTGTTCTTAACTCGTCACCCTTGTTACTCGACTCCCCTTGAGATGCTAAGAACTGTTTCAGCTTATCAAACAACTTACCATGCTCAACAAGAAGTGCAGTCTAAAGTTAATTCTCTACCACCAGACGATTAATAGCTTGAGTTTGAATAACATTCACCTTTGACTGCTCAGTAACCACCCTTCCAAGAGCCGTAATCCTCTCAGAATCCGACAGAGTAGAATCAAAGTCGAAAGACATGTGAGAAGTATCCTGTGCATATGGCGGTGGGATTTCCAAGCTTACTGGAATAGCAGACGTAGATGGTGTAGTAAGTGTAGGTGAAACAGAGCCAGATACCCCAGAGGTAGCCACCAGTGTGGACTCAACAAACATTGCAACCACCTCCGATGGAGTAACAGAAAGAGGTGGTAGAAAAACAATCGCTGGTGTAGACACATGTACTGTAGTTGGTGCAAGAGACGGTGCTGATGAAGCTACCGGCAGAGCACTTGATGACACTAGTAACAGATCATATAACGATTGAAGCAGTGAAGACATACCAAACAACCGTGGAGGAGCAAAATGAACAGTACCCGAGCTTTCACCAGCTTTAGCCTTCTTAGATCTACATACTAAATGATACATCTTCTCCTCATAATCCAATTCACTATCGTCTGAATCTTTCTTCCGTTTACCTTGGATCCTTTCTTGTCTGGCAAGAACTCTTTGTGCTTCAACAATGTCATCAGTGGAGGAATCAGATAAAGTTTCCTCAGAATCCTCCACAGATGCAACATACGGACCCACATAAGCATAAACTGGAGAAACATGCACACTTGAAACATCAACCACTGAGGCATGAATTTCAGTAGGATCAACCCTATCCATGTCAAAGAAACCATGCTCTCCAAAGGCAACTTCAGATCAGCCTGTTCGACGGGAGCTGCAACTAGGTCAACAATAGGAATTTCTTGAACCACCTGTGGCGGTTGAACCACAGGAGGTGGGTGGGGGATATCAACTTGTTGTGGGGCTGGATCATTAAACTTATCCTCTGGTGGAGCAACATAAGAAGGATTCACTACATACCTAAATAATGTTGTGTGCCTTGGCCGAAGTTCAGGTTTGCTTCGTGCACCGGATGACTTACATTGTGCAAAAATCCTCTTGCTTATACTTTCAACATAAGAGGTAGGGCGACGTTGCGGCAGATTGGGAGCAACATGATTAATAATCATCTGTAAGAATCTGGGATGCATCAAGAACCGTTCAAGTTCCACGGCTCTCCTCTGACGATCAATCTCGTAGAATATCATCTGACTGAAACTATACGGCTTGTTGTAAGTCAAGGAGGTCATTGCAGACTACATCGTCGCATCCATACCATCAGATCCAGCCTTGCAACCAGACATGCACACTATCAACATGTCACACCCTCAAAATCCACTAACGGAGTTTTACCGCCAGAGGGTGTGAACTAACAGGATCGGAATCATTAGTTATAATCAAACCATAAAACAATGTTTCAAAACCATGAAAACGTTTACGAGTAATTAAATGCGGAAGCGTAAAACCATATAAAACAATGTTACGTCACGCAGGACGACTTAAAACCCAATGATAACAGTTTAAAAATAAGTTTGCATAATTAAAATGTTTCAAGCAATGCATGTTCCTAAACCGCGCGCCCGCCTAGGCTACCTGAGAATAACATACTAAAAGTGTCAACACAAGGTTGGTGAGTTCACAAGTTTATATAAAAATAAAGCGTTTAGCGTTTGCGTTCAGCGTTTTGCGTTACAGCGTTTTGCGTTACCAGATAGTGTTATGTCAATTATATATCTATAGGTAGCTAGCCTACAAAACAAGTATCACTAAGTGTTCGACACCGAAGCTGACTGTTTATCATTTGCCTTGCCACCAGGTCATCCAGACCATGGTATGTGTTTTGCCAAGATTACACCCACTCGACCTCCAGTCGAGTTTAGCGTTGGGTGGGGTTTGTCAAACCCAGTAGTACTACTCAACAATGACTCGCTATTATCCAATATTAAACGGTTCGATGTGAATGAAGGACTTTAGTTAACGCGTTTGCCACTTAGTCTTTACAAGTGATATATAATCTATATTAACAAAATCTTAAATGCGTTTCGGAGTATGTTATCTCCCCCAAGTGAAAAGCGTTTAAAAAAAATTTAAAAGGGGAAAGTGAAACTCACTGTTTGCGAAGATATTCCCAAATTAAATCACCAAGGTGCGCGTCACAGAAAAACTCTCTCTAGCGTTCTAAAACAACAAAGAGATTTTTCTAAGTGTCGGAATATTATCGAGTCTCTAGACCCGGCACATAATACCTATGCACATAACATGTTTCGTGTTTCGTTTATGAATTGTGTGTGACTTTAACAAATGTATTTGTGATACGTTACATGTGTAAACAATTATTTACGTGTCATGTATTCATAAAGTACATCACTAGCAATTACTCCCCGTAAGGGTAGTTTGGTCAACACATAACAATTAACTAGCCATCATTCCCCACGAGGGCAATTTGGTCAAATCATGACAATCAATTAGCAATTATTCCCCGCAAGGGCAATTTGGTCAAAACATAACAATTATATAGCAAGTATCATGTTTCATGCATTTTCACAAAACTCAGCAGCTAGTTTTCACCGAGACAGAAATTCTACTTGAAAGATTGTACTATCTCACCGATCATAGCATCACAATTAATTTACCAAAAATCATCACAAAAGCATATATGTCTTAGGTTTCCAGAACATATTTTATTATATTTTTATTCCACATAGGTTTCTCACAATCATCAAATCATTACAGCAAACTCATAACAGTCAAATTCATGCGCAACAGAATGTTATTTGAAATTCCCGTTAAACGAAAAATCCAATAAATGCAAGACCACTTGGGTTAGGTTCCTAACTCAATAGGTCAACTTCCAGAAGTGAAACCAACCCAATTGGTCTCGTAGTTCATGAGATATAACATTTACAAAACTACCTAACAGCAGGTCTAACAGCTCAGCTTTGCACAACGTTTTTGTAAAATCATAAAAGTTAACCTTTACTTGTCCAAAAATTACAAATTTATATTCTTTAGAAACTAGACTCAACCTAGTTTACTGCAGTATCAATAATCTCAACCAATTTTCACATTTACACCTCATTACAGTCAGTTAAACATCAATAACACAATCTGTCCAGAAACTGTTAGCATCCAAACTCAACATATTAACTATCTATGGACCATCATGCATTCATATAACACTCTAGACTCCATAATCACTATCCATGCACATCAATTACACATTACATACATGATTAGGGTTTTTGTTTGAACTCAAATCAAAGACACAAGCAATTAACATGTAACAATATCCAATCTAGTTATCAAATCATCATCCAATTAACAACAATCATATTAACTACATATACACATGAAATCGGCCCCTAGGGTTTACAATTAACCCATTAAACATCGAAATTAAGTATAAAGGATGCATAGGATAGTCGATTATACCTTCCTAGCACCTTAATCTTCAATCAAAAGCTTGAATTCTTGATTGTATGTGTGTGTATAGGTGACGGCAGCCAAGGGAGCCTAGGGAGAGAGTTCCGATCGGGATTTTGGAAGAGAAAGAAATAATGAGTTAGGGTTTTAGGTTTAGTATTATTTATAATAATATATGTTACACTCAAGTCCCTCTACTTTCAATTGTTGTTTTTCTAGCTTAATTAACTAGTTCTAGTACATTGGGTTAACGTTTATAACAACGTTATCACATAACACATAAGTCTAACACATAATTATCACATAATTACTGTTTTAACGTTTTTCGTTTATTCACCAATCGTTTGCGTCAACTCGTTTGCGTTTCGGTGCAATTCCCGAAAGACTACACATGTTGTAAGTGTTAAGCGTCATTTAAACCCTAGTTTAAATGTAATGAGGTGTGTGTTATAGATTCAGTGATCTTAAGTTTGAATTGACGGAGTTGAGTTAACGGAGTTAACCTGAAATTGACGATTGTCACACAACTCCAGACGCAAGACCGTGATTCAATAAGCGAACTTCTGGAGCATATACTTCTGGGCTCGTGTATGACTGGGTAATCACCCTCTTGCTCACAAGTTCAGGACACGGTTGTTAGTGACGGAGTTGAGTCTTTGGACAACTTTGCATACAGTTTCTCTTGTCTTTACAACTCCAGAATTACCCTTAGATGCTGCTCATGTTCCTCCTTACTCTTCGAGTATATCAAAATGTCATCAATGAATACTATTACAAACTTGTCAAGATAAGATTTGCATGCTCGTTTCATAAGATCCATAAATATTGTCAGTGCATTGGTTAACCCGAAAGGCATAACTAAGAATTCATAGTGACCATACCAAGTTCAAAAAGTTGTTTTGGAATATCTTCCTCTTGAATTTTCACTTGGTGATAACCGGATCTAAGATCAATTTTAGAAAAATATTTACGTTATACTTAAATAGTCAATCTCTACGTTATACTTAAATAGTCGGAAACAGGAATTCTAATAGTTTGTCCTTACAAACAATCTCTACGTTATACTTAAATAGTCGATCCATACTGATTATCATATCAAAACTTCCTATTTCTACTTGGGGTAAGTCGATAAGGAATGGTTGGTCGTTTTAATCTGTGAATAAATAGTATTTGTGTAGGTTAAATCTTCGTGTGTAGGTTATATGTTTTCATGTGCTTGTTTATTTTATTGATTTTGAATTTTAAATGTAGGTTATATGTTTTTCTTGTGTAAGTTATATGTTTTCTTATTATTAGAACAAGAGTAGAGCTCTACGAACAAATTGATTGGATCGAGTTGGAAAATGGAAAGATTTGTACAAGTTATACGTTTCGTCACCACTTTGTGGAAAAGCCTTAGGTATGAATATGTTAGATACTTGTGACTCGATTGCTGAAATAGTATCTCTCTATATTTTTTTATTGATATTTAATGCAAACATGTGTAAGATAGTTTTTCATACTATTCATCATAATGTAACTACGTGTTGATGGATATTAATATATTGAGGTGGAAGAAATTGGTTTTGGACATAAATAAATTTTAATGCGTGAATAAATTATACTTGTGTATGATAAAAATTAAGAGAGAAAAAATAAGTTATAATAATAAATGAATTCTTAATATTTTCCAATTATAATAATTTGATTAGTTATATTAATTAAATAGATAAATATTATGATTTATTAGTTATATTAATTGAAGAGAGAGAATGCATTTTATAGTTTCTTCATTTATCTTTAAGCATTTAAAACCTAAAATAAAATTAGTGTCCTATATTCATTTCTCGCATTTCTCGCAATAACCCTTATACATATATATATATATATATATAGAGGCTAAAACACCATTATATCAAAGATAATAATCAATACAATCCCACGAATCATGGCTAGTAAAAGTTGGAGATATTCTCTCCATAAGTTATGTCATGCATATAATTGTAATTAAATGTATTCCTGGAATTAACTTCTGGTTCTTGTATACATATATGTCTTATTGTAATAGACAAAGTGAGTTTGCTTATACTCTTCTTCTAATATTGTGATTGTTTATCATCTTTTCCAAATCATTCTATTCTTGTTATGGTATCACAACTCATATCTCCAACGAGAATTTCTTGATCCCGCGACCATCAACTCCTTTCCACTTTCTTTATTCCAATAATCTCCCCTACTATCACAATATTACTCCTTCAAACACCACCACCACCACCACCACCCTCTACCACCTACAATCAATTTTCCGGCCATCCTCTTCTTAAAAAAATAAAACAAAAACCCTACCTACATCATCATTGCAATGGTTACTTCTTCAAACACGACTACTATTCCATCTATATCAGTTAGGTTTTGCAAACCTATAATCCTATCATCCCTGCAACAATCATTTTTTCGGCGAACTCTAACTTTGATTTTCTGTATTTTGTTTCGCTCACCATAAAAAAAACAATGAATCATGTCTTCTCTTATCTCATCAACGTTTCTTACATACCACAACATCTACTTTTATTCAAGATTGGACGTATCCTACGGTCGTCCATCTTGCGGGGGCATATCAAGGATAATAATCAATACAATCCCACGAATCATGGCTAGACAAAGTTGGAGATATTCTCTCCATAAGTTATGTCTTGCATATAATTGTAATTAAATGCATAGGGTGTGGTTAACGTAAAAAATAATAATTTTGTAAGAAGCATAAGAATAGATCTAGGTCCTTGGATCTAGGATCTAATGGTTGAGATTAGTAGTTTCTAAAATCTGCATAGTTTCCTATTTACATGGTATAGTATCATATTTTAATGGTTTGCTTTATTTTTAAAGTCTTCTCACACTTCTCACAAAATAATTGTTTTTTATTTGAACTATGTTCTCTCTCTCTCTTTATATATATATATATATATATATATATATATATATATATATATATATATATATATATATATATATATATATGTATGTATATGTCTTTTTGTAGTAGACAAAGTGTGTTTGATTATACTCTTCTTCTAATATTGTGGTTGTTTTTCATCTTTTCCAAATCATTCTATTCTACACTACACCTTTAAACCAAAAACCCATCCTTTGCTGATTGGGCGTCACGTAGCACAAATCTCCCCAATGTGTAGCCCCTCCACTACGCATAGCCTTATAGATGTTCTCAACATAGTAACATATTCTATTTTCTTATATAGCCTATGTCTTTGTTGATGTGGACAAAATAAACTATATCAACTATAACGAGAAAGTGATCAACCTTGTAAAGGTCAACGGGATAATAGTGTATGATAACACGCTCTGGTATGGATCCGTTGCCTGGTCTGAGGATACAGTTCCTGAAATACTTAAACAAGGACGAATTTGTGTTCTAAAGTTTAACGAAACACTTGCAATGGACCCTCGTGTGAAAATCGTCACAGCTGCGTTAGGTGATGGCATCACCATTTGTAGGCATGCGTATTAGATATTTAGTCGTATCTTCAATGTTTTATGTATGGGTTCTAAGTGTGTATTAGATATTTAGTGGTATCTTCAATGTTTTATGTATGGGTTCGTGAAGTTATACGATGTCGTGTACCTATTAATCTTTGATTGTGGTATTAGGTATGAATGTATGATGATCCAGATAAATAAACTTTTAAATGCTATGCATAATTTTTTAAGTCTCTTTTAAGGGTAAAGTTCGATGAGCATTTGAATTTAAAGTTACTTGTTGAATATCCAATATACCATTATTTAATCTATAATGTTACATTTGCTATGTCAATGTTCTACATACATTATAAAAAGATTAAAAGAACATAGATATATAGGTTCGAATTAACTTAATTGTTACATAAATACAAAACTTGAGTAGGTAATTACTATTTACAAGTGATATGAAGACATAACTGCTTTTGGAGTATCTACTTAGTAGTTAATTTGGAGTTTTCACCGAGTGTCCAATCCATCCTAGCCAAACTCAATCCATGTTGGGAGAAGAAATCATCAATGACGGATTTGATATTTAATGCAGACGTATCAATAACAAGAACGAGACCAAAAACCCATTTTTTTAACAACCTCACATTTATCAGCATATCGAATACCACAACCATTTGTTCCTTTTTAGATACATGAATTGATTCATCAACTGATAAAGAGAAGATATGATCATCAAGATATTCAAAAATTTGTTTTGATACCTCTTGAGAATTACAATGTTTAATATCGTGTTGAATGTTTGGATCTGTCATTGGTTATTTCCTAGTTCATTCCCTAAAATGACCTTACCAAGGTCTTTGTTTGTCTCAATAATTCTAAAAGTTCAAAGAAATCTCCTTTAGTTAATGAATCTTTTGATTCATATAACCACGAAATGGTGGAGTAATTTTTTTTTGCAAGATTAGTAGAATCACTTAATCTAAGTCGGTTAGGTCGGTATTTATGCCTTTGCCTCTCACTAAGTTTCTAAAAGACGACTTGTATGAACTTCTTTAAGCAAAACGTCACACTTTTTCAAACATTTGTTGTGCAATCTATTGCTTTTCCAATCATTAAACCCCTCACTAACAAAAGCATCTTTATGATAAACAAGTAGCAACATAAGCAAAATACTTGTTCTTTTTATAATATACTTTAACCATCTCGGATAGGCTTTATACCAACTTTCGTCAAAATGTCTTATCTCATTACCAACCTTTCTTTGTGGGTATACTATACCACTTGGTTGACATGGTCTTCTAAGTATAAAAGCCTTTCTAATATCATCTTATTGACTAGGGTGAGAAAATGAAATTGGTTTCCGATGAGCATGATTAAGAGGAAGAGTATTTATGCCAACATATTCGGGAGGGAGTTTCAGAAGATAAATCTCCAACTTTTCTTTTGAAAAATCATTCCGTTATATCACTCATTCGTCATGTTATAAATAAAATCAAATCATTAACAATGTAATGACGACTGACAATCCTAAATCACGATCGCGGGGATTTTTGACTGGATTGCGATTGCAATTCTTAATTTCCACATGGCCTGGAGACTTTTTTTTTTTATAATGGCGGTATATTAAAACTGAAGAGACCAGCAAAGCGCTGAACACCAACAAGGACAACAGAAAGTTACATGTTTGCTATGTCTAAATTATGTCATTTATCCCAATTAATACCCAATCTCTTTGATCTAGAACATACCCAAAGAAAGCTTAAAATTTTTTTTTCTTCCCCAATCTTGGTGAGGCTTTGACTAATACCGTTAAAGACTTTATCATCGCGTGCTTTCCATAGGCTCCAAAACGTGACTCGACAAACTGATTTGATTATTTTGCTCCTTAATATCGAACCAACATAAATATTCCTCCTTAATAGAGCAACTCGAGTAACTACTTTTTCCTAGTTAACTTTCCAACAGGATACATTTGGAGATTAATATATACTGATGGCGCTTGTTTTGTTATTATTATTTTTTAATTGCGGTTTAAAATTATCTTGGGCTTTAAGTTAAACCTTTGGACATATAAAACTTGGGGGGTATGATTACTTGAATACGGGCTTAAAAGAAATACATAAAAGCATTGGGCTTCATTCGTGTTTCATATTATAAGTTTCATTTGGGTCGGTTTCAAAAGTTTATTGAGAGTGATAGTAAAATTTTATAAGATGCGATTGCGGATCAAGATTTCGGGTATATAAGACTAATGCACGTTTGTTTCACGGAATTCGTGGGAATTCAAAAGAATTAGAATTAAAATCCCTTGACATGGCGTGTTCGTTTCGTTGGAATTGGAATCTTAATTTTATTTTAGTGAGTTCGGTTCAAAGAATTGGAATTGGAATTGGAATTCAATTACTTTAAATTCCTTTAAATTAAGGAATTCCAAATCCTTCCAAAATGTGGAGGAATTCAAGGTAATTCATTGGAATTTTTTCTCGAGTTTTTTTTTAACGAGGACAACGAATAAAACATTTTAGTTTTTTTACTTCTTTTTGTTTTTTATTTATATTTTAAATTATGATTTTTTTATTATTATTTTGAATATCTTATAAGAGGTTTTTGATCTTAATAGAAAACCAATAAAAAAATTTAAAAAAAAATAATAAAAAAGTTATAACGCAAAATATAAATAAAAAACAAAAAATATAAAAAAACTAAAATGTTTTCGTCGTTATCCTTGTTAAAAAAATCTGATTTCTATTCATTTGTCAACCAACACATTAAGAATGCAATGGGATTATAATTCCCTCCAATTCCAATTCATTCAAATTCCAAACCCTATACAAATTTCAATTTTTATTTCATTCAATTACGTGAAACGAACGCACTATAATAGGTTATTAGCTTTTTATGCCCCTTCCTCACAAAGTGGGTCCGGGCGTGACTATATTAAAGATGTAAAGACAGATGCCTAGCAGGAATTATAGAAAAACATACGAGTATAATGCGAAAATAAGTATTTGACAAGAAAGGATACATAAAGTAGATGTTAAATATATAAACTAAATTCAATGCTTAGTTTGCATATGTATGTAGGTCAAATTATTTTATAACAGGAACAAAAATGAGAATGATGAGAAAGATTTGTAACAACACAATAAAAACTCTTCAAAAATTTTTTTAAAAAAAATCATAACTCTAAATTTAATAAAAAACAAAAAAAGTAAAAACACAAAAATATTTCAACCGTCTTTCTCGTTCTCATAAAAAAATAAATAAATAAAAGACACAATGGTAAGTGAAAAAAGTCGTTGCGTCTTTTCGTTTATTATTATATTTTGTGTTTATTTTCGTTATTGATTGTGTCTTTTTTCCTTGACATTGTGACTTTTTTTCTTTATATTGTGTTACTCAACATTTTGCTATTTTTTATTCAGCATTGTGTTATATTTTGCAATCAGTCGTGTCTTTTTTTTAGTTATAATTGTTTCTTTTGTTCACTTTTGTCGTTGTGTATTTGATCTTGTCATTGTGTCTTTTCATCAATTTTTTTATTTTTTATATTTTTTATATTTCTTTTTTATTTTTTCTTAACGAGAATGATGGCAGAAACATATTTAGTTTTTTAATTTTTTCATTTTTAATTTATATTTTGAGTTATGATTTTTTTATTATTTTTTTGAATTTATTTATAATGAGTTTTTTTTGTATGATCACAAATTTTTCTTACACTTCTGATTTTTGTCTCAATTTGTATTTTAACTGATTTTTGTCTCAATTTGTATTTTAACTTTACCATATGTATGAAAGCTTAGTTTTGAGATAAGTGTTAAGTATTTACATATTCTATCCTACAAGTTTCTATTAGTTACACAATTGATCTTACAATTTAACTTTTAAGTTTGGCCACTCCCAAGTTTCATTAAGTGGCATTAATAATCCTGCAAGTTATCAACCGATATCAACAGAGTTCTCTTCGTGTTTCGACCATAATGTGCAGATTTAAAGCAACTAGTTGATATCATTAATATAAGAGATCTCATAACAATTAAAAAGTAAAATTTCCTCATTGCTTACTAACCAGGAAAAAAAACACAAACTCAAAAGAAAAGAAATGATTACAATAGGAAATATAATATTATAAGTATGAGGAAATCAATTATAATGAAAGAAACTACAAAAGCCAATCTTTTAGGTTGAGTAGGTTCCAAGGTGCGGCTGACAAAGTCTCCCTCAGCCGTGCAACAATAATAACGACACTTTTAAGGTCCCATTCCAACTGTTTGACTTGCTGGCATGGTTGGTCCTGATAGCTTCGACAACCTAGCACTTTGATATATCCCCCCAATTGCCATGTTACCATCAATCGTAAACCCAACTGGTCATGAACGTTACATTAAGACCGGTAACAAAACCCGTTGGATTACGGTTGTGCAACAATACGAATTAAGTCGTTATTGGTTAGGTTCGTAATGATAACCAAAAGAAACCCGAAAAGTAAATACACATAATAGTATTGACACTCGTAGAGCTTAATTATGACACAAAACACATTTTTAAATGACGTGTAGCAGTTGGTAAAACATGCGTAGTACAAATACAAGTCAAAGGGAATTCTGTTGGTATTTTGTTACAACATCGCCCACCATAATTTTTTTTAGTGTTATTTGTATGTGAAATCTCAATCACCCCTCTTCAAAATTTGTGTTAAACCCTCCTATCGCCCTCATGGAAAAAAAATTTGAGTCTGCCGCATTACACAACAGTTAATATTTTTAGTTGCTACACTTAAAAAGTGTAGTTCTTTTCTTATCCATGCGCCCAAAATGTATTGATAGTATTCAGAACAAAGCATTTCTTATAAATCCGAACATCTCTCACGTCCACGACTACCTAATATTTGTTTCGATAACTTTACCCTCACATTAACTTTTTTAAATGGTTATTTGAACTTAATTACTACCCATGGTTCATTAGAATTGTTTTGAGCATGGCACTTTGTCTTCTTCTTTGGCAACATATAATTGATGATAAGAATGGACTAACGAAACATTGAACACCACATTTTTGAACGGTTGAATATGCTTTGAGTTTAATGATGTACACGTGCATGGTACAACAGTTTACATGGGCATTGATTTGAGTTCTTATGTGTGGTCGTTGTCTATGCGTTGGATCTTTAATTCTTTAGGCCTCTGCCCATACTCCATCTTCATTTTTATTTATTATTTTTTAGTTACACCAAGACTTTTATCTAAAAATAATTTGTTTTTATACTATCAAAAGCAAGTTGAAAACTGATATATGGGGTATCGATATATGTGGGGTGGGCTTTGAGATTTTAGTGACCACAAATCTTATCGAAATGCTTTCGTATATGTCGGCAAGGAATGGTCGCTAAATTTAGGATGTGTATAGCCAGGTTATTGTATGAAGTGATTTTTGTGAGTGGAACACATTATACAGGGGTATATGTGTTTCAGTGTTTGATCAATCACACATGGTTTTTTTTAGTAGTACCATTGTAATAGTTTACACACATTATTATAATTGTGTCCGACAGGTTATAACAGCCTAACGTTATAATTAATGTTAGACGTATTTTATTAATTGGTTTAGACAGATTGTTGTCTAGGTTATAATTTATGAATACTCTTTCTAAGTTATGATATCACTCTTGGATTGACACAATTTAGTGAGTTATTAAAAATTTCAATAGGATAGTTTAGAAAATCTAGAACAAGAAAATGTTTTATATTTTTTATTTTTTTATGTTAAGTGTACTCTAAACCCAAATTAGAACAAAACTGCATATTTATTTAACGAACAACTACGCCGTAGTTGAAAAGACACAATATTTAGTGACTATTTGTGTCAATTCGCGTGAACTCATGGGTGAACATATATGATACGGTTCATATATATGGTTTCCATGGTATAGCCGCGTTGACCCCACTCCATTGTTTGCCAAAACCATAAGTTGTATTATTCTTGAATGAGCGTGCACTAGACACCCATATAACCTGTAAAAATACTTATTTAGATTTCCCTTTTAGTGTGATCCTCGGTTCACTAAAAAAATCAGTAATTAAATTCATCACTTGCGATTAATATGTGTAATCACCTTTGACTGTTTAAGAGTGCTTAAGAGGTTTTAAAGAAATTGATATTGTTGATTTAATAGAGATGTTAAAGTCCTAAAATTAAAAGTTAATATTCCGATTTTAAATTTTCTATATAGCTATTAACTTTTAAAAGTGAAATTAATTTCTTTTTTGAGCCATTTTCTATTTTATACTACAATAATTTTATTTTATTAATTCTAACAGGTAATTCATCGGGTTCCTGTTCGCTAATTGAATCTCGAGCTAAATACAAACCCAAATTTTTTAATTGTGAATGAGATAGTTCAATTAACATAACACAAATTACCAAAGAGAGAGAGAGAGAGAGTTAGTTTCATATGTATCACAGAGTGATAGTTCAATTTGTAATTAAGTCACTATGTATTACTCGTATTAGTAAATGCACATAAAACTGGTCGACCTGAAACACGACTTGAACACGACAAAACTTAACTCAAACTCGATACAAATAAGTGTGTGGGTCAGGTTGGTTAGGGTTGAAAAATTCAGCCTATCAACCTGAAACCGTCATCCTGCTAACTAGCCAACCCGGCACGATAAGCGTAAAATTTTAGGCACAAATGTAAAGTATAACAATATTCTTTTGTCCTTTAGTCCTGGATCCTAAAGGAAACATAAAAGAGCCCATTGTTATATCTGGGTCTGGTCCAGTAAGTTAACAATATGGACTGTGCTATGATATATTGGGCCTGGTCCAATGAAGATCAGTAATTTCAAAGTTAAGCCCAGTGGTTTATTTACTAAAAAACATTGAAAAGGTAAATTTCTTTTATGAAATTGATTTAAACTTAACACAAAAATATAAGAGTCATAATTATTTGATTTAATTTTTTTATTTGATCTCATTATTTCACCATATGCTATGAACTAATCATTATTCAAGACTCAAGACTACAAAACATACATTTTACGGTATTAATTTGAGTGTTTATATACCATTGAAACCGACTAAATCAGTTTCAAAACTAACTTACAAATTTGAAATAAAAAAAAAATTACTTCAAACAACCCAAAAAAACCATTTTGGCCATTCTATTTGACCACCTGAAACAATAAACTAACCCTCCAGTTTGATTTGCTATTTTTCTAAACGGTAATTAGCAATTCAGCCTAAAATTTCCGTCCACAATGATTGTACCGAACTGAACTATAAACACACCTAGTTAATTAATACATAACTAAAGCATTAACTTAGCAATAGTTTTAAGTTATTATTGTTCCCAATGAACCATTTGCCAAACTCATCCAATCAGATGGAATTAATTTGCCCATAAATAATTCTTTTTTTTTTTTGGTTAAAAACAACTTAAATGGACAGTATCATAGACAAACATAAAACATTAATTCAATAATAATTTTAAGTTGTTACAATCCACCCAACGAGTTTTACCTCCCAAATCTCGGATTGTCT
This sequence comes from Bidens hawaiensis, assembly GCF_021521415.1. NCBI lineage: Eukaryota > Viridiplantae > Streptophyta > Magnoliopsida > Asterales > Asteraceae > Bidens > Bidens hawaiensis. The sequence goes on from NW_027494317.1 coordinate 88,399, forward strand.
TCTTTCCTTTTCCCAAATAAGATGATTTTGTGGCATGTGAGTACAAGGGTCTACTTTGGCATGTATTTAAGGGTGTGGGGTAGCTTTATGAAAATTTTGATTGAAGGGTGAATCAAGTGTTCAACTTTATGGGGACATTTGTGTGTGACCCATCCATGTGTGCACATGCACACCTTACCACCCCTATTTTCAAACCCATTACAATCTTATGATAAATAAATTACCATCTACTTTTATTTATTAATTTAATAAAGTAATATTGGTATTTTTATTTTGTGTTGATATATTATATTTTAAAAAATAAATGAGTTTGGTTTGCTTCCCATATCCTCACACAACATGCTACTTCCACAACTTGTGTAACCTTGTCTCCCCCACACCGTTTGATATTGCCACCTAATATTTATGATGAAATTAACATGTTATTTGTTTATATAATTTAGTAGTTTTACATAATGAGTGCTATAAATTTATGAATAAATTAATATTGTAAATTCTTTCAATTCGTTTCCATCCAAATAATTGTTACGATCTTCAATCATCCATTGCATACATTTCATTTGTAAGGCCCCGTTACCGGTGCCTCACTTTAACGTTGGATTTACTCATAAACACAGTTCTAAATATCAGAGTTAATTAAAACTTTACGTGGAATATAAAACTTCAACCAATATATTACATATCCATCATTTCTTGTCTTAACAAACATTCATATTTATCTAAAAACAAACATAGTCTTTAAGACATCATAACATTTTCTTGGGATGCCAGTATCTTCAATTCCATGTCATGTGTCTTCATCAAGCGAGCTGCCTCATTCTACTCACCTGCGTGCATACTAAAAGTCAGATACGCTGAGTGAGTTCTAGTTAATCATACGACATACAATCTATTCTCATACTTGCACACATGCCCGAAGGGGTGTACATTATTCATACTTACTTTTCATACATAACTGTCCATCCTATTTAAAGAGCCTTCCGCCCTATAACCTCACATATATTGTAAGAGTCTGGTCCCCAACATCACAGATATTATAAAGGGTCTGGTCCCCAACATCACAGATATTATTAGGGTCTGGTCCCTACCATCACAGATATTATGAGGGTCTGGTCCTATCTTTATAGATATTATTAAGGTCTGGTCCCTTTGTTTCATGCAACTGTACCATACCTGTTGTTACATACTTTCCTTGAAAATACGTGCAATCTCCGAAGAGCGTTCACGTACCATCAACATATCATACATACATTGTTCATACATCATATACATTCATACGTACATCATTCATACATCCTACATATCATTCATATCCTTAACTACCACCTGACGGTACATGCAATATCCGAAGATCGTTCACGCACCGTCAAGCATTCATCATACATAAATCATTCAAGGCATACACTTACCACTTAAGGTAAGTGTATTCTATTAATTGTCTTATCACATTTTCCATTAGAATTTTGAATTATTCGTTAATTTGCTAACTTAAAAGTTCAAGGGCTTCATTATAATTAAATCATTCTTTTTCTAAGTCAAGGGAATGTTCTGTCATTTTATCAAACTTCTAGTTCGTTTCCTGGTTCTTAACGAAATGACTTATTTTAGCGAACTGGTTCTTGTAACAAATTGAACTCTTTAACGAACTGGACCCTTAACAAATCAGTCCATATAGCGAACCAGTCCATGTAGCGAACTGGACCTTCTAATTCGTTATTCCTTTTAACGAATGATCAACGCGAATTGGGAGCTAGTTCGTTAACTTATCTTTAACGAATCTGAACACGAATTAAGTCTAGTTCGTTAGGTTTTCCTTTAACGAATCGCTTGACGAATTGCTTCCAATTCGTTAACTCCACGTTAACGAATTACCTCTTATTCGTTAACTTTCCGTTAACGAATTAAGGTTAGGTCAGGGAATGTCAGAACATTCCCTGACATCATTTACCTCGTATTAACTTTTCCGGCGCCGCAGCCGGAAAAACCGCGATTCGCTGGAAAAACGAGTTGTAACTATTTTTTCACCGTTTCCCGTCCCGTTCGATCCAGAATTGAGCTACGGTGACGCCTAATCTCATCATAGGTTCGGTTTATACCCGATTCCACCCGGATCAAGTGACTTAAACGGTTTAACGGTATCGGCTCGTCGTTTCGTGATTATATCTAACGGGTTTAAGCTCATACAATATCATACTATATTACCTAGGATTGGGATCGGTTTTCCTTGGTGGTTTCTGCTAGAGGAAGAGAAACTAGAGAGAGAGATTAAGTGTGTGTTTTGGGAGGTGTTTGGAATATGTGTGAAATGAAATTAAATGGGTATTAAAGGTTTATATATTTATGGATCATGGGCTTAAGCCCATGGTTTTTTTCCTTCCTTCATAACCCCAGTCAATAACCCATATCCATTTAACCCAACACTAGCCCGACTCATAATAACTCATATTCCATTTATTAACCGGAACCCGAAAAACGGGATGTTACATCACTGAAAAAATGAAAATTGATTTCAACTGATAAAAGTCTATATACGTTCCAGAGTTGTTCACACAATGAAAACGATGATCAAATCGATGGTCGATTGATGATTACGGGATTATATGAAGTGATTTTAGTGTCCTATTTCATGTTATAGAAAGCTTATTTTCAGATCTGATTTTGTGAACGTTTAAAGGTTTGTGCTGAGTGTTTAAGGTTTTTATTCTAAACTTCTTATAGTTTTGTATTGAACTTCTTAGCTTTTTGTTCTAAACGTTTTAAGTTTTGTTATGAACGTTTTAGTTTTTTATTCGGAAATTCTTAGACTTTTGTTCTGAACTTCTTAGATTTTTGTACTAAATTTCTTAGATTTTTGTTCAGAACTTTTTAAGTTTTTATCTGAACTTCTTAGATGTTTTTCTGAAATTCTTAGCCTTTTGTTCTGAACTTCTTATATTTTTTAATGACATTCTTAAACTTTTGTTCTGTATTTCTTATATTTTTGCACTAAAATTCTCAGTGTTTTGTTACTTTTTAAGTTTTGAAAAAAACTTAGATTTTTGTTCTGAAATTCTTAGAGTTTTCTTCTGAACTTCTTAGATTTTTGTACTGAACTTTTTAGTTTTTTGTTCGGAATAGGGCTGTCACTTTTACCCGAAACCCGAAACCCAACCCGAAAAAACCCGTACCCGAACCCGAACTAACCCGACTCGAAGAACCCGAACCCAGGAAAAGACTAACCCGAACCCGAACCGAAGTAATTCGGGTTGGTTCTCGGGTTTGATTAATAAGATTTAGGTCAACCCGAAAAACCCGAATAAACTTTTAGTTTTGAAATTAAATATATTTGTAAGTATAATAGGCTAAGTTTTAGCCACTAAACTTATTAGAATCTGGCTTTAATCGACTGTTGTCACTCTAACTATTATGGATCGATTGTTTATTATTAATTTATGTTATCCGTTTATTACTAATAGAAACCATAATCGAACAACTAAACACGTACGATTGAATACGATTATGGTTCGAGTTGGTTTTACTCTTCTTTTGAATTGTTTTTATCAAGTTAGGTTATTTTATTATTTGAATTTTTGTGTTATAAGCAAAGAAGAATATGTTGTTTTAATTTTAGCATTGTAATTTAAAAAAAAAAAATTGGTTTTGTGTTTTTTTTTAGGATACTCGAAACCCGATTAACCCAACCAGAAAAAACCCGAACCCGAATTACCCGAACCTGAAAAACCCGTGAGAGATTTGGGTTAGGTTTCGGGACAAGATTTAAAACTTTGAAACCCGAAGAACCCGACTCGAAAAACCCGAAACTCGAAAAACGAACCCGAAGAACACCCCTAGTTCTGAACGTTTTAAGTTTTAAACTGAAAGTTTTAGTTTTGTTCAGTATGTTGAAACCTAATATTTTGAACCCTAATCAGAGCTCAATCAAGTTTATTATTCTGCAATTTCATAATAGATTGATGATTCTAAAGCCTCATGCATATCAATTCGATAAATTAAATCATCAGTTTTGATCAAATTTGAAGATTCTTGATGTTCAACGACGTTATATTTTGATATTCGTTTTTGACTTTGACATTTCATACTCTAAGCTCTAATTTGGGTTTAGAAATTGGATGAGATAAAGCGAGGAGTTCAGAATATGGATCAGAGTCGATTTGTTATTGATAAATTTGATCACGAACTAGTTTTGGGTTAGTTACGAAATTGTCACCGCATTTTTTGTAATCTAACTCTCAGGAAGGTAGTGTACGTAATGTACGAAAGCCATTATTACACAATAACTCACCCCTCTATACTATATAATAAATAAAACTTACGAGGTGCCACATGTCATTACCAAATTCATCCTTACAAAAATTTACCCTCCTCTATCTCATATTAAATACCTTTGACTAGTGGTGTTCACGGTTCGGTTTTCGCAGTTTTTACGTCAAACCATAACCAAACCGTTGAACTCTTAAACCGAACCAAATCGAACAGTTAGTAACGGTTTGGTTCCGGTTTGGTTTCACGGTTTGGGCTTATTGGGGTTTTATACAAAATGCCAAATTAATTTGTGATATGTAATTATATAGCTCTTCATAATTTACAGAATATAATAAATACCGTTACAACAGTTGATTTCTGGGTTCTTATTCGAAAATTTAAAAGGTAAATTAAAGTCTCTTGAGTTTTAAATTGGGCTTAGCCCACATTTTTTTATTTACTGTTGGTCTTTATTTTTAATAATGTTTGTTATAAGCATTAACAATTTTCATTTAATTATGTCTATTAGTATATTTGTGTACACATACATATATAATATAATATATATAGGCTATTTATAATTAAATCATACGGGGTCCGGTCCGGTTTTATACGATTGGTTTTGGATATAAACCGTAAACCAAACCGTTCGTTACGGTGTAAAATATTGAAACCAACCGACCGAAAGTTAGGAAAGAAAACCAACAGTGAAACCAAACCGACGACAGGTTTGGGCGGTTTCACGGTTTTGAACCGAACCATGAACACCCTTACTTTTGACAATTCTCTTTCTTATATTAAATTTTATATTTCAATTTTTTACTTTTTAATCTTTCATTTTATCTTTTAATAATTCTCTGCTATTAATAATTTTGTATGCTATTCTTTACACTTTTTAATCTTTCATTTTCTCTTTCTAATAATACTTCCTGATTTAAACAATTAAATACCAACATAAATATGTTTTTTTGTTTTATATAAATATATTACTTTAGTTATTAATTTTAGGTTTTTTTATGTAACCAATTTTCACGTTTATATTGAATAATGATTCCACAAATAAGGTTTTAAATATATTATATTAATTAAGGTTTTATAATAAATGATTATTGGATGAAGAGGTATGATTAATTTTAAAATTAAATTTCAATAAACTTTAACTTATTAAATATATATGATTATTTACTAAATTAAAAGTATTTTTCTCTCAAACTCTGGAAAGACAAATTCACTATTGATGTATTCTTAGTGTTTGTGTTGACTTGAGCGAGCGGGTTTCTTTAACAGTTTAAAATTTCAAACATGGTTCAAGTCAAAACAGTTTATGATTAAAACGAGTTTCGGGTCCACGGGTTGGTTTAAAAAAGTAGCCATTTACAACTTCTTTTTAGTTAACTATTTAATCAACCGATGATCATTTATGTTAAGTTCATAATCTTAATAATCCACAAAAATATAAACACTAGACTACATGTTTTGGTTTTTCAGGTGGATAAAATCACTTATATTTGGAATACACATGTTAGACATTAGCACACTATTAATCATATGATAAATTGACTTTGTATTTTCTTCTATTATTGAAGATTTTTAAAATGCAGTTTTCTTTAGTGAGCGAGTTATACTTGCACCGAAAAATGTGGTCGCTCAAGAAACTAGCAAGCGTTCGTTGTCCATGTTCTATCAGTCATAAATGATACGTTACAAGAAAGTATTAGTTTCCTAATGTTTTAAATGATCTTAAATGCTAAGGTTGTCAAGTTATAGATTAGTCCTTGTTGGAACCCGGATTAACAATCAATAAACAATTAACAGATCTCAGATCTGTGAATATCCGATTAATACTATTACAGATCTAGCTCATAATTAACCTTGATTCAGTGTTATGTATGTGTATATATTATCAATATATTAGATGAATAATGTTAAGGTGAAGCTTGAGAGAGAGCAATTGGTTAATTAACACTCAAAAACTCTTTTTCCAAAACTTAAATTAAAGTGAACAGTAGTTCACTATATATAGAAGGTGATCTGGTTCGCTAACATCCCCTAGAGAACCAGCTTCCCCTTTGTTACATAAATTAACATAGCGAACCACCCCCTGATTCGTTAACATCCCCTAACGAATCAGGAGGGAATACATTATAATGTCTTAGTTCGCTAACATCCCTAGCGAACTAGACTTAACCTTAATGAACTAGTTAATAATAAACATTAATTATTACATTAATTAATAAATAAAACATTAACGATAAATACAAAGACTCTAGACGCAAAACCGTGCACTAATAGACACCCCCTCGTCTTGAGCTCTTTATCTTTAACTTATTTGAAGCGCTTGGACTGCCAGTCTCTGCAACTATGAATTCCATGTTCATGACACACATGAACGACTCGTTGGAATTGCATAGCCATGTCATAATCTTCTTGGTGCTCGATCAAAATCTGCTTCCTGTATAGCACATCATTGTCTGTCTCTGATAAATTAACCAACCACATCGGGTCGATTATCTTGATGAGCTCGGTCTGCAGTCCTCTACCACGAACAATAACGGCCTCGCCTGTACGATTGTCATAGTACCAACGGTTGAAAGACAGATAAATATCTTGAGGCATCATCTTCACAGGAACCTTTTTCATCGTCTTTGGCGGCTTCACTTTCAAGACAAGTTTCTTCCAGCCGGTCCTTGGATCAATCTTATCAATGCGCTTACGTCTTGGGACCTGGGGCTTGAAGAATTTGAAGCCATGATTGACCTCGAACAGTAAGTGTTGGTGAAACCACTCAGCTGTTCGGTAAACCCCACGATTGATAAATGGACGTCTCGCGAGGGTTCGTACATCCCAACGCGGTAGAGTTAAAACGTCCCTTATTTTCTCGTAATGTTGGACACCCTTTTCCCACTTGACTATACATACCTTAAGGTCAGAGTCATAAGCCCATGAAACAATATCACCGTGTACCTTTGAAACAGTCTTGAAGGTAGTCACCTGATTAGCCTTAACCCATGCAGCAGCAGTATCTTTTCTTTCTTGATCTACATAACGATAAGCACTGATGATTTTACCCACTTTATGACGTTTGAACCATCTTTCTACGTCCTCATCAGTCACTTCTTTGAGTGAGGGTACTGTTCGTTGCACAACCTTTTCCAATTCATCCTCAGTCTCTTTAATTACTTCTTCATGAAATACCGGAGCACCTTGATCAACGTTTGCGTGTTGATACAAGTCCGGGTACTCTTCAGCTGTCACATCCTCCATCTCAATCTCTTCATCCTCATAAACAAAATCCGTATTCATAAACAACGGATCAACTTCCAATTCCTCATCAGTTATCACTTCGACATCGGGCTCAGTCTCTAAAGCAGTCAACTGATCGTCATTCAGCCCAAGCAGAATCGAAATCTGCTCCCGTGTCAAGGATCTAATCACAAACTCACCAACCTCTATCTCATCTCTGTTTACCACACTACGAACCACCCCTGATCCATCAACAAATATCACTGTGTTAGCTGCAATCATTTCAATTGGCTTGGCAGCTGTTGGATCTTGATAAATAATTATCTGTTTGCTCGAATCATCACCGCCACTAACACCAGCACCAGAGGATGAACCATGCGATTATTTAGGCTCACCTCCTGCATCAGATTCGTCAGGATCATCATCGTCATTCTTAAGTTTCTTGAGGGCATCTTCTTTACAAGTTAATTGTAAAATCAACTCTTCTTGTTCCTTTAATTTCACCCCCTGAGACTCAACAATCGTACGCAACGACTTAGTCTCCTTCTGACAGAAAGAAATATAACTCATCATTCGTCGTTGATTCTCCATGAGTCGTTCTTGAGTTTGAAGGTCAGCTGCCATTTGATTTTCATATAGATGTAGCAGATTTAGCAGCATTTCAGTTTGACGACCTGGTGGCAAGTTGTATACGGACGGATGAACAGGTTGAACAGGTCCTTGAGGCCGAGTGATTCTCATGAATGAGACATCACTAGGCGGAGGTGGAGGAAGAGTAGTTGTTGGCGGAGGAGGAGGTCTCATTGATGTAGTAGGAGATACTGTAGACAATACAGCAGGAGGCCTCGGTATCTCGGTTAACGCCATTTGAGGAATAAGACCGAGCCTCTCATGTGACACCAACGTCGTCGTCAAAGTAAGCATCGGAGTGCTAGTAGTTAGCGGCACCGCCGAGCTTTGAGGAGTTGATTGACGTGGTTGTGGGGTTCCAATGATTACCCCAGCCCCAGCAGACACACGGGCTTCTTTGATGGTTCACCAGTAGCTACAGCTTTACCCTTTCTTTTTCTTTCCAGCTGAGCTTTCATGGTGGCAGCTAGAGCAACATCGACTGCATCTTGTTGTTATTTAAGAGCTCGTACACCAGCTCCACTATCACCATCATTCCCATCATTATCACCATCATCATCTCCACCATCATTGTTCCCACCTTCTCCCCCTTCACGCTCGGAATCCGAATCGTCGTGGATCTAGCGTTCATTAGGATGACATACGTAATCCGAATTGATTATATGACCAATCATCTGTTTGTCCTGTGGCTTTTCTTTTCTATAGATTAACATACGATGCACCGTTTCAGCTTTCATATGTTCCATATCAAGAACATCTTTCACCAACATCCGATCAATCACCAAATTCGGAATCAAATCCTGAATAATTAGCTGTAAAAAGCGAGGGTACATCAAGAACTTCTTTGACTGTAGAGTTTGCTAAACCTGCTCTTTCAGATGATCAAAGATGAGTTCTGAGTAGTTGAAAGGCTTGTTCAGGATTAGAGCAACAAACGCCGACTGCAAACTTAGTCTACACTCATCAAAACCACCGCGACGTCCACTCATACAATGAAGTAGAACATGCAACAGATACTTGTATGGTGGACACAACCCGTTCTTGTTCAGCATAGATTTACGAATATCACCTCCATATTTCAAGCGTGTGAATAAACCTCTAACCAATGTCCTGTCAAATTCACTCGGGTTATCATCATTATCGTCAAATTGAAGTACACGACGAATGACCTCAACATCAATCGTAACTGGAATCTGATTAATTGTAGCTCAAACCCATTTATCTGCCTCAACATATTTCGCCGTGCTCCAAAATTGCCTGATTATACTAAGATACACTTTAGGTTTAGCAGTGATTGCATAGTATATCTTTGAACGTCGTAAGAAAGTCAACATAGCTCCAAACGTTTCCAAATCAGTCACATCTTGATCAACATAAGCACAAATGTTGTGCTTTTTATCAAATGGTAATAAGATCACTTCAGCTTGTTGATCTTGTTGTTGTGGTTGTCCTTTTGGAGGTTGTTCTTGTGGTGGTTGATTTTGTTGTTCTTGATCAGCCATGTTTTACTGTATAAATAAAACCGAATATGAGAATAGATATCAAAATATATAATCAAAAGATATGTGTAATTAATCTATTTACGTATTAGACGATTTAAATCCTTTAATTAAATTAAATGAATATTGAAATTAATTTATTTAAAAAAAATTGTCATTCGTTGGGAATCACACTGATTCGTTATAATAAGATAACGAATCAGGCGATTCGCTATCAAGTAAATATATTAACGAACTGAACATAGCGAATTACTATTTAATTTTGACGAACTACACTCTAGTTCGTTATATTTTAAGCGAATCAATATCTGATTCGTGTAACATCTTATTCGCTTAGCTAGTTCGTGTAAAATCTTAACGAATTGGACACGAAACAGTTCCAATTCGCTAAGACTAACGAATGGTCATAATTAAGACTTGTTCTTTGACTTCACAAAGTCAAGGTCAAAATTAGGATGAACATAGATAGTCAACAATATGAACCCGGGGACGATTAGGCCATAACTATCGTCGAATCATGGCAATAATGAGCTCGTTGTACTCGGAATTACGTTCGTAATCGAAGATGAATGAGATTAAGACTCAAAATCTCTAAGTACATAGGTTAGACGAACCTACTGTAAACACCAATAACACAAAACTATAATTAACCCGACAAACAACAATCAAATCATGATTGAAGCCCACCAAGGGTATCGGAATATGATTCCGATCACAATGACATCAAAATCATATATTTTAACATAAATTATACACAAATGGATTTCAAAACTTCGGAAACCCTTAAACTCTTAAAAGTTCATGATTTAACAATCAACTCGTAGCCATTTTTGACGAAAATTATATCGCCATGATCGGCTATACCTTAGAAACTCAAATATATCCTTGAAATATCCAAACAAGAAAGTCGAGATTTCAGAGAAAATTTGAACAGGGTTTCTTAAAGGTGAAGGAGAAGGCGAACAGTGGAAGACTGTTCGTTTTCTTGTCTTATATAACATTTCACGCAACCCGAGGTACAGCTTGTACGAATCAGATGATTCGTTTAAATTAAAGTTAACGAAATAGCCCATTCGCTAACTCAATTCGTTACCTTATGTTGGCGAATCGCTACTTGATTCGTTAAATTAAAGTAGCGAATCAAGACATGATTCGTGACATGATTCGTTAAATATGCATAACGAAGGGATGATTTGTTACAGAGTGCGGAAGCGAATTAGGTTAGCGAACCAGAAGCTAGTTAGCTAAAGAATCACCTAGTTCGTTATCCATAAATAACGAATTGGATTTTAACGAAATAAAATATTTTATTTAATTTTAAATTAAATAATTTAATGAATTAAATAATTAAGTAAATGAATAAATAAATAAATTAGGTTATTGAGAATCTTAAAATCCCGACAACCAAATACGTTAAAAACGTTTCTGTTTACCGAAACATAACTTAAGTTGTTTAAGTATTTTGTACAAAGAAGACGAAAATATTTTTGGTATTTTGTAAAAATTTAAAGAATTAAAGAATGTATTTACAAAAGAATATCCGAACAATAAAATAATAAAAAAATATAGACTATCTTTTTGTGTTTTTCAATGAAAAAAAAACAGTGTATTTTTGTTGAGTTTGAGCAGAGAATCATATTGACCAAATTGCCTTTCCATCACAGTTTTATATTTAAGCGATATTATGACTGGCGATAAGTCGGTCATTGGTATTATTGTCCACATAAATCTAATAACACACATTCAAGTATTTTTGTGATATGATTAAATTGTTCAATTAAAGCACAGAATATCAGAAACTATCAGCCTCTAATCTCGGTTCAAGCTTAATTTGATTTTTGCCAAATCACCCCAACTTGACTTAAACCATTATATTTTTGATCAAAATTTTGATACCAATTTTGAAATTTTGAGCAATGCATCAAGTTTCCGTTACTGTGAGTGAGTATGCACGAGTCCATCTGTCGGCTTACATACATTGTATCCCCTGGGGTCCGTTTCTTATTGGTATTAAGACGCACGCAAGGGAGGAACAATTGTATGACTAACAGCGGATTTTGATCAAGTCAGTAATTTAAATTGTACGAAGTACAGCGGTGATCAAGTTTAATGACTTTGGGTTTGCTTTAGAAAGCGAGTGAAATATTCATGCTTATGAATACCCAGACGGTTAAGCCGCATAAAGACTCACAGTGTCCAGAATCTTAACGCTTGTTATTTGCTTTATTTAATTTTTGGGTGATCAACAAATATAAGGCTTGAGTATGACTGGTTATTACATTTCTGCCATCCTCATCGAGACTTTTGCTAGAGACTAACACCCCTTTCAATTTGGCGTTTCTTTATGTTTATATCACATACTTTACTCTACTGGGTTGTTTTAAGACCTACCAATGCACCAATGCAATTAAGCACACAGTCTTTTAAGCTTACTTTTTGCTGGATTTGGGGTCAAGATAATCAGTGTACTATCATGTTCTCTTTTTGCTTCAAAAACTCAAAATTTTGAGGAGCATAAAATAAAGAGAAGATAAATTTAATCGCCCCAGTTAACTTAAGTTTATAAATAAATGGCTAACCATCAATTCACAAGTGAATAATAGGACCAAGACATGCAGGCATGCTTCACAAACTTAAATAACCGACATAATTTTCAGACGAGAAAATAATCTAAAAATGCCTGCAAAAAAATATTTTTTTTTCTCTATACAAACTTTAAAAACAAAATATTTTTGTCTTTTTCAAATTTCTTATAAACAAAAATAACTTTCACAATCTTTTTGGATTTTCGGATTTTTCTGTACAAAAACATAAGTCACATTCTTTTTGGTTTTTCAAAATTTTAAAATGTTTTTGGTTTTTTTTTTTAAATATTTAAACGAAAAACATTAAAGAACAGAAATCACAATATTTTTGAATTTTGAAATTTTTTAATGTTTTTGGATTTTATCTATACAAACGAAAAATACACTGTTTTTGTATTTTCTAGATTTTCACCCCCTAAAACCAAAATAAATTTTAAAAGAAAAATACGACAGAAAATAAAGATAGTCATCCTTGCTTAAGGATATCAGCGAGGGTCTTCAATCCGTTTAAATCAAGCAAAAATTTAAAACGCGTTTTGTCAAAAGCTTTAGTAAACAGATCGGCTTTCTGAAAATCAGTGTGTACTTTCTCAAGATCAATTAATTTCTTTTCATAGCAATCCCGTATAAAATGATATCGAATTTCGATATGTTTCATTTTAGAATGCTGTACGGGATTCTTGGTGATACTAATAGCAGCAGAATTATCAATCAAAATAGGAGTAGTAAGAAACTTCAAACCGTAGTCGCGAAGATGTTGTTGTATCCACAAAACCTGGGAACAGCAACTCGAGGCTGCAACATACTCAGCTTCGGCGTTTGAAGTGGAGACCGTTGTCTGCTTCTTACACTGCCAGGAAACAAGCCGGTTTCCTAAAAATTGACATCCTGCAGTCGTTGATTTGAAGTTGATCTTGCATCCTCCATAATCTGAGTCTGAGTAGGCAGTAAGATCGAAAGTATCATCCTTGGGGTACCACAACCCGATGTCTGGATTTCCCCTCAAATACTGAAGAATTCTCTTGACTGCAGCTAGGTGAGTCACTCGTGGACTTGCTTGATACCTAGCACAAAGACAAACAGCAAACATAATATCAGGGCGAGAAGCCGTTAAATACATTAAAGAACCAATCATAACACGATAAAGGGTAGAATCAATGGAATCCTCCAATTCATCCGGTGATAAATTGTGGCCCACTGGAAGAGGAGTAGAAGGGATTTTTCCGGCAGAAATCTTGAATCGGCTCAAGACGTCATTCACATTCTTAGTCTAGTGAATAAAAATTCCGTGAGCAGACTGGTGAACCTGCAACCCTAAAAAGAAATTCATCTCTCCCATCGAGCTCATCTCGAACTTTGTTTGCATGGACTTCTCGAACTCCTTACATAATGTGTCGTTTGTAGACCCAAAAATAATATCATCGACATAAATCTGGACTAGAAGAAGATCGTCACCAACATTTTTATGAAATAAAGTGCAGTCGACAGTCCCTCGTTTGAAGCCATTATCAGTCAGATGGTCGGCGAGCGTGCCATACCAAGCTCTCGGGGCTTGATGTAGACCATAAAGGGCTTTGTTTAATCGGTAAACACGGTCCGGATAATCAGGATCTTCAAAACCAGGTGGTTGTTGGACAAACACTTCCTCGTGTAATTCACCATTGAGAAAAGCACTTTTAACATCCATTTGATAGACCTTGATATTCTTATAAGCTGCATAATCCAGGCGGATTCGAATCGACTCTAATCTTGCAACTGGAGCATATACCTCTGTGTAATCAATACCCTCTTGCTGATGAAAACCTTGCACCACTAGACATGCTTTGTTTCTGACAATCACCCCTCGATCGTCCTTTTTACACTTAAATACCCATTTAGTCGGAATGGCTTTCTTGACTCTAGCAGGTTTGTCAATTAAGTCCCAAACACCCAAACGTGCAAATTGCTGTAATTCTTCTTGCATAGCTTCTACCCAAGAAGGATCTTCAAGTGCCTTATGAGCTGTCGTTGGCTCAACTTGAGATAGAAAGCAATAGAATTTTGCAAGATTCACAATTCCCGAAGAATGTAAGTTCGTGTAAGCACACAATATGTTATAATCACTTGACGAAGCAACTTGATGACGTGTACGAACGCCCACATCAAGTTCTCTAATGATGTTTTCCTGTGGATGATATCCATGAATCCGAAGAGTGGGATTCTCAGGAACAAACAACATTATCAAATAAGTTAGTGTAATGTTCACCCAACTCGGGAGATGAAACATTATCACTGTCAAGGTTAATAACTTGAGTTTCAGCTTGATCATCATCAGAAGAAGTAGAAACATTATCAATAGCAACTGGAGAAACAACTTGAGATTCTTCAGTTGGAGCATCTGGTTGAGCTTCAACTTCATTAGAACTTGAAAATCTTGGAATGGTCAAATGATCTTCAAAGTATGCTCGAACCAGATCTTCATCGATGTGTTCAGTCGAAGGAGTGAGTGAATTAAATAAACTATCGTAGTCAAACATCCAGTCTGGACCTTTCCCATGAGGAGGAGTTGTGTACTTTTGACAGTCCACATGGTACCATTCTTCAACACAACCAGATGTGAAATTAAAAACCCTTTTCTTTGGAGATGCATATCCCAAGAAATACCCTTCGATAGCTTTTTCTTCAAATTTACCCGAATCCTTCTTCAACATAGTACACGGACACCCAAATGGTTCCAGGTACTTTAAATTAGGTCTTCTATTATTTAAGATCTCGTAGCTTGTTTTCTTGAGTCGTTTCACAGTTAGAACTCGATTAAGCGTATAACAAGCTGTATTCACTGCCTCATTCCAGAATTGGACATGAAGCTTTGAATCAGCGAGCATTGTGCGTGCAGTTTCAATCAGAGTTCTATTTTTCCGTTCAGCAACACCGTTTTGTTGAGGTACATAAGGTGCACTATATTCTCGGTGAATTCCCTTTTGAATACAAAAGAAATCCAATATAGTGTTTCTGAATTTAGTACCATTATCACTTCGGATTCTCCTCACCTTTTGTTTATACAGTGATTCGATCTTAGTAATAAGATTTTGTACCAAAACCGGTGTTTGATCCTTTGAACTCATAAATAACACCCAAGAGTATCTTGAATAATCATCAGTCACTACAAGACAATACCAGTCTCCAGAAATACTCGCACGATTCACTGGTCCAAACAAATCCATATGAAGTCGTTCAAGAGGAGTATCAATGGAATTCAATAACTTAGAGGGATGTGTCTTCTTCTTCTGCTTGCCCTTTTTGCATGCAACGCAGTGATCAGATAACTTAAAATTCTTTAACGAGACACCCTCAACTAAGTCATTTGCCATTAAATAATTCATCTTTCTGACATGTATGTGACCCATTCTACGATGCCATAGAATCGAGTCTTTCTCGGTTGCTTTCGAGACAAAACATGTTTCGATCGACGTGGATACCTTAGAGCTCATATTTAAGACATAAATATCATTTGATCGTGGCGATCGCATGACAACCATGTCCTCGGGGATAACATAGCCCAGTTTCAAGATAAGACATTCTTTGTCAGTAAATATCGTAGTGTACTTTTTATCACAAATCTGCGATACACTCAATAAGTTATGATCAACTTTGTCGCAATAATTCACTTTCTCAAACGTAATGTGACCATTTGAAACTTCACCCTCTTGTGTGATCATGCCTCCAGAATTCGCTGCAAACGTTACATAACCCCCTTGAATATTTCTTACATTTGATAAGAGGTTGAGATTTTCAGTGATATGACGAGAACATCCGCTATCCATGATCCAGTTTTCACCAGAAATGGTCTTGAATGAACCCTACACACAAACAAAAGTGATTAGTTCAAAAAGGCAGCCCAGGCCTCAGTCTTGGGCACCTTTTGGTTTTCTCTTTGATCATTAACTTGAACAGATTTCAACTGTTGTTCAGCCACTTGTGAATAAGTTACCGGCTTCCTAGACTTTCGTCTTAAGTAAGCTGCCTGAACAATGTTTGAATTCTTGTTCTGATATATGGGTTCAGTTGGAACAAATTTTGGTTTCACTTGACCATGTGTCTCATTGACATGAAGAACCATCCGAGGATTCACATTAGAGAACAAAATATGAGTATCATCAGCATACGACACAGGTCGTTTCAGGATCTCCTTGACCAATGGAATTGGCTTAGATTTGTCCTTGATAAAAGGATGAAGATTCTGATAGTTCTGCTGACTACAATTCCTCACAACATGACCTTGTTGACCGCATAAGAAACAAGTTCGCATGTCTACATGATGATGTTGAGAAGTAATTGGAATAAATGATGCAGATGGTTGATGATGACTCACATTTTTAGTCATGCTCTTAGCAAACTCATCAGATAATTCAGATTTCTTCTTTAAATAAAAATCTAAATTAGAACAGTTCGAAAAACTTTTAAGTGTATCTGTTCCAGTTGACTTCACAAAGTTAATTTTCTTAGCTTGTTTTAAAAATTGTTTTGCCTTAGTCAATGGGTCAGATTGAACTGATGTTTTTGTTTGAGCATACACACGTTCAAGTTCTTGAATTTTTGAAGTTCATTGATAAAAACACTCTCAATAAGTTCAGGTTTGATAATACTTATTGGAATATCTTTTTCAGTGAACATCGTATCCATTCCTTTTAACTTAAAAACTCTAGCCGATGAAGACTTAGAACTTGGAGGATTAATGAAACGTATTAAGTCCTCGTCAGAAATCTTTGGTTTAACTGACTTCTTTGACCTCACTGGTTTGGTTTTCACAGTTTCTTCCTTGTTCACTTGAGATTTAAATGAACCATACACAGCTTCCTCAAACCCTTGAGGTTCGCAAAGAATATGATTAGAACTAGGAATGTTCTTATTCTTGTGTATTATCTCAGGTTCAAACACATCTTCAATAATCACTTTATCAACATTTTAAACAAAGACCTTTTTACTTTCCACATGAGGTTTTTGAGGAGCAACTTGGGGTATTGACAATTTCAGGTTTAATCAATTTAGGTTTTTCAGAAATCACAGATTCTTTTTGAATTAAATCCTCTTCTTTTCTTGCAAAAGGATTAATTTTATAATCATTATGAAAAGGTGGTGGAATTTCAACAAAACCTATACCCTTTTTAGAGTCCTTTTGTTTTCCAGAAACTTCGATAATTTCATTCAACAAAAACGAAGAATTTCGAAATTTACCCAACTTGTTCTTCAACTCCAGAACCTCATTCTCAAGTTCAGTTATCTTTGAACGATGTTTCAAGATTTCCTGAAACTTTTGGTCATTAATGGTCATTTTCACAGATAACTCGGCTTTGAGATCATGGTTATTGTTGACAATGCTTCAATCTTTTCTCGAGATCTCCTTTGAGATTCAAGAGATTGTCGATAAGTATCCTTAAGAGAAGCAATTTCTCTTATAAGATTATCATTTTGATTTTTCAATGCTTCTAACTTAGATTTGTTAGATTCACAGTCAACACATGATGCTTTAACAAATGAAGTAGCAGAAATAGAGTTACTAACCTCATTGATCTTGGCCATGCAAGCAAACATTGATTCAGAAGGCTTGTCGCAAGAGTCGTCAGAATCAGATCCAGAATCATTATCGGAAGACATCTCACTACCAGTAGCATCTTGACAATCTTTATGTAACCCAAACATAGCCAAATTTGCTTGAACATCATTGCATAGTAACCGTTGTGACCAATCAGTTCCATCTGCTAACATTGCTTGTGTTGTAGAAGAAGATGGTTTCTTTTCAGCATCACTTCCTTGTGGTGTAGAAGCATTTTGACTTTGACCACGAGGATCAGTGTATTCTTTCCTTGGTTTGTCACATTCCTTCGCGAAATGCCCAAATTCTTGACAATTATAACACTTTACTTTTAATTTGTCAAAACCCAACTTCTTGTTTAAATATGGAAGATCTTTTCCAGTTCTCTGCTTGAATCTTTTAACTTTACGAACGATCATAGCCATGTTCCATTTTAAATCCATGATTTCTAGATCATCTGGATATATCTAATCATAGTCCTCATCTGTTAAATCACTTGTGGCAATTTTACTACTCACTAAGTTTTCATATGAAGACATAAAAGCCGTCAGAAAAGCAAAGTTTTTGCTCAGCTTCCTTCATATTAACACTAGGTGGTGTAGCAAAGGGATTTTTATTAGTTGAACTTCCAGAACCACCCGAATTACCAGCAGAGTAGAAACAAACTTTTGGATCATTAAACATAGTTGATTCTTTTTCACTTGCAGCATGATAAGAAAAGCAGTGATTGGAGAGATCGTTGAACTAAGAGGCATACTTGCACCATAGAAAGCTGGATCTTGATTTTGTTTGGAGGATTTTTGACACTTAAGATCATATTCTCTAGCTTCGATCTTTTGTAGAAATTCAAGTGCCGTCAAGTCTTCATTCACAAAATAGTCATTCTATTTTAAAACCATTAGAAATGTTGAGTAGGAACTTGGAAGCACACTTTTAATAGTGTCAATTTTATCTCTTTCAGAAATTTCCATTTTCATCTTGTCCATTTCAGCAATTAAATGACTAAATCTTGTAGTCATCTCTTCAACTGTTTCTCCTTTTAATAAATTAAAGTTTCGAAACTGAAACTTGAGCATTACTTTCTTACTCTCAGCTGTGTTTCCCATGCTTCTCATACGCAGATGTTGAAATAAAGACGCACATCTCTTGATACTGCTAACTTGATGAAAGATATTTTCTGGTAATGCCATAGTCAAAGTAGAATATGCTTTTATCTCGATTTCTAAAGCTTTCTTCTCTTCTTGTGAGTATTGAGAAACAACTTTAGGAGTATACCCAATAGTATCATCACCAATCATTGGTGCAACATAAACTTCATCAAGACAATATGAGCAGTCAGAATGAACAGATCCCAAATGTGCACGAAACCGAGGTTCCCACTTGGCAAAGTCACTGAACTTCATCAATCTTGGACATTTAGAATGTGAACCAATCTCGGTATCAAGTTGCAACATCTGTTGCATCAACATGTTTTGAGACGCTAATGCATACATACCAGCCATTTTTGAAAAAATTTAAGTGTTTAACGAATCAAATAGTGAAATAGCTTAACGAATCAGTGAACAGTTATAGCGAACTGTGAACAGTTATAGCGAACTGTGAACAGTTATAGCGAATCAACTCTTAACGAAGTTAAGACTGATCAACAACGAAGTACCTTAACGAATGAGGTGAGTGTTTTAGCGAATCAAAAGTCAACTTAACGAGTCAACTTAACGAATCACAAATAAAGTTAGTGAATCAACCAAATGGCAAAACAGATAACGAATGAGATGAAGGTTTAGCGAATCACAAGTCAACTTAGCGAATCACAAGTCAACTTAACGAATCACAAGTCAACTTAATGAATCGACCAAACGAATCACAAAGGATTAGTTTAGCGAATCAGATGATAATCAGTAACGAATCACTAAGAAATGCTTAGCGAATTAATATAACGAATCAGCTACAGTTGATTAGCGAATAACACTATAGCGAATCAGGTTGTTACAACCGTTTGTAACAAACTCTGACACCTTATGCCACGTGGAAAAGGTTGTTATGACACAAATTCCAAGAAGAACACGTGTCACACGAATCGGTTAATCTAGTTAACGAACTAGATAACACGAACCAATAACTCACACGAATTGGCTAACGAACTAGATAACGAAGTAACACAGTTGATAACGAATCACCGTGAAACATATAGAGAATCACCAGGAAGAAGATAACGAATTACGTTCATCTTCAAATCTTCAAACAATTTTTTCATAAATTTTGAAGATCAAACCCAGAAACTCAACAGTACCAGGTTTGTAATACTCCTTCGTTTCTCAACCAAAACACACAATCGACCTACCAATACACTCGTAAACCAATTCCGAATCCAATACACATAACCTCGTAACCGATTAACACCTTAAACCAAATCAATTTGACCAAAAACACACCCCTGTTTCGGACTTAAACCGAATCCAAATCCAAAACACACAGATCCAATCCACACCTCAATTCCTTTAATCCACACCTATCCAATACCTTAACCAACACAAACTCAACCCAAATTATCCATAATTCAATCAATTCAAATCAAAATTGATTCAAAACCAAAACCAAAACCGAAAAAATTAATAACAATAACAATTAAAACACCAAATCAAGTGTAATGAGCACCAACAACCCTGATACCACTTGTTGGAACCCGGATTAACAATTAATAACAATTAACAGATCTCAGATCTGTGAATATCCGATTAATACTACTAAAGATCTAGCTCATAATTAACCTTGATTCAGTGTTATGTATGTGTATATATTATCAATATATTAGATGAATAATGTTAAGGTGAAGCTTGAGAGAGAGCAATTGGTTAATTAACACTCAAAAACTCTTTTTCCAAAACTTAAATTAAAGTGAACAGTAGTTCACTATATATAGAAGGTGATCTGGTTCGCTAACATCCCCTAGAAAACCAGCTTCCCCTTCGTTACATAAATTAACATAGCGAACCACCCCTGATTCGTTAACATCCCCTAACGAATCAGGAGGGAATACATTATAATGTCTTAGTTCGCTAACATCCCTAGCGAACTAGACTTAACCTTAACGAACTAGTTAATAATAAACATTAATTATTACATTAATTAATAAATAAAACATTAACGATAAATACAAAGACTCTAGACGCAAAACCGTGCACTAACAGTCCTAAAAGTCGACGTTGAAGTAATATTGATTAAAATATTAACTAGAAAATTGGTTTATGCAATGAAACTAAACTATATGTGAAATTACAATATGATAACCGTGTTATAGAATCCGAAATCATATCCGAAAGTAATATTGGAACTCACATTTTTATTCTTAAAAAAAATCTTACACCTTTAGATAAAATGATTAATTTCAAAGTATGAAATTTCACTTTATTTTTGTTTTGCATTAAAGATTAATAAAAGCTAAGGTCGATGGTTGGTTTGTTTTTGAGACAATTTATTTTTAACTCATGATAGTTATGTATTGCATTATTTAGAGTTATAAACAGAAACAATGTGAAGATACATTGTTTTTATATTGAAAATAAAGTTACAAATAAAACTATAAGTATTGTGTACAAAGAAATATTTAGAGACTTATGAATTTCTAACAACTTTTTATTTTCATATTGTATAATTTGTAATTTATTCTACCATATAATATATATTTATATTTTTTGAACATATTTTTTGTATTTTACATTGAGTTATTATTTAAATAAATTTATTTATTCTAACCCGTGTGCTACACGGGTAACTAACCTAGTATATATTTATAAGGAGAGGATCAAGAGAAAACTCATCTTTAGAAAGAAAACTTAAAATCTCTTAAATGTTTATTTTTAATTAAAATAAAAAAATTCAAATTTCTGTTTTCCATTATTCTTATTTTTTGTTACTCTCCACTAGAAAAAATAATAAAGACGTTGTAATGCACATATGTATTAAAGTGCGATATTATTGTATTACACATGTGTATTACAATGTACTTTTATGTTCAATAGTGTTTAATTGTGTGTATTCAATATTTGTGTATTGTATATTTGTAGTAGTGTTGTATTATACGCAAAAAATATAAAAAAATAAAATAAAAGTCGATGTAGCGCAGACGTGCATTAATGTTGTATTACACATACGTATTAATGTGTATTAATGTGTGTATTAGTCTAATGTTGTATATATACATTAGTGTGTATCAAATATGTGCAATAATTTGTATTCTATACAATACAGCACTCTTGCATAGATGCAATGCATACTGTTATACATGTGCACTACACCGTCGAGGTTACCGACAAAGTTTTAATTTATTTTTTTAATTTTTTGGAACAATATCAACATATAAGAATAATGAAAAAAAATTATAATATATTTTTTTTTAAAATAAACATAATTCTTTAAAAGTTTTTAAGTTTTCTCTATAAGAGAAGTTAATCATTTGAACCCACCCCTATATGTAACATCTCGTTTTTCGGGTTCCGGTTAATAAATGAAATGTGAGTTATTAGGAGTCGGGATAGTGTTGGGTAAATGGATATGGGTTATGGACTTGGGTTGAAAGAAAGAAGGAAAGACCATGGGCTTAAGCCCATGATCAATAAATATATAAACCTTTAATACCCATTAATCCTTCATTTCAAACATACTCCATACACCCTCAACACACACAGACACATAAGCTCTCTCTCTCTCTCTCTCTTGTCTCTCTCTCTTAGCCGAAATCACCAAGGAAACCGATCCCGATCCAAGGTAATGATAGTATGATATAGTATGAGGTTAAACATGTTAGATATAATCACGAAACGACGAGCCAACACCGTTAAACCGTTTAAGTCTCGAGATCCGAGAGGATTCGGCTATAAACCTAACCTAAGATAAGCTTAGGAATCACCCTAGCTCAGATCTGGATCGAACGAGGCGAAAAAGGGTGAAAAACGAGTCCAAACTCGTTTTTCTGGCGAATCCGCGGTTTTTGGCGGCGGCGACGGAAAAGTTATACGAGGTTAAGAATGTCAGGAAATGTTCTGACATTCCCTGACCTAACCCTAGTTAGCTAAGGGGTAACTAACGAACTAGAGGCAATTCGTCAGCAGATTCGCTAAGGAAAAATTAACGAACTAGCTTTAGTTCGTATCCGATTCATTAAGGGAAAAGGGTAACGAATTACCCTTGATTCGTTATAACCAGTTCGTTAGAAGAGATAACGAATTAGATGGACTAATTCGTTATATGGACTGGTTCGTTATGGAACTGATTCGCTAAGGAGTCCAGTTCGTTAAAGGGTTCAATTCGTTATATGAACCAGTTCGCTAAGATAAGCCAATTCGTTATAAACCAGTAACGAATTACAAGTTTAACGGAATGACAAGAACAGTCCCTGGACTTAGAAAAGAATGATTTAATTACAAAGAAGCCCTTGGACTTTAAGTAGTAAATTATATAATGATTCAAAATCCTAATGGAAAATGTGTTAACAGATAATGAAAATAAAATTTTTCCAAGCTGACATGGCAGCTTAACCCCAGCCAGGGGCTCTGCCCCTTGGACCCTGCTAGGGGCTACAGCCCCTAGAACCCCGCTGCCAGGGGCGCTGCCCACGGACCCCCGTTCGTTGAGGGTTATAATTAGACTAGAAACGCAAGATGAGTAGTGATATTTAATTGATGCATGTAATTATTAAACAGTTAGCCATGCCCAACTGAAGAAAGGAATAACTATTAACGGTGAACGTAACCGACTTAAGGTGAGTTTCTAGCCCCACTTCCTTGTTATGTTTTCGGGGCTGCGTGCATACTCGATGTGATAGTTAATACACTTAACTTAAGTGGTAAGTGTATGCCTTGTATGATTTATGTATGATGATTGCTTGACGGTATGTGAACGATCTTCGGATATTGCATGTATCGTTAGGTGGTAGTTAAAGATATGATTGATATGTATGATGTAAGATATGATGTATGTATGAATATATGCGATGTATGCATAATGTATGTATGATATGTTGATGGTACATGAACGCTCTTCGGAGATTGCACGTATTGTCAAGGAAAGTATGTAAGAGCAGGTATGGTACGGTTGCATGAAACAAAGGGACCAGACCCTAATAATATCAGTGATGGTAGGGACCAGACCCTAATAATATCTTTGATGGTAGGGACCAGACCCTAATAATATCTGTGATGTTGGGGACCAGACCCTTTATAATATCTGTGATGTTAGGGACCAGACCCTTATAATATTTGTGAGGTTATAGGGCGGAAGGCTCTTTAAATAGGATTGATAGTTATATATGAAGTGTAAGTATGATTAATGTACACCCCTTCGGGCACGTGTGCAAGTATGAGAACAAATTGTATGTTGTATGATTAACTAGAACTCACTCAATGTAGCTGACTTTTAGTATGCACGCAGGTGCGTAGATTGAGGCAGCTTGCATAAGAGGAAGCAGATGACAGAACTTGAAGAAGCTGGCATCTCAAGAAATGTTATGTTATTTTAAAGACAATGTTTTATGTTTAAATAATTTGAATGCCCGTTAAGACAACAAAGGATGGTTTTGTAATATGATGGTTTGAATGTTTTAATATTCCGCGAATGTATTTATTAACTCTGATATTATGAACTGTGTTTATGAGTAAATCCAACGTCCAAAGTAGGGCACAGGTAACGGGGTCTTACAAGTTGGTATCAGAGCAAAGTTCGAGAGATTTAATATCCTACATGCTTAGACTCGAACAGAGAATGGGATTTAAGTGAGAAAAGAAAGAAGATGCCAGTACAAGAATGCCATGTGTCACTCAAGCAAGGTCAGTAACGGTAAAGTGTATGATTAAATAATGTATGTTAATGTTAGCTTAATTGCTAAGAAAGGAGATGTAGGGATAGAACTTCTTCATTGTTTGATTGTTTAACTGTCTAAGAATAGAATTAGCACAAATAGACTCATAAGAGAAAGTGTATAGGACACGGAGAGTAACGTGAGCAGCTAATCACAGCTGGCCACTGTTATTACCTGTTAGCCTTACTATCCTTGTACTAAATGGTTCCTTATGTGATGACGTTTGTGTTTCCTTATAGAATACGTATGGCTGGAGAAAAGAAAGCTGGTGGAAAAGTAGGACGTACGGGACGTCGTGGTAGGCCACGCGTTGTCCGAGAACCGTCAGAAGAGCCAACCGCTAACAATGAAGGCGAAGGAAGTGCAGCTTGTAGAAATCCGAGTAACAACGAAGGGTATCAACATGACCCTGCTGTTCAAGCTTCCATTGCTCAGGCGGTAGCAGCTGCTGCGAAGAACTGGAATCATGAAATGTCTGCTGAGAAGTTGGGGGAAAGGAGTAAGAAGGATGATGAGGAGGAGAAGGAGGGGTCTAGTGTGGTTAAGTCGGTGAAGGTCGATGACAGGAAATGGGTCGGAGGTGGATGCAACTATAAGTCTTTCAAAGGCTGTGATCCACCAAAGCTAACTGGCTTGGGAGACGCAATCAATACTCTTCAATGGATAACCGCCATGGATAAAATTATCCGAATTAGCGAATGTCGTCCCGACCAAGCTGTGGGATATGCCACCCAATCATTCAGTGAGGAGGCAATGTACTGGTGGGAGTCAGTTGAGTAGAGGAAGAGTCGAGAAGAGATCAAGGCTCTGAGGTGGGACGATCTGAAGGAGTTAGTGATGAAATGATTATGTGCTGATGTAGAGGTAGAGAAGTTTAAGATGAAGTTCTTAAGTCTGAAGGGTAAGATGACACACCGCGAATACCTCACTGAATTCAACCGTCTGTCAAGGTTGGTGCCAGATATGGTGGACACCGAGGCCAAGCGGATCAAATGTTACCTTAAGGGATTGCCGCAGAATGTTCGCGTCTTGGTCAAGGCGGGTAGACCAGGTACTTTTGATTCTGCTATGGGGCTCGCGGAAACGGTCTATGAGGACTTGACAGATGAAGCGGTTATGGAAGAGAAGAAAGAGAAGAAGTGGGTCGCTTCTGCCAAACGACCTGGTACTCAGTTATGGAACCTCAAGAACAAGCAACCAAGAGTTTGGGAAAAGATGTCGTGTAAGACCTGCGGAAAGATGCATGGTGGTGAGTGCAAGTGGGGTAGAAGTTCTGATGTTTGTCCCAAATGTGGAAAGACTCATGGTGGGAATGCAGGATGGGGTCGAATGCCTGTTATAAGTGCGGGAAGGTAGGGCATTATGCCAATGAGTGCAGTGCGAAGCCAACATGTTACAAATGTGGCAAGACAGGCCATATGGCAAGAGAGTGCACTGATGGTGAGGCTGGAGGTAGTGGGAAGAAGGATGCTGATCAAGCGAGGCCGAGCACTAGAGCCTACATGTTGACCCGGGAACAAGCTAGGCAGATTCCTGATGTTGTGACTGGTACGTTCTTAGTAAACGGTATTTCTGCTTCAGTATTATTTGATTCGGGTGCGAATAGAAGTTTTGTAGCTACAGCATTTAGTAAAATAGCTAAAATGAAATGTTGCCAAGTGTCTGAAACTTTTATAGTAGAAACCGCTAGTGACACTTCGGTTAAAATAACGAGAATGGTTAAGGATTGTAAGATAGAGCTAGGGGGACATGAGTTCCCTGTTACTTTGTATGTTATGACCTTAGGAGGGTTCGATGTAGTTTTGGGGATGGATTGGTTGTCTGAATACGAAGCTCAGATAGTATGTAAGAGTAGGATAATTACTTTGTATGTTATGACCTTAGGAGGGTTCGATGTAGTTTTGGGGATGGATTGGTTGTCTGAATACGAAGCTCAGATAGTATGTAAGAGTAGGATAATTAAGCTAAAACCCTTGGATGGTAGTGCGGTGACGGTTTATGGTGATAAAGAAACTTCAGGGTTTAACGTCATTTCAATGATAAAAGCCGAAGTTCTGTTAAGGAGAGGGTGCGGTGCCTACCTGGCGTATGTTGTCAACGCTACGGCCGAGACGAAAGAAATGAAAGATGTTCCTATCGTGTGCGACTACCCAGAAGTATTCCCTGAGGATCTTCCGGGGTTGCCACTAGAGCGAGAGATAGAGTTCCAGATAGATTTAGTACCAGTAGCCCAACCCGTCGCGAAAGCACCTTACCATCTAGCGCCGTCTGAGATGAAAGAATTGATGTCCCCACTGGAATAATTCCTCGACAAAGGTTTCATAAGACCAAGTGTTTCCCCTTGGGGCGCGCCAGTGTTGTTCGTGAAAAAGAAGGATGGAAGTATGAGGATGTGCATAGACTATCGCGAGTTGAATAAGCTTACGGTAAAGAATAGATATCCCTTGCCAAGGATTGATGATCTGTTTGACCAACTACAAGGTTCGAGTTGGTTCTCGTGAATAGATCTCAGATCAGGCTATCATCAGTTGAAGGTGAAAGAGGCAGACATCCCTAAAACAACGTTTCGGACGCGGTATGGACAGTAGGAGTTTCTGGTGATGTCATTCGGTCTAACGAATGCTCCCGCAGCATTTATGGATATGATGAATAGGGTGTGTCGGCCGATGTTGGATAAGTCAGTTATTTTCTTCATTTATGATATATTAATTTATTCAAAAAGCGAGTCTGATCATGCCGAGCATCTAAGAGAAGTATTAGAGACTCTAAAGAAAGAGAAGTTGTATGCCAAGTTTTCAAAGTGCGCGTTTTGGTTGCGAGAAGTGCAATTTCTGGGTCACGTGATTAAATCAGAAGGGATTACCGTGGACCCAGCTAAGATTGAAGCGATAACTAATTGGAAAACTCCACAGAATCCGACTGATATACGATGCTTCCTAGGGTTAGCTGGCTACTATAGGAGATTCATCGAAGGTTTCTCCAAGATAGCCGCACCGTTGACCGGTATGACCCGAAAGTCGATAGTATTCAGTTAGGGTAAGTTTCAAGAAGAGGCTTTTCAGGAGTTAAAGAAGAGACTCACGCAAGCTCCAATCCTTGCTTTACCCGATGGTGACGAGGATTTGGTTGTTTGTACTGATGCTTCGCATCGTGGGTTAGGTTGCGTGTTGATGCAACGAGGAAAGGTGATAGCTTACGCGTTTAGACAGTTGAAAGTCCATGAGAGTACTTATCCGACGCATGATTTGGAGCTAGCAGCAGTAGTGCATGCTCTCAAGATATGGAGACACTATCTGTATGGTACTAAGTGTACCATTTACACAGATCATAAGAGTTTAAAGTACTTCTTCGAGCAGAAGGAATTGAACATGAGGCAGAGAATATGGTTAGAATTGATAAAGGATTACGACTGTGATATTAAGTACTACCCTGGTAAAGCTAACGTGGTCGCTGATGCGCTAATCCGTAAGAATAAGGAAGCCATTGCAACAGTAAAGTCATATCAGCTAATTATGAACTCAAGCTTATTTGAGGAAATCATCAAGGTGCAGTCAGAAGTGCTGGTAGATGAAGGACTAGTAAAGAAAGAAAGGATTTTTGGTCAGCAAGACGAGTTGATGGAAAACACGCATGGTGTTAAGATTAGGTTTGACCGTATATGGATTCCACGCCATGGAGATCTCAGAGGCGAATCTTAGATGAAGCTCATAAGTCAAGATATTCGATTCATCCAGGAACTACGAAGATGTACCAAGATTTGAAAAGAGACTATTGGTGTCCAGGAATGAAGAATGACGTGATAGATTATGTCAGTAAGTGCTTAACTTGTTTACAAGTCAAGGCAGAGCACCAGAAGCCTTATGGAAAGATGAAACCTTTGGAGATACCAGAATGGAAATGGGAACACATCACCATGGATTTCATAACTAAGCTACCTCGTACAACTAAGCAACATGATACTATCTTGGTGATCGTGAACCGTTTGACCAAGAGTGCTCACTTTCTGCCTATACGAGAGGCTATCTCGTCAGAAACATTAGCAAGCTTGTTCATTAAAGAGGTTGTATCTAAGCATGGAGTACTGTTACCAATCGTGTCCGATAGAGATACACGGTTTACTTCTAGATTTTGGAAGAAGTTCTATGAAGCCATGGGGACGAGGTTGAACATCAGTACAGCGTATCATCCTCAAACAGATGTTCAGTCTGAAAGGATGATCCAAACCCTTGAGGATATGCTACGTGCTTGCGTTCTAGACTTTGGAGGAAGTTGGGATGATCATCTGCATCTGGCAGAGTTCTCCTATAACAACAGCTATCATTCAAGTATTGGTATGCCACCATTTGAGATGCTTTACGGTAGACGATGTAGAACCCCGGTATGTTGGGGAGAAATTGGTCAGAAAGAGATGGGAAGCCTAGAAGTTGAGCAAGAAACTTCTTCAAAGTTCAATCAGATCAAAGCGAGAATGAAAGCTGCTCAAGACAGACAGAAGTCGTATGCTGATAAGCGGCGACTACCGATTGAGTTTAACGTTGGTGACAATGTGATGCTCAAGGTCTCGCCTTGGAAAGGAATTATCGTTTCAGGAAGAGAGGGAAGTTGAGTCCGAGGTACATTGGACCGTTTAAGATTATGGATCGTGTAGGTGATGTGGCTTACAAGATGGAATTGCCAGAAAAGTTAGAAGGAATTCACTCGACCTTCCATGTTTCTCATCTGAGAAAATGTCTAGCTGATGACATGTCGCACGTGCCATTAATGGACATTGAGGTTGATGAACAGCTGAACTACATTGAGCAACCAATCAAGATAGTTGACCGCAAGGAAAAGCAGCTCCGTCATAAAGCTATCCCACTAGTGAAGGAGATATGGAAGCATCGCAAGGGATCGGATGCTACATGGCAAGTTGAAAAAGAGATGCGCAAATTTTATCCAAATTTGTTTATGTAATAGTTAGGTTTCGGGGACGAAACCTCTTTAAGGAGGGAAGATTTGTAACATCCCGTTTTTCGGGTTCCGGTTAATAAATGAAATGTGAGTTATTAGGAGTCGGGCTAGTGTTGTGTAAATGGATATGGGTTATGGACTTGGGTTGAAAGAAAGAAGGAAAGACCATGGGCTTAAGCCCATGATCAATAAATATATAAACCTTTAATACCCATTAATCCTTCATTTCACACATACTCCATACACCCTCAACACACACACATAAGCGCTCTCTCTCTCTCTCTAGTCTATCTCTCTCTTAGCCGAAATCACCAAGGAAACCGATCCCGATCCAAGGTAATGATAGTATGATATAGTATGAGGTTAAACCCATTAGATATAATCACGAAACGACGAGCCGACACCGTTAAACCGTTTAAGTCATGAGATACGGGTGGATTCAGGTATAAACCGAACCTAAGATGAGCTTAGGAATCACCTTAGCTCAGATCAGGATCGAACGAGGCGAAAACGGTGAAAAACGAGTCTAAACGAGGTTAAGAATGTCAGGGAAAAGTTATACGAGGTTAAGAATGTCAGGGAATCCGGGATTTTCCGGCGGCGGCGCTGGAAAAGTTATACGAGGTTAAGAATGTCAGGGAATGTTCTGACATTCCCTGAACTAACCCTAGTTCGCTAAGGGGTAACTAATGAACTAGAGGCAATTCGTCAGCTGATTCGATAAGGAAAAATTAACGAACTAGCTTTAGTTCGTATCCGATTCGTTAAGGGAAAAGGGTAACGAATTACCCTTGATTCGTTATAACCAGTTCGTTAGAAGAGATTACGAATTAGATGGACTAATTCGTTATATGGACTAGTTTGCTATGGAACTGATTCGCTAAGGAGTCCAGTTCGTTAAAGGGTTCAATTCGTTATATGAACCAGTTCGCGAAGAAAAGCCAATTTGTTATGAACCAGTAACGAATTAGAAGTTTAACGGAATGACAAGAACAGTCCCTGGACTTAGAAAAGAATGATTTAATTACAAAGAATCCCTTGGACTTTAAGTAGCAAATTATTTAATGATTCAAAATCCTAATGGAAAATGTGTTAAGACAGTTAATGAAAATATATTTTTTCCAAGCTGACATGGCAGCTTAACCCCATCCAGGGGCTCTGCCACTTGGACCCTGCTAGGGGCTGCCGCCCCTAGAACCCTGCTGCCAGGGGCGCTGCCCCCGGACCCCCATTCGTTGAGGGTTATAATTAGACTAGAAACGCAAGATGAGTAGTGATAGTTAATTGATGCATGTAATTATTATACAGTTAGCCGTGCCCCAACTGAAGAAAGGAATAACTATTAACGGTGAACGTAACCGACTTCAGGTGAGTTTCTAGCCCCACTTCCTTGTTATGTTTTCGGGGCTGTGTGCATACTCGATGTGATAGTTAATACACTTACCTTAAGTGGTAAGTGTATGCCTTGTATGATTTATGTATAATGATTGCTTGACGGTGTGTGAACGATCTTCGGATATTGCATGTACCGTTAGGTGGTAGTTAAAGATATGATTGATATGTATGACGTAAGAGATGATGTATGTATGAATATATACGATGTATGAATAATGTATGTATGATATTTGATGGTACATTAACGCTCTTTGGAGATTGCACGTATTGTCAAGGAAAGTATGTAAGAGCAGGTATGGTACGGTTGCATGAAACAAAGGGACCAGACCCTGATAATATCTGTGATGGTAGGGACCAGACCCTAATAATATCTGTGATGTTGGGGACCAGACCCTTTATAATATCTGTGATGTTGGGGACCAGACCCTTATAATATCTGTGAGGTTATAGGGCGGAAGGCTTTTTAAATAGGATGGATAGTTATATATGAAGAGTAAGTATGATTAATGTACACCCCTTCAGGCACGTGTGCAAGTATGAGAACAGATTGTATGTTGTATGATTAACTAGAACTCACTCAGCGTAGCTGACTTTTAGAATGCGCGTATGTGAGTAGATTGAGGCAGCTTGCATAAGAGGAAGCACATGGCATGAACTTGAAGAAGCTGGCATCTCAAGAAATGTTATGTTATTTTAAAGACAATGTTTTATGTTTAAATAATTTGAATGCCCGTTAAGACAATAAATGATGGTTTTGTAATATGATGGTTTGAATGTTTTAATATTCCGCGAATGTTTTTATTAACTCTGATATTATGAACTGTGTTTATGAGTAAATCCAACGTCCAAAGTAGGGCACCGGTAACGGGGTCTTACACTATATATAGTGGCAGATCCAGGAATGTTTTTCAGGTGATGCACTATGTTTAGATGTTTCTATTTCATAGAGTCGGGTATAAAATATTCTGAATCAGTTCGAGGTTCTGGTCGGTTCGATGGTTCGGGCAAAGTTCATTACATAATAAAAATATAATAAAATAATAAAATGGACACCGTCATTTGAATTAAAATAACACATGATATAGATTCAATAGTCTTTTCGAATTAAAAAACTAACAAATTATATATATATATATATATATATATACACACACATATATATATATATATATAGATTAATTCCCAAGTGTTAGTTCACTCACAAACACTTACTATTCATAATCTCAACCAATTGCTTTTAACCATGTGTACATGAAAGTCTTCACTTATAACTAACTTTTGATGTTGACATATTTTATTTTTCTAACATTTTGTTTATATTTTCTTTTCTTAAATTTCATATCATTGTGAACTCTTATATAAATACTTTCAAACTTTTTGTTCGAAACTTAATATTACTCTAAATTTGAATACAAACGACAATGTTTATACGTATGCTTTGGTATAAATTTAATTCAATACCGAGCTCATGCAATGCACGACCAAAACACGTATATGAGATATAATATATTTTTGCTTTCTCCATGACAACTTAGTTTTTACAAAGACAACCTTATTTCTACATACGTTTCGATATAAATTTATTAAAATCGTGCCACTGTAACGTGTGGACAAACTTCATTAACCTTAAGTTTTATCAACGTTCTCATTGCAACAAGCGAACTAATGTGTATAACATTCTCGCTGCAACGTAGGGGATCATCTACTTGTTAAACTAAAATTTAACAAATAACTTATCATTTAACAACTATTAACAAGAACAATTTCGAGCTTCGAGGAAGAGTAGAAGGCATGAGGATTGGAGGAAGGTAGAAGGTGGGTGGTCAGCCGAAAAAGCAGCAGGCAATGACGGTGGTATGGTAGCCGTGTGTTTGAGTTTGAAGAGGGGAGAGATGCAGCGTAGTTGTGTACATGTGTTCTATAAAACTCAAAATTGATATAAGACTATTTGTAGTGGTTTTAACTAAATGCTTAGTTAAAATACCACCAAGGCGCCATGTAGGCAAAAATAAATTCACTAAAGCCCATCTTAAATTAAGTGTAATGGTTTTAACTTTTAAGTTTTTAACGAATTGTAATTATTACTCAATCATTTTTTTATTTACATAGTATTTATAAGCATAATAACTTTAATAATTAAACCACACAATAAATTTCTTGAACATTCTAATAAAATAAAGTTACAAGCACATAAGAAAAAAATAATCGATACTTGATAAAATACGTGGCACGTATGTTTACTTAAATTGGGTTATTTGGGTCGAAAGCATTCATTACGGGTATGTTTTGGTTGTTCGGATTCATAATTGCAAGAGAAATGTAGAGCATATATAGTTCGGTATTTTTTTGGCGTTGTGAAAATAGTTAAAGTTATTTGTGTTTATAGTGTAAAAATTGTAATTTTTTATTTATACCCAAAATAAGTCTTAACAGAATGAAGATTTTGAAATTAAAAATTTTCTTTTCTTTCTCTTTTTAACACCTTATGGATTCTTTCTTTAGAATTCAAAATTATAATTTAATCTTTTGAAGTTGTTCTTCAATCAAGTATTACTTATTTAATTTCCATAAAAGAAAATTAATTGATTGCAAGGTAATAGCGCCAATGTGGGCATGGCGGAGAATACTTATAGCACTAACATCACAATTACTCGTAGTGGTTTAAACAATGACTTGGCAGCCAACACAACATTTTGGAGCCCCACTACTGTACCACTAAGGGTAGTCTAAGGGCATAATACTGAATTAGAAAGAAAAAAATCGACTGAAAACCAACTGCTTACTAGCTACACCAACTCTTGTGATGTAAATAGGGTGATTGCTTCCTAATTTATAAAGTGCTTCCTTTAATATTTTCTATATAAAAAAGACACTATTATTTTGAAACTTAGGTGGTTCCTCGTTTCTTATATGGATTTGTCCCTGCCTTTATATATATATATATAGCGAGATTATAATAAGTACATTTTTCCTAAGAAGTATAGGAACTGTGTTTTCACCATTAGGTCTAATAGAATACACCGTACAATAAACACACCACAGCTAAAATAAAACACATCGCACAATAAACACACTTTCCATATTCACCGTCAAATCAACAAATCTAACGCACCAGATTACTTCTTACACTTCTTAGACACACTCCGTTTCTTATTTTAACTCCACCATATATATTGAGAATCCTAAGAGAACTTTTCAAATTTGAGAGCTTTGAGAACCATTTTAGACAAAAATAACTATCAAAAATCTAGAACAAAAAAAGTTATAAAACAAAAAATGACGAAAATTTTAAAAAAGAAAAAAAACTATCTAGCATCTCGGTTTCATAAAAAATCCCCGTTTAACTAAATTATACATATATTGTATTATCATTTAATCTCAAGTTACAATATATACACAAAGGTTCATTAGCATGTATCTTAATTGTATATATGTGTATAGAAAATAACTTTCTTACAATAAATAAAATAAAAATCCAAAAAAATATATAAATATTAGAAGCAAATAATGAACAACCCCCGTAATACGGGGGGATAAAATCTAGTAATATATATAAACGAAACCTTTAAAAGCTCTCTGATTGCTCCCTACATTCTCTCAAGCCACCAGATTTGTAAAAAGAGACTCCTCATGCTGTTGACCCGAATTCACGGATATGATTCTTACCAAACTCATATACTTTTTAAACGAGTTATAACATCTCGAGAAACTAAAAATTAATCTCACAAACTATTTGATATGAAAACCCTATAAAATAGGGATATACTAAAAATTAATATTTAATTTCTTTAAAAAAATATGTTATTTATAATTAAAAAAAATTTATATTATAAAAAAATAAGCGTGTCATGGGTCTCACCAAACCCAACTAGCTTTTAAATCGGGTTATAATATCTCATTTATTTGTGAAACCCTTTCATTATTAAAAAACTAAGTATATTATTAACTTTTGTACAATAAATAAAATTAAAATCTAAAAAACATATAAATATTATAAACGAATAATATAAAACCATCCCCGTAATATGGAGGATAAAAACTAATATATACATATATTAAATATTAACAATGAATACACTATTTATTTATTTATTTATTTATGTATATTGTGGTAAATCCAATTCTAATCTAATTTAAAATTCTCAATAGTTTTATGATTATTATTTTAATTCAATCTTATATATATGATATGAAAAGTTAAAAGCTTGTCCCCTAATTTGGGTCAATTATTTTTTATTAGACTTTTGGTGAACAAGAAAAGGTTTAAAATATGCAAGCGACATATGATTAAAACCCACATTTGATTTAATTAAAATTTAAATATGTTTCAATCAAATCAAATCTTGAAATAATAATCTCAAGAATCCAAGTACTACTTGTTGGATTTTAGGATAAGCCGTTGATTGCGGGGGTTGATCCCCACTAATGTCATAAATGAAGGCCACCAAGTTTTCATAGTTACAAATATCATCCCTAAACTTTCCCATTGCGTCAATGTAGTCTTATATTATTGTTATTCTTGCATCATTTTGTTTCTTGAAAATTTTTGGGGACTGATTCGTTGAGCATTAGTTAAGGTGATTGTATAGTGTTTGGTGGTGGTATTTTGAAGTGTCGAGCTTCTTACTAGCTCATTTATAAATAAATAAATATTTTATTGGTCAATAAAAAAAAACTTTGGGTCACAAATTCGAAATGCATGTGATAAACATGACTGGATTTGTGTAACAAATTTTGGGGTAAAGTATTCAATTCGCATCTCATAAAGTGAAGATAATTTATATTTACTATTCATCGAACTAAAAAACAGGATTCAATTACAATATAGAGACATGTAAACGGACAACAAGCTGCGTCGCCACTCTTTTTTGAATGACAAAATCGATCCTACTGAAAACATATTTATCATTCTTCGGCGTCGTTGAGTTACTGTCCACGACTTGTTGAACTCTTTTTAGAAACGTGACAGCATAACAAGGGACCCAAATGTATGAAAAACAAAAGGATTGATGACGCGTTGATTCTCAACACACGTCTTCTTGTGCTTAGAACTTTTTCCTGCTTCTGCCTTTAGCACAGCCTGCCTAGCAACAAACCCGATATCCCTAAGCCCGACAAGAAGGGATACCCCAATAAAATCCACACATGCATGCTTCAACAAACCTTGAGCAACATTAAACTTCTTTTCTTTAAGACTATAAATGTGACACTTTAGTCCTATTACATGCAATGCAATAAATAAGTCAATGGAGTTGTACGATAGATTGACGAAGGAAAGATTGTCGATTGAGTTGTGAACGATTGACAAATTGTTGATTGTTGAGTATTCACAAATCATTCAACATCTCCTTCTACATTTTTAAATTTAAAAAGATATTCTAAAAACCAATGTTGTAAAAGTAGGATCACAAGGCCGAGTACTCTCCGAGTACTCGCTACAAGGTATGTCGCCGATGCGAGTTTTTATAAATCCGCCTAGATACTAAAAATCGGTCAAATGTGGTTAACCTTAACCAGAACCAAATCTTAAAGGTGAACTTTGACCGATTTTTACTTAAAAAATGAAACATAATTCGTATTTCAACAATATTAAAGAACAAATATCATTTTATTTATTAATGATTAGTAATTTTTAAAATATTTTATTATTTAAAAATGCATTTCTCTTATTTATATTGATATTCACCTATTTTGTTATAAATATTAGTAAACTTATGATTTTTGACATATATATAATATCCAAAAATTAATTTTCTTTATATTTATCATGTCCGAGTACTCCGAGTACACGTAACTCTCCAGTCGTCCGCCTAGGGTTCGCTTAACGACTTTTGCAACTTTGCTAAAAACACATTAAATCCTATTCCATCATGGTTTCTCTACCTTATTAAAAAACGTTAGAGTAACCTTTATATATATATATAAGGTAAGGATCCGAAGAGAACCCTTTAAAAATTGAGAACTTTGGGAATCATTTTAAGGCATAAAAAACCTTTAAAAAAATATTTAAAAGAATTATAAAAAAAATTAAAAGGTAAAAAAAAACAAAATTCTTATATTTCATTCCGGTTTGATAAAAAAAACTTCGTATTATACACATGTGTATAATTTCATTTAATCTCTAATTACGTAATGTACACATATGTACATTATCATTTACCTTAAATTGTACATATGTGTATAAAAAACACGTATGTACATATATGTACATATTATACATATGTATATAATTTAGCTAAACCGACACTTTTTTTTATGAAACCGGGATGATAAATAAGAATTTTGTTTTTTTTTTACTATTTTTATTTGTGTGTGTGTGTGTGTTTTGTTTTATGATTTTTTTTATTTTTAGATTTTTTGTAGTTTAAAATGGTTTTTGAACTTCACAATTTCAAAATAGTTCTCACATGATTCTGATCATATATAAATATATATATATATATATATATATATATATATATATATATATATATATATATATATATATATATATAAGCTATCATTTGTCATCTATCAAATTAGTGTTAGTGTATAAAAATAAGTAAAATAATAAAATAAGTTTTTGTTAATAAGATAAATATAAAAAAACAGGGAATGAGATGTGGAGGTTATAAAATGAAAGATAAATTTAAAAGAATGTGATTTTTAGTTAAATAAGTATAGGGTAGATAATGTTGATCAGTTCTTCATGTATGTAATAGAAAACATGAATATTATGATAAATTTACAACTAAAACATACCTGTCACAGCAGAGAGAGAAGTCACGACTAATGAAAAAGATCCAGACGACATGATAGTTAGCTTGGTCGAGTTTCCTTTTAGAATGTATATTAGTGATGGGGATTATGGTTCTTGAGAAACCGAATAATATATATATATATATATATATATATATATATAGAGAGAGAGAGAGAGAGAGAGAGTCACGAAATTATTACATGAGGATTAGACTTATGTTCTATGATGTTAATTAGCCTCTCCATATATTTATATACACCCAACGGGAAACCCTTGATTAGCAAGAAAGGTTAATTCGGTCCATCAACAATTACCTAACTAATAATAATAAGGTATAATTAATTAAATTTGATCTATTATAATATAAATGATTATGAGGGTCATACATAAAAATATATATATATATATATATATATTCTTATAGAAAACTAATGAAATATGAATTGCTCATAGTTGTAGTTCTGCATCCGAATAAATGCTCAAGTAATTTATCATATCTCAACGAGTACAAAGTTCTTTGTGTATTTTAGAAATTGGTTTAGACGCTTGAAAAAAGTGCAAATGGGAAGTCAAGGCAAAAACAATAATCATAGTAATACTTTTAACGGATGGAAGTCACAAGCAAACTTACATATGTTCACGGTATCTTAACTATATTATATATATTTAAGACAATGGTAAATTAAGATATTTAATTTTAATAGTTTTATAAATGTTAATGCATAAAATACATATGTTACTGTGTAAAATGATGTAACTTATCTTTTAAACACAATTCACTCAACTTACAATTTTGTCACCTCATCTAATCATATTATGTTTTTAATTTTAAACCAACCTCCCGTCCATGTTTTTCAAACGCTTATAACTTTTTCATACGTTAATATTTTTGTAAAATAATTACACCATAAAAACGAGCATTTTGTTCTATTTAATTTGAGAATGAAATTGTAATAATTTTTTTGATGTTAAAAAATTAATATGTAACGTAGGGGTGTTTATTGCCGGTTTTGATAGTTTTTAAGTTAAACTTGTGAGCCCAGCTGTTAGTGCCGATTTTTTGTCGTTCAAAACCAAAACTGAACCATTAAAAATTAAACACCGAACCGTTACTAACGGTATGGTTCCGAGATGGTTTCACAGTTTAACCTTTGATAATGAATCTTGTTTAAAAATGATTATATTAATTTTACTATACCGTCAATTCTAACTAAACATCAACAAAATCTGATACTTTAAAGGATAATGACAGGAAGAATGATAACTATAGCCACATAAATGTTAAACATAAATTAAAGACCTAGGATGCGAAATAATAACAAGAACAAAGATTACAAAAAATCAGACTAAAATTAGGTTAATTTAAAGTTGTAATAACCAAGTTAACTTGTATTAAAAGACTTTGTTCAATTATATTTTAACTATATTTAATATATATACA
This sequence comes from Bidens hawaiensis, assembly GCF_021521415.1. Lineage (NCBI taxonomy): Eukaryota > Viridiplantae > Streptophyta > Magnoliopsida > Asterales > Asteraceae > Bidens > Bidens hawaiensis. Next base: position 127,548 of record NW_027494317.1, read on the forward strand.
AAACAAATCTAATGCCAAACAATAAAAAATATTCAAATGCATTCAACATTTATAGTCTGGTCTGATTTCATATGGCCGGTTTCTGGTATAAACCTCGAACCAAATTGTTCGCTACGGTTTGAAAATTTTGAACCGAACGAAAGAAAAAGTGAAACCAAACGATGATGGGTTTAAACGATTTCAAGGTTTTAAACCGAACAATAGATACTAATAACTGTTACGTGATTTATAGGGCCTGCATTCAAACACCTGTCGCATTGCGCGTGCACTCGTCTAATCAATTATTGATGCACCATTATAGGGTTATACCTACAACTGTATGAAGCACCAATTAAATTTCCTTTTACACAGGAAATTTTTTTTAACCCAACCCCACCATATTCCATTCGTATAAAAACTCATTGTCTGAAGACCACTATGATAATACCAGTTGGGATTGAATTCAAACTTGAGACATTAGGTTTTCCAAATCTTTACTTCTCTTACAATACCGGTTGAGCTAAAGCTCATCGTCTTTACATAGACAAGTAAATGAGAATCTAAGGTGCTGTTTGTTTTTCAGAAGTACAATATCTGCAGTCTGCGGACCACATCTGCAAGCATCTGTAGTAGAAGAAGTGGACCAAACATCTGCAATATGCAAACAGAATATTGTTTGTTTTTTAACGTCTACAGACTGCTAAAATCAAACATAAATTTTTAAATAAGCTGAAATTTAAATAAAAAAAGTCCTTCAACTTCGAAATTTAAATAATAGTCAAATAACAGTATAACACTGAAATTATATTTATAAAACCACAATAACATTTATATTAAATCACTTGTTCCGTACTTTGCATAAGCAATGTTATTTGATAGATGTTGAGATCAATTCCTCTTCTATGTCTGTTCTTTCTTTTGCTAACATATAAAAATATACAACAAAGATGAAAATACAAAGAAACTTGCTTTAGCGTAAAATAATATATTCAAAAAGATTATTAGATGTCAACAAAACCCAATCCCAGTTCATCCTTTTTAAAGCCTAAATGTCCAATCCTATAATCATATGTTCATTCTCGTCAAATCACATGATTATCTAAGAATCCTTTCAAAGATAGTAAAAACTTATCATCACAGTCTCCAAAAAAAGCGAAAAGTATGTACGCTCATGACCACTACATGTCGACTATCACGTAGCAACTGATATTTGAAACTTAGGAGATGCATGAAAATATGAGTAACAATCAAAATATATGATAACTTGTGTGTCATGTTTTTAGGTACCCCTTCGCCACCAAACAAAGGATGTCATTAAATGAGTACGCCAACAAAACTTCTTAAGTGATGTAAAACACCACAAGTTATTGTAATAAAGAACGACATCATTTCGAGCTCAAAGTAAACGAAACGATCACGTTCTTATTTATAGCTATCACAAATCCATCTCAAACATTGTCATCAACATAGCCCCATATGCCAAAAACCACATAAAGTCAAAGAAACAAAATCAGCGACCACAGAAACAACAAGCTAACACATAACCGCATCTACACAAAAGGATACCCAAACAAACTGTAACATCCTACTTTCGATGATAATAATAAAAGAGAATTTCGTTTATGTAAAAATGTGTCGTGAATCGGTTTAGATAATAAACTATAAGAGGGTGGGCTTGGACTCCAGAAGATAGAATAAAGGATGGAATGGGCCTTAGGTCCATGGGCTTAAGGGAGTATAAATACCCCTTAAACCCTAAACCTTTCCATTTTTATCCATCTCTACACCATAGCCTACACCTTGAAAAACATACACAAACACCATCCTATATCCCGAGCCAAGATCCGAAGGTGGAAACCCGAACCCGTTGGTGCTAGAACGTTGTGACGAACCAAAACAACATCAAGGCTAGACCGTGTTCATAAATTGAATCGTTTAAGGTACGTTTATAGCGAGAACTTGTTCGTTTAGGTTCGGATTCGTTTAGAAATCATAGATCTGTTGAAGTATGGTAAAAATGAATCCAATGCAACAAATCTCACATAAATTCGTTAACATGGGTTAATCGATTGGTTAATAAACCGGGTCTAGATATTGATCAAACGCACTGTGTAAACGTGATGTATGAATGTTTGGGTGATTAGGGTTTGTTAGCGCTGAGATTGCGAGTCCATTGGTACCAAGCTCGTGTTGTTTCATCGCCATTTGAGTGTTAATTGCAAATCCAATATTTGTTGACTGTTTTGGTGTTCTTGACGATTTTGATATCTGTTGACTGTTTTGGTGTTCTTGACGATTTTGACTTTAACCCGTTAGTCAAAGTCTGGATAAGCACTGTTGATCATTCGTTATGATTGATCATTCGTTACGCGGTTATAACGAATGGGACTCATTGGTGTGACTTGATAATGAATGAACCCTTAGTTCGTTATCTATCCATTCGTTAGATTAAGATAACGAATCGGGTCATTCGTTATATTCTCATTCGTTAAGATATGATAACGAATCAAGTCATGTTAAGATAACGAATCAGGATGAAGAACCAGGCCATGTTAAGATAACGAATCAGCTAACGAATCAGATCATGTAAGATAACGAATCAAGGTAACGAATCATGTTCAATCAAAGGCCATTCTTTATAACGAATACGTTAACAATAAAATAATAATTTAAGATATCTAATGAAATTTGTGTTAAGGCAGTTAACGAAATGATGGATTGAATGCATGATTAAAGGGTTGCAGACCCTAATAATATCTGCGAAGGTTAAAGGGTTGCAAACTCTTCAAACTCTTCGAAGGTTAAAGGGCTGCAGACCCTAATAATCTCTGCGAAGGTTATAGGGCGAAATGCTCTTTAAAACGAATAGTTAGTTATGTATGAAATGCATAGACTAAAAGAATGTAAGGATGAAAGAAAGAAAGTATGTATGTATGAAAGAAAGAAAGGTAACTGGATATGTGGTGATATGTGTTTTTGGATACGTATATATGTAAGTATGTGAATGTATTGTATGTTACCTGACTAACTAGAACTTACTCAGCGTAGTTGACTTTTAGTATGCACGCAGATAAATAGACTGAGCCATCTGGCTTGAGGGGGAACACATGACAGGATTGAAGAGGCTGGCATCTGAAGATTTGTCATGATTTTTTGATACTATGTTTTATGTTATGTTTTTAAAAGACAAGTTATGGATGTTTGTAATGATTGGTTGGCTTTTATATTATTTTCGCGAAAGTTTTAATTTACACTAATATTTAGAACTGTGTTTATGTGTAAATCCAACACCAACGTAGGGCACCAGGACCGAGGCCTTACACAAACTATTCAACAACGATGTCCTAAAGGTCTAATGAAAAAAAAGAGAACAAACAAATTTTCATAATATACAACCCTAAATGCACAACAAAGTTCACCGACCTAGAATATATCAGTCTCCAACAATGGTGACAATGATAGACATTGTTAGAAGCTCGACAAAGCATCATCTCAACAACGAAAAATCGGTCCCTGAACAAAGCACTCAGTGACAATGCCATTGACAATACATGTCGTTTGAAGCTCCAAAAAGCGTCATCGATTCAACGACGTCAAAGAATACACAAATAGCAAACCATCAAGCGTACAAACCATTGATAACGGAGGTCGTTTGAAGCTCAACAAAGCCTCATCACAACGACAACCCCGTTGAAGCTCCAATGAAATCAAACACTACACAAACAACAATGCATGGGTTACCTTAAGTGAAGCCGGAATGAGTGAGCCAAAAATATCAGACGTCGCTTCAATGGCGACTACAGTCGCTAGAGTGACAAAATCAATCGTTAGAGAGAGAAATAAAGAGAATAAATGACGGTGAAAGTCAGAAATACTGGATTCAAAACTTTTCATAAGAAACACCTCTTAAGCATTAGTTACAACACCACAATGCACAAACTCACTTGAAAATGTGCGCGCGCACACACACACATATATATATATTCAATATACGTAAATTATAATATATATTAAAATCAAAATTTTAATTCCATGCCAACTTACTTTCCTAAGTTTGCTTTAATATAAATTAAATTTGTTTGTTAAAATCAAGTAGTAGTCTAGCTCAGTTGGTTGGACATTGTGTTCATAATCTAGGTGACACGAATCTTGTTTACATTTTGTTTTAAACAAATTCTGGATGGGCTAACAAACCGATGTCCTAACGTACTAATCCGACTAGATTGATATTGCGTTCTCGTAACAACACACGATTTAAAGCAGCTAGTTGAAATTTAAAAAAGGGATTAATTAATGGAGTTATTAGAAAGTTTGAAATATGCTTTTATGAAATTTAAAATGAAAAGTTTTAACCATTTATGTGTCACTAATCTTGAAAGTTCATGACAAAAACATGAATTATTTTATTTAATACATGCAAAATTAAGGAAACGTATATTTATTTTCCTAAAAATTGGGATAATAGAAGATTTTGAGTATTCCTTCTTAGGGTTTTTATTGGGATTGTAGGCCATGTACTCCCATGTGATTGCATGTGCTGTGTCTTTCCTTCTCAACCCCACCACCTTCCCTCTTCTTCTCTTTTCAGAAAAAAACAAATAAATAAAGCCTTTAACTCTATTTCATTCCTCTATTCTTTCATCTCTTTCTTTCTTCACTTTCTGCTACATTTTTGTTGGATTCTACAATCCTGCTAGTGCATGCTCTATCTGCAAGAACCAAGTTTTGTTTCATGAATCTCCAACTATAAAATCAAGATTGATATTATCAAAGAAGGTACATTTACATTATATATATTTTAAAGCTTTTGTTGCCTTTAATGTTCTATGAGATTTGCATGAACATGTGAGAATATATCTGTTCTTACTTATGATTTAGCTTGAGTCAAAACTATATATTGATTTGAAAAACTTATGGATGGTATAATTCTTTGAGTTTATTGTTGCAATGTGAAGCAAAAACTCCTAAAAGGTAACTTATTTCCACATGAATATAATGAATTTATAAATGGTTTATGATTGTTTTGAATCAGGAACATTAGTATAATTAACAAGGAATATTAATGATAGGTTTTGTTAATTTTTGTAGGGAAAAAAGATGCATACTTCTAGCAAGCTTACTAGAGAATTTACCAAGAATTGGGTAAAGGGTCTACAAATATGTTGTTCATCAAAAAAGAATATGGATGTCTCTGAGAGAAAGAAGAAAATAAAGCTTTGTGCAGACATTGCTTTGGCTTCTGCCAAAAATGCTACAACTTCATGGGGCATTGCTCTAATTTCCAAAGCGAAAAAGGACCGCGAAAATGAGGGTCTCGTCAATAACTTATTAGGGCCAGAGTCACGGTTTAAGCAGCAAAAAACTATCCATCAAATGATTGCTTGTCATAAGAGGGTTAGAAGCAAGAAGATCATGAAAAAGAGTTGCAGTGTTAGCCAAAGAATGAAGAAGATGGGTCCTCCTAAGTCGAATTTAGCCGCTTATATCGCGAAAAAATTGGTTAAGAAGAGAACCCAAGTGCTTCAAAGGCTTGTTCCTGGTGGAGAATCCATGGATGAAGTCTCCCTCATCAAAGAAGCTTTAGACTACATCCTTTCACTTAAGGTACAAGTCGATGTGATGCGAAGTCTCGCGAATGCAACAGAGGTTTTGAATCAAAGCGATTCGAATGCATCCAATTAATATATACACCTTCATTTGGTTCTCTTTCTTTATAACAGCAAGATAAACTAGGACTCAAGTTCTTGAAACAAACCATGCATGTGTACAGGATCAATCACTCATGCTGTTTTTTTGGCTTGAATTCATATTCCAAGTAAAAAACTATGAAATATATAGTGATTAATTCATGGGTTGGATGGATTTTCCTCTTGCTAGTTAGGATCAAGAATATTACAGTATAAGTTTTCTTGATTTAGCTAGCACCTGTGTAACTTCATTTCATTCTATTCTCAGGTTATTTGTGTTTGAGTTGTTTGGAAATATTGAATATGAGGCAGAAAATTGAGACATGTGTTGTCTTCTTACATGATCTAGGGTCTTCAATATAATGTTAAAATGAGTAATGGTTGATTTACTATTCACCAGGAGGACCAGGTAATGCCTGTCAGGCATGAATGGCCACTAAATAACATTGGATATTAAATGCTTTTCTCTGTGTCATACATAGTAAGTTCAATGCCAAATTATGTAGCTCTCAAGTGTTTTTAATGCAAGTATTAATAAATATATATGATCCTGTATCCATATTTGCATGGTAGTAGTTCAAGCTTTTATAATCTTTTAATGGATGAAAGTCATGACCAAAGTGTGAGTTTTATACTCTTTTAATGGAGGGTGGTCACAAGGAGGAACCCCCCATTCTCAGTGACGAGCTTACGGTGTCTGTTTTGCAGGTCACCTGAAGAACAACTTTCTTTGCTGGACCTCATCCTCGTGGGAAACATCTATATAACCCCCAGATTATCCGTAATCTGCCCGGGGTCACTTAGTGTTTCTTCATTGGCGCCATCCGTGCATAAAAGCTAGAACTAATTCTTAGTTTTTTCAAAATTTCTGAAGAAATGGTTAACGTTACTCCGGTCCCAAATCCAGTAAGTGACCAAGAAACCCCGGTAACCACAACCCCAGCAACTGGGGGGAACACCGGCGGTTATACAAATTTTACGAACACTACCCCGGTTACTCAAGCCGGGACAAGTACAGTAAACAATATTTCACTGGGGTTCACTGATGCCAAGTTGGAGAAACGGACGAGGGTCCCTCGCCAAACACTCGATCAAGTTAAGGCGTGGGCCGAAGCACGTCAGAAAGAGTTCCAAGCTGAGTTGGATGAACGCTTGCGTTCACTTCAACAGGCTGACGAATTCGGCAGTACTCGCCAACATCTCAACATGAACAGTGAGTGCGAGTACTCGGACGATGAGCGGGAAGAATCCGATACCGACGCAAACCCTCGCCATAAGGCAAAAGGGAAGCGTAAGGAAACGGACTTCCAACCGACAAGGAATTTTGGAGAAACCTTTAAACCAACGAACGCGGGGAGAAACCCACGTGACTTCTCCAAAACCTTTAGACCAACTGCTGCAAATGCAGGAAAGTCCAAGTTTGCAAGGGACATTGCGGAAGCAATCGCCCCGAGAAGTGCCAAACAAATGTCCAACATCGGCACTTATGATGGTCTATCCGACCCAGACGACCACTTGAACAGATTCATTGCGGGGGCAACCGTCAGTAACTGGACGGAACCCACGTGGTGTTATATGTTCCAGATGACTCTGGTTGGAGCGGCCAGGGCATGGTTCGATCGTTTACCGGTCCACCACATCTATGATTGGGCGGACTTTTAGAACAAGTTCAGCCAACACTTCAGCCAACAGAGCAAATATACTGAAGAACAGTGGATGATCCTCAACTGCGTTAGAGAGGAGGATGAATCTTTACTAGACTTCATCACTCGCTTCAACTCCAAAAAGCTGAGTCTGGGCAACATAAGTGAAGATCTTGTTCGCGCCGCTTTCATCCAGGGCGCCGAATACCCAGAGCTTATCCGCACATTGACGGGTAAGGACGGCATGCCATCCACATGGGATGCCATCATGACGGCGGCCAAGCGCTTTGCCGAGACGGAGAAGCAACTGGGAAGGGATCTTCCCCAGAGTACACACCTCTACACGCAAAGGACTAGAGAAAACAATGTTCGGATCGCCCGGCAGAACAAAAAGAGGAAGCTAGGTATTTGGCAGTCAAGGGTAAACTTTGACACCTCATCCAGCTCTCACCCTCTTGTTGGCGGAAGAGATAACACACACCCTTCAAGCCGAAAACACCGGTGGACGCCACTCACCAAAAGCGTCACGGAGATATTTGCCACCGAAAAATTACCATGGCCAAAAGCTCCAATGATCCGGCAACGACCTAATGCGGATCAAAGCAAATCCTGTGACTTCCACGGGACAAAAGGTCATAGTACGGAGGAGTGTACATCCTTGAAGGATATTATTGAAACATTCGTCAAGGATGGAAGACTTGCACACCTTGTGGCATCAATCAAGAAGGGAGGAAGGAATGATAACCGGTACAGAGGCAACGGACGAAAGCCCGTTGACATCAGCATCAACATGGTTCATGGCAACATCAGAGGAAGAAAAAGGCGAGCGACAGAACCATGCGCGTGGAAGGAAGCTGAGGTGCGCTTCCCGCGAGTGCCAGGAGGACCCAGCAAAGAAGGCCCTATCGTCATCAAAAGCCAGCTGGGGCACTACATCACTTCTCGCACTCTTGCTGACAACGGCGCCTCGTCAACGGTGATGTACAGGCAGTTCTTCGACAAGCTAGATGACGAGGACAAGGAACGCCTGGAAACGATCTACGCCTCGATGGAAGGGTTCGACGGCAGCACAAACACCCCCCTGGGTATCCTATCTTTCCCCGTCACTCTTACGGACGGGAATCACTCACGCACAGAAGACGTGGATTTTGTCGTGATGAGGAAGCCACACCACACATACAACATTCTCTTCGGAAGAGACGGGATGGCAAGATTCAACGCCGTGGTATCTTCAGTCCACGGCATGATGGGATGGCCAACAGCTGAGGGTGTAGCGATGATCACCGGCATTCCCCAGGTATGCATCGCATCTGTCTCATCTAAACCCAAACCAAAGATGGCTAAACCAACCATCACCGAACCGGAAATATGGGCCTTCAACGGCAAATACCCTGACCAGGCCGTTACCATTGGCCCAACAGTTGTTGATCCCACACGCACCTTACTCAAACGCTTACTACAGAAAAACGCTGACATCTTCGCGTGGACACCAGCTGACATGACTGGTGTACCCCGAAGTAAGGCAGAGCATAAGCTCAAGTGCGATCCGGCTGTTACGCCAGTCGTACAAAAGCGCAGAGTAATGGGGCCAGAACAAACTAACGCGTGTAGAACCCAAGTCAAGGAACTCCTTGACGCAGGCATCGTACGCGTTAGCAGATATCAAACATGGGTTGCAAATCCCGTTATGGTACCGAAGAATAACAAACAATGGCGCATGTGCATAGATTTCAAGGACTTAAACAAAGCATGCCCCAAAGATTGTTATCCGTTACCCGAAATTGATCTTAAGGTGGATTCGTTAGCACCGTTTCGCCTTAAATGCTTCCTGGATGCGTATAAGGGGTACCATCAAATCCACATGGCCGTTGATGATCAGGACAAAACCGCTTTTCGGACGCCCGATGGCACATTTTGTTACCAAATGATGCCATTTGGACTTAAGAATGCCGGGTCCACATACCAACGCCTGATGGACAACCAGTTTCATGCCCAAATTGGGAGGAACTTGGAAGTCTACATGGATGACTTGGTCATCAAAAGCCCTGACGCAGAAGCGATGTTGAAAGACATCGAAGAAACTTTCAACACGCTCAGGAAGATAAACATGAAGCTCAACCCGAACAAGTGTGCCTTTGGAATGGAAGAAGGGAAGTTCTTGGGGGTTATCGTCACTAAAGATGGCTTCAGAGCGAACCCTGAAAAGGTCGAAGCCATTATCAAAATGGAATCACCTACTACCATCAAACAGGCTCAGACACTGAATGGACGACTAGTCGCACTTAATCGCTTTTTGGCAAACCACGCGGATAAGTCGTTTCCTTTCGTGTCAACGTTGAGAAACTGTTTAAAGAAAACGCACTTCCGCTGGACACCAGAAGCGGAAGCAGCTTTTCAGGAGATTCGGTCACGCTTGATCGAACTCCCAACGCTCACAGCACCAAAAGCGGGGGAGGAGTTAATCCTATACCTTTCCGCAACAGGGGCGGTCCTGCTAGTTGAACGGAAAAGCATCCAGATGCCAATCTATTATGTCAGCCGTATCCTAACAGACGTAGAAACCCGGTACTCTACCCTCGAAAAATTAGTCTTAGCACTTATACACGCTTCACGCAGGTTAAGACGATATTTCCAGGGTCACCCAATCACCATTCTCTCCAACTTCAAACTTGCAAACGTTCTACGCAAACCTGAGTTATCGGGACGCCTAGCCAAATGGGCAATTAAGTTGGGGGAATACGCGATAAAGTATAAGCCAAGACCAGCCATAAAAGGCCAGGTTTTGGCCGACTTTATTGCGGAAGTGCCTGCATCGCGGGAAAAAGAGTGCCAGGAAGAGGCTCAACCCTCTCCAGCACAGGACATCAATGATGTCTGGCGACTCTACACTGATGGAGCAGCCAGTAACGAGGGTTCAGGCGCAGGGCTGACACTAACCAACCCAGCAGGCCAAGAATACACTTACGCTATTCGACTGGATTTTCCAAGTACGAATAACGAAGCCGAGTATGAAGCATTCTTGGCCGGGCTGAGAATTGCGCGTAAGATGGGAGTGAAACACTTGGAAGCCCACGTGGATTCCATGTTAGTAGCCAATCAAATCAACGGGACGTACAAGGCCGTGAACGACACAATGGCCCTGTACCTCGCACAAGCAAAAACCCTTATGCGCGATTTTAACGATTGCAAAGTCATACACGTCAAGCGTAGTGAAAACAAATCTGCGGATGTGTTCAGCAAGCTTGCATCATTAGCCTTCACCCACTTGGGAAAGGACATCCGCATTGAACTCCTCGAGGCACCTTCGGTCCCGCACAAGGAAATTTGTGTCATCCTAACCGGCACAGAAACGTGGATGACACCAATAATAAAATACCTTGCGGTAGGTACACTACCAGAGTCAAAAACACAGGCAAGAAAACTACGCTGTAAAGCAATGAATTATCAACTCATCGATGACATCCTTTACAGACATAACTTTCTTGGCCCACTCTTAAGATGTGTGGACAACCAAGATGCTGACTACCTCCTAAGAGAAGTACACGAAGGCATCTGTGGAGTACACGCAGGTCCACGCGCTGTTGTAGCTAAGCTAAACAACGCGGGATACTTTTGGCCGGGGATGCATACGGATGCGCTGGCATACATCAGAAAATGCAGGTCTTGTCAGCTCTACGCACCCAACACGCATCGCCCGAAGAATGAACTTGTTCCAGTCACCTCTTCATGGCCATTTCAGAAGTGGGCCATCGATGTGACAGGCCCATTTCCTACAGCAGCAGGAAATGTTCAGTTTCTAGTGGTAGCCATCGACTACTTCACCAAGTGGATAGAAGCAAAACCCTTAGCCCAAACAACCGCGAAACATATCAAAAAATTTATTTGGGAATTTATTATTTGTCGTTTTGGACTTCCAAAGAATTTGGTGAGCGATAACGGCACCAACTTTGCTGACAAGAAGCTACAAAAGTGGCTGGAAGAACTTCAAATCACCCACACTTTTACCTCAGTGGCGCACCCGCAGGGTAATGGTGAGGTAGAAAGAGCAAACAAGAGCATCGTCGAAGGCATAAAGAAAAGACTCTTGGAACACAGATCCGGCTTGGTGGACGAGCTTCCGCACGTCCTTTGGGCAAACAGAACGCTGAAAAAGGCCAGTACGGGAGAAACCCCGTTCAGTCTCACTTATGGCACTGAAGCCATGGTCCCGGTCGAAATTGGTTTACCCTCACCAAGGGTCTTGATTCAGCCAGAAGACAATGATGCGGAAAGACGGTTAGACCTTATGCTAACCGAGGAACGCAGAGACTTAGCCGCAGTGCGTGAAGAGAACTACAAGCGACAAATGCAAAAGTACTACAACACGCGGGTAAAACTCTGCAACTTCAATGTAGGAGACTACATACTGCGTAACAACGAGGCTTCGAACCAACAACGCCCAGGAAAACTGGCCCCGGTCTGGGAAGGGCCATACATTATCAAAGAAGTTATGGGAAAGGGCGCATACCGGCTCGAAAGGCTCGATGGCACTCCCATCCCAAGAACATGGAATGGAGCTCAATAACGCAAATGTTACATGTAGATCAATTCCAAACTTGTAAAGAAAAGGCCTAGAGCCACTTCTAATGGAAATGATTCTCCTTTCACAATGTGTTGATAGCCTTACCTTTATACTTATGAACTTCCCACACTGATGTGCCGGTATTCACCGCATAAATATGGGAAGAAGTCGTTACCTGTGGAAGGCGGCAAAACCCGCATAAACACAAAACGGTAAAAATTTCAAGAGTTTAAGGAAAACCTCCACGCAGGTCAGATGTAGGCAAAGTTAAGCCATCCTACTAAGTGCAAGTGACGGTCTTACCCGAACAATCACGAACAAGGAGGCAAAACTTCAACCTATTATCTACCACGTTCAAAGGTTAACTTATTCTAAACACTTAGAAAATTTCAAAGGAAAAGATGAGGAAAACTTCCACGCAGGTCAAATATAAGTAAAGTTAAGCCATCCTACTAAGTGTAAGTGACGGTCATACCCGCACAATCATGAAAGAGGAAGCGAAACAAACTTATAATTTGCCACGTTAAAAGGTTAACTTATCTAAGAAATTGCTAAGTTAAATCAAAACATGCGTAAAATAAACAAGACAAGGAATTAACACAATCTTTATTCCATCAAAATTCAAATATTACAAAGATTGCTGGGTGCATACCCGCATACAAAAGAAGCTATACAAAAATAAAAATCTACTCTAATGGTGGAAAGGGATCTTCAGGATCAAGCTTCAGGACCACTTCCACTTGGACCCGCACCATCAGTAGAGCGTGGCGGTTCAAGGAAAGCTTTAAGGATAGCTAGCCCATCATCAGCAGCAGCGACTTCGTTCACCTTCTCCACCACCGGATGCGGGAAGGCGGCATACTGGTTCACTGCTTGGTCATAAACAGCTTCAGTATCCACATCATACAAAGGGAAGTTGGAAGGCGGGATGCCTTTTTCAACAAACCCTAGACCAAGCAGGAAGCCGGCCTTTTCCCCATCCTCATGAGAAGCGTTGAGGGCTGCGCTCATGGCATCGTCGTATGATGTGTCCGTAAAGACTCGATGCACAACCTACAAGAAAAAATACAAGTATCAAAATCTTTTCTATTTACAAAGAAAAGCGTAAAGACATTATGAGGTTAAGCTTACCTGAGACAACGCTTCTCGAAGAAGATATTCCTTGGCAACCAGAGCCTCTTGGAGGGCAGCTTGAGCTTGGTTATGGGCGCGTTCGGCTTCACTTTTATTGAGGTTGGCAAGCAACACTTCCTTTGCAGCAGCCTCTTCAACGCCCTTTAGCTTCCGCTCAGTGTGGTCAAGCACGCCCCTCTGGTCCAAGATCTCTTGGAGCTTCTTGGCGTCTTCCATCGCCAAGGCATCATGAGCCTGTTGGAGCGCCTCTAGTTTGGCTTTAAGTTCCTCATTCTCGAGGCGTAGAGGCTCAGCAACAGCTTCAGCCTTGGTGGCCCTCTCGGTTGCGTTCCGTGCAGATTCCTTAGCCAGCCGAAGCTGTTCGTTAACAGCTTGGGCAGCCTTGGAACGGGCCTCGAGCCGGGCCTGAACTTCAACCTCGAGGGCCTTGAAGGCCTTCTCCTTTTCCGCGGCCACTGCGGTAAGCCTCCTATTCTCCTCCCGGACAGCCCGCGCCTGAGCGACTTCTTGGATGCGAGCTGCTTTTAACTTGTCGTTTTCACGACAAAGTAGCTCGACGCGCGGCTGCATCCGGGCCAGGAGAACCCGAAGCTCATTGGTTAGCCTACCCTCCTGGTAGCTAGCCATGGCTTCCCCCAACGCACCACTAGGAGCTGCGTGACGAGCCCACTCCACGCACTCCACAGGTGTGCGAAGGGTTGTTCCTCGGCGGATGTTCCATCGTGGAACATACACTTCATTGGAATCCGACACTGCAAAAAACAAAAAGCAGTTAGGAAAAGATGATATATATATAAAAAAAAAAGGCCAAAAGAACCCTACGCACCTGTAGGGTCGAAAACAGGCCGATAGCCGCCAAACCCATCACCTGAACCCAAGGGAAATCCGTCCAAGAGGTCAGGCAGATGGGAAGGAGGCAGAGGTTGGCGAGAAGCCCCAAGCATACATGAAGGATCGGCCGTCGTTGCCGATGACGGAGGTGGCATGGTGAAGGCCGCCGCGGTAGTAAAAACCAACGGAGGCGAACTCACCGTAGGTGAACTCGTAACCGTGGTCGCCGCTGCGGAGTCCGCAGAAAAAGTAACCGCCGGCTCAGTGAAAGATTCAGTAAATATGGCACTGACAGCCGGCGGTGATGTCATCACAGTTGGAACAGTTGGCTCAACGGGGTGAGCAACTGAACCAACTGAAGCAGGCGCAGCCGCCTGGGTCGTCGCCTCAGGTAGGCTGACCAAGCCTACCGTCATGGGTCCGGAGGTACTCCTCCCCGCTCCACCCTGGAATGCGGTAGCATCCACGCCTGCACAAAGGAGATAAGTATTAATGATGGAAAGCTATGAAGTTGAAAATAAAGGAAGTTTGCACTTACGGGTTTTCTTGAGCCTAAAAGTGCGGACAGGCGGGGACGAACCCGATGGAGCCGGCCTCTTTACGCCGCTCACCGTCGTCATCCTGGGCTCTCCGGAGGTGACAGTCGTCGCAGCCTCCGGAGCAGTGGTTCTATCACCACCAGGGTTCCCCGCCACCTCCTCGCTCTCGGTCTCTGAATCAGACCGAGGCACCGGATCGGCAGTGGAGGCCACCTTCGCCTTCCCCTTCCCACCGGCAGCCTTCTTCTTCCGCACCAACGGAGGACCATCTGCGGATTCCTCATCAGAACACAAGATTAGAGGAATTCCAGCAGAGGTTTCAGCATTGAGGGGTCGAGGGTTGAATAACGCCTTACCTGGCCGCCTGGCGCTCAGGATCTCGTGGCCTGGCGGGTAGACCTCCACGAACCGATCCGCCGTCTGTTCAAGGATGGGCAACTCGTTCTCATCTAGAGCACGAGTACCCATCCGAGCGGGACTATCAGCCTCCCGCGGATGCAGGAGCGACTGCAAGTCGTTCCCCTCTGAAATAAAAGAAAAACACTTAGAACACAAACCTATATAAACAAAGAAGACAGAGCATACCGTAAGGGACAGAGTTCAAACCGTATTCAAGGACGATCGGGATCTTTTGCGCCTCCGCATCCTTCCACACCCGGCTCATCCCGAGCATCACCATCCCGGACTCCGCAAAGCGGTAAACCGGAGATTGGACTCGGGAAATCTTTGAGAACCATTCCGCCTCCTGGTAGTTGGAGGCGTGAAGGCTGGGGAGTGCTTGCCCATTCTTGAACTTCATGGCAAGGGGGATGGCGCGAGCGGAGATATAAAAGAACTCCCGCTTCCATGAACGAAGACTGCGCTCGGTTGTGCAAATCTTCAAACCCTTGATCTGGGTTATCAGAGTATACCACCCCTGGATGCACCTCCAAGAGTAGAAGGTCATCAGGCGGTCGACGAAGGGCTCAACGCCCAGAATCCGGCACACCCACTCGAAGTGGCGAATCTTCGCGATTGCCATCGGGTGTACCTCGGTCAGGTGTACACCGTGCCTCTTCAGAACACGGTACACAAACTTCGTCAAGGGGAACCTAAGATTCCCATAGACAAAGAATGCGGCATATACCCCGATCTTGCCTCTGGGGGCATCATACACCGTCTGATGAGGTTCAGGAAACTCAGGCTCGAAAGACTCGAGCATGAACTTCCTGACGATGTACTGATATAGATCGACAGGCAGAGCACACTGGCACTCGCCAGCAGTACTCTTGTCATCCTTGTCGGACGTGGATGACGGGTTCTCGGCGTACACCCCAGCCTCCTGGGCTGTAGCCTCAAGATCGTGAGCAGAAGACATCTTGCAGGTATGAAAGAAGAGAACGATTTCAAGAGAATGCTCGACTGAAAAGGTGAGTAATCGCCGGAAATCGTTTTGAAGATGAAGAGAAAAGTGAAAGTGTGGATTACAAAGGACCCTCTCCCCCTTTATATACTAATCGCAATCAATGCGATGATTTTAATGCGGAAGAGAGAGAAATCGCAGGTGCAATGAAACTATGACACGTGGCAAAGAGCAAGCTGGCAACAGCTGTTGAAAGGACGCGTGCCATTAATTTCGCGGCCACGCGCCCAAAAATTCGCGCCCACGCGCCTGAAAAAGCGCCTGGAATGACCATATACTGTCACGTCGCCATAACTTCCTGCACGTCTTGACACTGTCAGAAGAAACCGTCGGATGACGTTTCAATAGTTTGGACTGTTCTTATCCTTTCACCAACTCTTCGAATTTCAAAATTTCAAAAAGATTCAAAAGCGGGAAAATACCCCTTACCTTGGCAACCAAGTAACTATAAGACAGGTGCGAGTACAGTGTTAAGGCAAAACCCTTCACATACTTAGCACCCGCAGGGAATTGACGCCAGGAATACCTTAGAAGTAAAGTAACCGTAAGACGAGTGCGGGTACAGTGTCAAGGCAAAACCCTTTACATACTTAGCGCTCCGCGGGGAATTCAAACCAATAAGGATCTTCTGGGCCATGCTTACGGAAACGGGAATAACATCCCCGCATAGCGGGAACGTCGAGAACTATATTGTTTGAAACTCCAAGATGGAATTGGTGGTTTTAACATAATTGATCACTATGTTCAAAACTACCAAAACCCCATGGAGAATCCACACAAGTGGGACTCAACGCTCCTGACTTGCGAGGAGGTTACAGACCTACCCGCTTCATACCCAAAGATCAAGCAGAAAAGTCGGGAATTTCTGCGTGACATTAGGAAAACCGCGGGAAGAATCCCCACGGAAAACCTTAAAACTAAAAACCCTTTTCAAAACCCCTTGCTAAAGTCCAAAAGTTCACCTCACTTATTAATAATTCATGAGAAGAACATTGGACTGGGGGGACTTGAAGAGGTAGGTCCCAGCAGAGCCCAGTTGGACCCGCAAGACTCACCTTGAAGAGGGACGTCTGCGCAACGACCAACTGCTTCCGCAGGACCCACCATGCTCAGAGAAGACCTTACGCGCAGTACGCCAGCTGTACCCGCAGGGAAAGCCTCCCAATGGTGAAGTACCCCGCTTGTTCCCGCAATTGCGGATACAAGCCATCAGGGAAGGCTACCCGCACTGATAGCAAGGCTACACGCACAAGGCACTAACTCTTGCTACTTCAGTAATGTCACCTGAAGGAATAAGCAAGGCGGGAATACTCCCGCCCAAATGAGCCAGTCCGAATGCTTCTGGAAGATCTTTTGTACTATACCTGCCAAGGTATGGGCAAAACAGACGATCTGACCAAAACAGCCTATGAACCAATCACAGGGTGACAGCTCACCGACAACAGTACGAGGAGGAGCACCCTCTAGTACTGTTTGTCACTATTAGCCGCTGCCTACTCACCAACCCTTACTATGGGACGTGCGTAGCCTACAGTTGGTGGAACGGTGCATAGCCGGCAGTAAAGGAACAGTATACAGCCGACCTTGTCACTATCGGCCGCAGCCTATCCACCAACCAGCATGGCTTGTGCGTAGCCCACTGTTGGTAGAACAGGAACACTATTCAGCTGGCTGTACCTTCTTGGAAACCTACCTTCGGCTATAAATACTCCAACACCTTGGAATGGTAAGGACATCATCAGATATTATCTTCTCTAGCAATCTCTTAATATACACTTATATTCAGAGCAATCTAATCTGATTCTCACGCCGGAGGGTGGTCACAAGGAGGAACCCCCCCCCCCCTTCTCAGTGACGAGCTTACGGTGTCTGTTTTGCAGGTCACCTGAAGAACAACTTTCTTTGCTGGACCTCATCCTCGTGGGAAACATCTATATAACCCCCAGATTATCCGTAATCTGCCCGGGATCACTTAGTGTTTCTTCAGATATTAAATGCTTTTCTCTGTCATACATAGTAAGTTCAATGCCAAATTATGTAGCTCTCAAGTGTTTTTAATGCAAGTATTAATAAATATATATGATCCTGTATCCATATTTGCATGGTAGTAGTTCAAGCTTTTATAATCTTTTAATGGATGAAAGTCATGACCAAAGTGTGAGTTTTATACTCTAAAGGCATATTGTAATATTAAAATGATGTATGTGAAAGTTTGAATTTTTAAGATGATACAGAACCAAAAATAAAATGTCCACAAAGAATTGTATATAAATGTCCACAAAGAATTGTATATGAGTATGCAAAAATCGATCAAACCGTTAACGACAAACGAATCAGTATTGGACTGAAAACAAATTATATCACGCTGTACCCTCATCCCCCTTAATTACATATGTATGAGTAATACTTTTAAGGTTATGTGTTTGTAATAAAACGTATCCAAGTATGAATTCAGTTGATTTGGTTTGAACAAGGAAACCGGAAATTTAATTTTCAGTTATTCAAGTCATACATATATATATATTTCCAGGTAATGCATACTCTAAAATAGTTGGAACAACTATCCTAAAATTTCTAATGATTAAATCCATATCCAAATAGCTATTGAACTCATAATTAACAACTTCCCGACGGATAAAGTGAATAATAAAGATAAATATGACTAAATATGTAGGCTAACAACCTACATAATAGGTTAAACACTTAAACGGGACCTTAAATGTGAAACTTGGACCGAAGTGAACCAAAGTGTGTAGCGGAAATCACTTCAGTCAATAAATCATCAATATTCTGAAGTGTAGATTAATCTAAAGATGCTTGGTGTGTTGGTGAGAATCTGGATTAGCTACTAGGCATGTGGCGCCAAGATTGCCACACAACATAGTAGGCGGACTAGAATGTGCAAGGCCGGCCCAGGCCTACGGCAGGGTAGTCGACCGCCATAGGCCCGCTCACTTGGTAGGCCCGAAATTTTTAAATTTTTTTTTTATATTTAAAAAAAAAATTGTTTAGACCCATTTATAAATTGTTTCTATCCCCAATTACTTGTAGCCCAATTCCCCAATAATAGATCCAGAAGAGAAGAAGAGAAGTCTGAAGGTTTAAAAAATAATACAACTCCATCTCCAAGCGATTACGTACGTACACTGACCACCAGACAGCCACAAACCACCAGTCCACCACCGTGACCGCCGGCGCTGACCACCAGACACCAGTCCGTCCACCACCCGACCACCGCTGCAGGCCCGCAGCCGGCTCCGTCAGTCCGTCCAGGACTCCAGCAGTCCAGCAACAACAGCAAGGGTTAGTGACTTAGTTCTAACTTCTTGTTTAGAATTAGTTGTTTATTACTTTATTTGTTTACTTGTTTTAGTTTTAGGATAAATGTTAGTGTCTTTGTGAGTTAGGGAGTTAATCAGTTGTTGAATTGTTGTTTTATCAGTTTATGTTTATTGAATATTTGAATTAACAGTTGTATTATTAATTATATTAACAGTTAGTGTTACTTTGTTTTTGTTTATTGAATTAATACATATATATTATTTTTTAGGAAAATGCCTCCTAAATACAAATAACTATCCGGTAATGAAAAACGCAAAAAGAGGAAACGTGAAGAAGAAATAAGAAAGTCTCAAGCCGGGGATATATTTAAGTTTTTTACAAAACAACCAGAAACTTCTAATTTTAATGAAGAACAAGAACGTGTTTATGTTGATGAAGATAATGTGATTAATGCCGAAGCTAATGTTGATGATAATGTCGATGTGGATGAAGATGATATTGATGTGGATGTTCGTGTTGATAAAGATGATATTGATGTGGATAAAGATGATGATGATGTGGATGAAGATGATGATCATGATGTTGATGCTAATGTGGATGGAGCTAATGTGGATGGAGGTAATATAAATACAAAAATTGATATCTTTGATCCTAGAAATTGGGATGGCCTTAATCCGTACATGATTAATATGTTGGTTGAGAAAGGTCCAAAACGAGATCCTATTGATAAGGGTCCGGTGAATTCAATGGGAAGACGGTTTTCTTCAAGCATGTATACTAGACGTCTATCTAATGGGGACACTTATGATAGAGTATGGCTAGTGTATTCAAAGGAGGTTGACAAATTATTTTGTTTTTGTTGTAAACTTTTTAGAAAAGGGCATCCGAAAGGTGGCTTAGATAGCGAAAGGTGGGTTAGATAGCGATGATCACTTAATTTGAGAAAGAACCAATATAAGCGAGAATTCTATGTAAATGTGAGAACCTTATAATAGTTTTCACTTTTAGTGATGAGTTGTACATTTGGATCTTGTTCAGTTGCTCAGGGATTCATATTGTGAAGGATCTTGTTGAGATTGAAGCGTAGCTGATCAGATGGAGTTCTGGATCTCCTAGTCACATGATTTGGGAGGGTGTGCATACCGGCATAGTTTTAAATATGTTTTTATGAGTTTAATGAATGGTCAGTCTAATATATCAACAACCCTTTATGTGGGCTTACCCTTGGTAAGGGAACATGTTAAACTATGACGATAGTTAGTGGAAACTAATGGGACTAGTTTCTATGGTAGAAAGGCGATGCTTTTGCGGCTTGTCAGTAATTGCAATTGTGTAGGTAGGTGACGACGGTCATTACGTAGTATGGTGTGTCACGGCCTGCTGGTGGCAGAAGGGTAGATTTAGACATTTAACTTTTAAACTCATAAATAAATCTATTTTCTATAGGAGAGCCAATATATGCAATAAGAAGTTCTCTTATATACACATGTATTGTGCTTCGGACAGGTATGTGTTAGTTTTGTAACAATTAAAGAGGTAGTAAAGCTAGAACTCATTTAGCAAGGCAGACTTTTTAGTATGCATATAAGGTTGACAGGTAAGCTTGTGGCATGAATATGGAATGGTGACATTTGGACGGGTTATCCAGCATGAAGACTAACAATTATCAAAGTTGAACTTTTATTGTTTTAGTTATGTTCAAAGACAATGTTTATTGTGTTAGGTTGATCTTTGACTTTGTATAAATTTTGCAACTATTTTGATAAGAGTTTGAACTATAAGAACTATATTAATTGAATGTGTAAACCCAACATCTAAGACACGATGGGTTCAAAGCGTTTCAGATAGATCACCGATCAATCCGACATCCAACCCAATTAGCATATGCATACTAACGAATGCTAGACGTTTGCAAGATATCTGAAAAACCAAACCATTGCTGGGATAACTAAACTTAATTGTAATAACCAACTTTGTAGGTCCCGATACTGGATCCGACAAAGAACGGATTTTGTTCTTGATAAGCGATCGAGACTGGCGTGGTATAAAGAACGATCGAACATATAGTGTAAAGATAAGATAAAGGGTAAACAATCTCATAATCGGTACAAAAGATTAATAATATTAAACGGACCGATCCCACCCAAGGTGAATGGTTGTTTGCATCATGAAAACACACACATAAAAGTAAACATATGTTCCCTATTTATAGCTAAAAACAAAGCTTCTAGAAGCACTCTTCCTCGTTGAAGTTAAACTCGTGCACCGAAGTTCTTGTCTCGTAACCGGATTTCCCGCTCACTTTAATTATTAACTTGACCATAAATATATTACGAGTATCGCATTTTAATATTGCAAGTCACAAATTATTGGCCTTACAATCACCCCCCTTGACTTGTGATATCAACTTTGTTAAACCGTGTATCGCATCTTCACAAATCACCTGATAAACGAGCTTCTTCGTTTCAATTCACCCCCTCAAGGTATGACCCACCTAATTTCATTCATGAAGGAATTCTCGTTTTTTTATCCATTGTCTTGAATCTTAAGCAATATAGGTTGAGATGACTCGAATATCCACAAATCGATTTCGATTTACCAGCTACAATGGTTTAATGACAAAGCTTATTAATTCGTTCAATTTCACATTTTTCAACTTTTCAAACACAATATAGAGATAACGAGCTTTGAACACGGTCAAACAATGACGAACAGCCGATCAATTTTGTACTTTCTTCAGTTTGGTCAATCTAAACATATAATTATTTTCTTCCAAAAAGAATACCTCACAACCAAATCCATGCAGCCTAAAACACATCTCCATATATCTATCTTTTAAACAACGTACTAAGCTGGTCCATAGTAATACGTTAGGGTCAGATGAACATGCACTTAGCCTAGATCTTAATAAGCCCAGTTAGTAGCCCATGTAATATGATATGGTCTAAAATATACATATTTCCTACACTTTGAGTACTTTTGACCAGACTTTTATTGAATATTACTTTTAATTGGTTTATAAGTGAAGTTTAAAAGTTTTAAAATACGATGAGCTAAACAAATAACTCAAATTGCTACTAATCGATTCGTGTGCTTATTCATATTATATTTTATTGGTTTCTCTATATAATAATGAGTTTAAAGTATAATAAAATTAAAATATAATTTAAATGAGTAAGATGTTAAATGTGATACGTTCACAATAATTAATTAAGTAAAATCTAATTATACTTGAATTTGGTATACACAGGTCAGTGGGATTTGCGCAACAAATATATGTTCTGACTTTAAAAAGAATGTTGACGAATGGTGATCCGGAGTTAGCAACAAGAAATAGTCAAATTTACAATTGACCTCCACCAGACCTAAACATATATAATTTACTAGGTTTGTTACCCGTGTAGCACACGGGTTGAAATACATAAATTTATTTAAATAATAACATAATGTCAAATACAAATGTTCAACATATATAAAAAGGTATTATACGGTAAAGTAAATTACACATTACATAATATAAAAATAAAAAGTTAGAAATTTTAATAATCTTTAAATATTTCTTTGTATACAATATTTATAGTTTTGTTTGTAACTTTACTTCCTATATCAAAACTTAGTAGTTTCACATTGTTTGTGGTTTTAACTCTTGATAATGCAACGTATAACTGGCCACGAGTTAAAATAATTTGTTTAAAAAACAAACCAACCATCTATAGTGACTGACCTTAACTTTTATTAATCATAAATGCAAAACAAAAAATAATTGAAAATTTCATTATTTGAAATTAATCATTTTATCTAAATGTGTATAAAATTTCTTTTTAAGAATAAAAGTGTTAGTTCGAGTATTACTTCTGGATATGATTTTCGCTTCTATAACACGGTTATCATATTGTATTTTATTTTCACATGTATTTTCGCCTCAACATCGTCTTTCCGGACTAACCTATGACTTGACAATCATAGATTTTCAGGCCATCTAAAACATCAAGAAACTAATAGTTTCTTGTAATGTATCATTTAATGCATGATATATACCATATGAATAATGGTAATATTTTTTTATCTCCCGAAAACATGGATAACAAACATTTTCTAATTTCTTGAACGACCTCATTTTTTATGCAAGTATATCTCGTTCACTAAAGAAATCTATATATTTGAAATATTTAATAATAGAAGGATATACAAAGGCAATTTATCATCTGATTAACAGTGTGTTAATGTCTAACATTTTCATTTCTAAGGTAAGAAGTTGATTTATCCTTCTGAAAAACCAAAACATGTAGTCTAGTGTTTATATATTTATGTGGAATTTTAAGATGATATACTTAACATAAATGATGGGTTAATTCAATAGTCAATTTAAAAAAGTTGTAAATGTCTCTTTTTTAACCCGCCCGTGGACCGAACCATGCATGATACTTTAACCAGTTATAAATTAACATAAACACATACATCAATAGTGAATTTGTCTTTTAAGGGTTTGAAAGAAAAAAAACATGTAATTTAGTAAATATCATATATATTTAATAAGTTAAAGTTTATTGAAATTTAAATTTTAAATTAATTTTTTCTCTTCATCAAATAATACCATTTTTTATAAAACCTCAATATTAATTAACTAATATAATATATTTAAAACCATCATTTTTGGAATCATTATTCAAAATCAACGTTAAAATTAGTTAATTATAAAAACCTAATATTAATAACTAATACAATATATTTATATAAAACAAAATAATATATTTATGTTGGTATTAAGTTTTTAAATTAGGAAACAATTATTAAAAAGAGAAAATGAAAGATTAAAAAGAAAAAAAATGAAATAAAAATTATTAATAAGAAAGAGAAATGTATTTTAATATGAGAGAGAGAGAGAGAGAGAGAGAGAGAGAGGGGGTAAAATTTTGTAAGGATCACCATGGTGATGACATGTGACACTTAGAAAGCTTTGTTTATTATATAGTATAGATTGGGCTGATTAGATGTGGTATTAAGTAGGTCCACTAAAACATGCAGAATAAGCTAAAGAGGTTTCTAAGAGGGTTTTGAGCATATGCTAACATGATTGTAAATTCTCTTCGCTGTCAATTAACAAAAGTGGCGTAGGGTCGGCTACTGTGTGGAATTCATACAAGCAAAGGGCAGAAGTTTTTTTTTATCTTGGGAATATTATTGAAGGCTTGGTCATTGCAAGAGAAGAGTGAAACACACGTTGGTTCTAGCATATGTCGTTTTGGTTCAACACCTACTCAACCAAACATCATTATTATTGGTTCGAATTTATTATTATCTTTATGAATTCATTATTTGAACCAATTTATTTTCTTTTGTTCTTGAGTATGGTTGTTGGCTAGACCCTATAACTACCTAGGTTGAGATGAATATTGATTTTGTTTGACAGTTTATTTGGTTTTGATTGATCACTTGACGTATTATTATTGAAAAGCTTTATATAATTCGATCTTTGATGTGTTAAAATATTGTTTTAATATAATTATTGCTTGAGATTCCGCGTTTGACTTTGATTGATTGATTGAGTGTCGTTCGGTTAGGGTTCTACATTTAGCTCATAAAGTTGGTGTTTTTGATCTTGTCATGGTTAGTACTACCATATAAATCTTGAGTGCGGTTAATTATTAAAATTCAATAGTTTCACCTTCCTTGCGACCGAGAGGTAATAGAGAGTCGGTTTGTCTCGCCTCTTTATTCGGTTAGGTTAGAATTGCACGAGAACGATTTTTGGTCTTGACGGGTTTAGTTTTGCGTGCAAATATCTTAGATCAGATTAGATATTGTTACCCATTTATCCCTATAATTGCTAGTACCAATTTTAAGTGGGTTTTGTGTCGTTGAGTCGGAGAGGAGATGCGTCATTAGGGTACCTTGGTAATCTTTTTCCCGGTGCATTTATTCAATCTTCTTAGATTTGTGAGGGTTAGTTGGTGAGACCGATAGGTGATCTAGCGAACTTTAATGAGCCTTAGTTGATTATTTTAAAATCCCGGTGTCGTGTGATTAGTTAATTCTATTATCTGTTGAACTGCCAGTAGGATTCTTGCCTAGGTAGTCGTTCTCTATATTCGTTAAGAGCCCCGTTAGTAGCGTTAAGTTTTTCAGTTAGTTTTGTTAAGTTAGTTTAAATTAATTAAAATAAAATAAAATAAAAATAAAATCAATTAAATATTATTAGGTAGGACTTGGATTAGGGTTTATAATCTGAGCCGTTCTCACATGTCTTCGAGTTCGATATCCGGACTTTCCTCATCTTTGCTATATGCGACCGGTACACTTGCCCTTTGTGTGAACTATGATAGATTGTTTGGTTTATATATATATATTCGCACATCAAGTTTTTGGTGTCGTTGCCGGGGACACGGTTTGAGGCCATTAAAGAACGACCCGAGTTGGGGACTTGCCTTTTGTATTTTTGAGTATATATTTAGTTTAAATTAGTTAATCTAAGTAGTTTAATTTAGTTTTATTTTATAATGTTTTTATTATATTTTTTCTGGTGCCCGTGATCTGTTTCTTTTGAGTGTTCTTTACATGAAAAATGTTCAGATTACAAGTTGGAGAACCATGGTGCAAAGTTTGTGGCGAAAATCACTGGGTGCATGATGCTTATGAGAGGAGAAATATAGAAGTCGAGGCACGGAAAGTTCCATGGGAATCACTTTTTGCACAGCCTCCTCCATACCGATTTGCATATGATCAAATAGGGAACTTCTTAGGGTATAAAGTGTCAGGGAATATATTAGAGCCCACCCCAGAATCTGAGGCAATAATGGATGATGTATTGTTTGTTATTAGAAATGATTTGGAATATATTCTACCTTTGAGTCCACCTTTGTTTGAAACCCTGAGTGAGATTGAAGATACCGGAATGGAGGAGCAGAGAGTAGAGGAGTATGTTTCCTCTTGGGAGGAAGAATTTAAGGATGAGTTTGGTGAAGAGTTGATGGACTTTGCCATTACGGTTGAAGGCGAGATTGACCCACTTGGTGATCTAAAGCTGCTTGAAGATTTAATATATAACGAGCCAAGTGTGGGGATCAAGAATGAGCTTTGTAAGGAGAGCCATGAGGTAGTAGGTGATTTAGTCCTTCCGACGGTTCACCTTGGTTATGAGAAACCAAAACATGAACCGTACTCAATCTCCATTCGGGACGTGTCGAGGTTTAAAAAGTTGGCTAAAAGAGTTAGAAGGAGGATATCTGGGCTCAAGGATCATGGTTTGATGACGAGTTTGAATTCCCCACCTCACTTTACTGAATCATTTTCGCGGGAATTCTAGAATTGGTGGTTCGAGCTGAATTCAGATTTTCAGGACCACATGAGTTTTGCAGTTGGTTTCTTCCCTACTAATTATAGGAGGCGAATGTTAAGAAGCACTGATGGGAAGAGGATCAAGGAGAAGCCTCCTGATTGAGGTTTCAGGAGTAATTCTGGCTGAAGACTTTTAGTAAACTTAGCGCTTCCCAGGAGGCAACCCGGTACTATCTTTTGATTCTATTTTGATATTGTTTTTACTTTGCTCTGCCGGGTGTTTCTTCTCTTGCTTGCAGGTTGTTCCAAGGTTGCTGATGAGATAGTTGATGAGATATGATTTTAAACAAGTGTGGGGATGCCACTTGCTTCAGGATTGTTGCTTTTGTTCATGAGAGATGACATTATTTAAAGATAGATTGCTGATCGCGTTAGATTTGGAGGGCGTGGAACACGACTCACGAGGCATATCGTCTATTTACCAGGGGAGTCTGTTCTAATTTATTAGTTTATTTTTATTTTTTGCATAATTTTACTTGTAATTTCCTTTTTCTCACATTGAGGACAATGTGAATTTAAGTGTGGGGATGGAAAATTGATGTTTTTTGGTAAATATAAAAGAAAAGAAATTGAAAAAAAAAATTGATTGAAAACTTAAAATAAAAATGTCCCAAAAATTTAATGAATATTTTTGCAAATAATGGAAGATGATAGTACAATCAGAAATCGGTTTTGAAACTACTAATAATATGAGATAATATAAAAGAAAACGCACTTAACTTGGGATGTGTCGGTAGGCTCAGCCTTGAGAATGAAATGGCAATTTGATAAAATGGTAAACGGAAATATTTTGTGGGTAAAGAGTTTTGTCCGTGGAAAATAAGTAATGAAAGGTCGGGACATACTCAAGCCTCAATATTTGGTATGAGTGTGAAAATATTATACAATTTTAAGAATTTGAATACATTATCATATGATGCTTAGGTAGGTTTAACGTTAGAGTATGCCATGTAGCCGGTGATACAAATCATAAAGTGCTTAGTTTTAGTGTTTTACACTTCATTGACATATGATTTTATAATCTTAATTCTTGTATTAATGGGATGCCTTGGGTCCGGAGACCATGGTTCTGTATGCAGTCTATTCATCTAGGTATTTATAATTCCTAAGTGGAGTTGTGAATATTTAAAATAAAACTATAAAGGAGCATACCCGCAGTTTTTTGCCACATAAGTCAATAAACATGATCACTACGTACAAAAAGTACAAATACACTACTGACTTGATCATTCACGCTGTTAACCATGTGGGGTCCTATTGCTCGCGTCTCATTACCATTAAGAAACAGACCACAAGGGACACGCTACATGTAAACCCTACCGATGAAATTTTGCATGCTCACCTATGGTGATGTTCGGGGTATTGCTTGATAACGGAGGTATGTCATGTTGTGGGGAACAATAGCTATTAATTAATTGTACCTTAATCGTATCTAATGGCTGCTTGGTAGACTTTGATGCTTAAACTTAGGTGGATAAACAATACCCTTGATCGTCTTAACTATTCTTGAAAAAAAGAGAAACAAAAATTTTAAATCTGCTAATTTTGAGGTTTAAGTCAAGTTGGGGTGGTATAGTCAGGTAAAAGCTGAAAATAAGTGGGTCTTAATTGTGTAAACCACTGATTAATATAATTGTTGGATCTTATTTGTTTCGGTAAAGATTAAGGCATGAGTTTAAGTGGACAACAATATCGGTAATTACAGTTTTTGCATTTATCTAAGCTTTAAAATAATCGATATGTTTTTAAGACCATATTTCTTATTATGATTCCATTGCAAAATAGTTTTTTTTTTCAGGGACGAAAACGGTTTAAGTGTGGGAATATTTATGTTCTAAAAAATACATATTATTATATAAATATTTCCTACACTTTGAGTACCTTTGACCAGGCTTTTACTGAATATTACTTTTAATTGGTTTATATGTGAAGTTTAAAAGTTTTAAAAGACGATGAGCTAAACGAATAACTCAAATTGCTACTAATCGATTCGTATGCTTATTCATATTATATTTAATTGGTTTCTCTATATAATAATGAGTTTAAAGTATAATAAAATTAAAATATGATTTAAATGAGTCAGATGTTAAATGTGATACGTTCACATTAATTAATTAAGTAAAATCTAATTATACTTGAATTTGGTAAATATATAGGTAAGTGGGATTTGCGCAACAAATATATATTCTGACTTTAAAAAGAATGTTGACGAATGGTGATCCGGAGTTAGAAACAAGAAATAGTCAAATTTACAATTGACCTCCACAGGCCTAAACATATATAATTTATTGGGCTGATTAGATGTGGTATTAAGTTGGTCCACTAAAACGGGCATAATAAGCTAAAGAGGTTTCCAAGAGGGTTTGAGCATACGCTAACATGATTATAAATTCTCTTGGCTGTCAATTAACAAAAGTGGCGTAGGGTCGGGTACTTTGTGGAATTCACACAAGCTAAGGACATAAGTTTTTTTTATCTTGGGAATATTATTGAAGGCTTGGTCATTGCAAGAGAAGAGTGAAACACACGTTGGTTCAAGCAGAGGTCGTTTTGGTTAAACACCTACTCAACCAAACATCATTATTATTGGTTCGAATGTATTATTATTTTTATGAATTCATTATTTGAACCAATTTATCTTCTTTTGTTCTTGAGTATGGTTGTTGGCTAGACCCTATAACTACCTAGGTTGAGATGAATATTGATTTTTTTTACGGTTTATTAGGTTTTGATTGATCACATGACGTATTATTATTGAAAAACTTTATATAATTCGATCTTTGATGTGTTAAAATATTGTTTTTATATAATTATTACTTGAGATTCCGCGTTTGACTTTGATTGAGTGATTGAGTGTCGTTCTGTTAGGGTTCTACGTTTAGCTCATAAACTTGGTGTTTTTGATCTTGTCATGGTTAGTACTACCATAGGAATCTTGAGTGCGATTAATTATTAAAATTCGATAGTTTCACCTTTCTTGCGACCGAGAGGTAATAGGGAGTCGGTTTGTCTCGCGTCTTTATTCGGTTAGGTTAGAATTGCGCGAGAACGAGTTTTGGTCTTGTCCGGTTTAGTTTTGCGTGCAAATATGTGTCTTAGATCGGGTTAGATATTGTTACCCCTTTATCTCTATAATTGCTAGTACCAATTTTAAGTGGGTTTTGTGTCGTTGAGTCCGAGAGGAGATGCGTCATTAGGGTACCTTAGTAATATTTTTCCCGATTCATTTATTCAATCTTCTTAGATTTGTAAGGGTTAGTTGGAGAGACCGAGAGGTGATCTAGCGAACTTTAATGAGCCTTAGTTGATTATTTTAAGATCCCGGTGTCGTGTGATTAGTTAATTCCATTAGCCGTTGAACTGTCAGTAGCATTCTTGCCTAGGTAGTCGTTTCTCCATATTCGTTAAGAGCCTTTAAGTAGGTTTTGTGTCGTTGAGTCCGAGAGGAGATGCGTCATTAGGGTACCTTAGTAATATTTTTCCCGATTCATTTATTCAATCTTCTTAGATTTGTGAGGGTTAGTTGGTGAGACCGAGAGGTGATCTAGCGAATTTTAATGAGCCTTAGTTGACTATTTTAAGATCCCGGTGTCGTGTGATTAGTTAATTCCATTAGCCGTTGAACTGTCAGTAGCATTCTTGCCTAGGTAGTCGTTTCTCCATATTCGTTAAGAGCCCCGTTAGTACCGTTAAGTTTTTCAGTTAGTTTCATTAAGTTAAGTTAATTTAAGTTAGTTTAAATTAATTTAAATAAAATAAAATAAAATAACAATAAAATCAATTAAATATTATTATGTAGGACTTGGATTAGGGTTTATAATCTGAGCCGTTATCACGTGTCTTCGAGTTCGATATCCGGACTTTCCTCATCTTTGCTATACGCGACCGGTACACTTGCAGTTTGTGTGAACTAGGATATATTGTTTGGGTTTTAAAAGCTTAGTTTGACCCACTTGGTGATCTAAAGCTTCTTGAAGATTTAATATATAACGAGCCAAGTGTGGGATCGAGAAGGAGCTTTGTAAGGAGAGCCATGAAGTAGTTAGTGACTCGGTCCTTCCGACACTTCACCTCGATTGTGAAAAAACAAAACACGAACCGTACTCAATCTCCATTCGGGACGTGTTAAGGTTTAAAAATTTGGCTAAAAGAATTAGAAGGAGGATTTCTGGGCGAAGAAATTGTAGTGTGATGAAGAGATTGACCTCCCTGTTTCACTTCATTGAACCATTTTTGGGGGAATTCAAGAGTTGGTGGGCTAAGTTTAATTCATATGGTCGGGCCCATGAGATTTGTGCAATTGATTTCTTCTCGACCAATTGTAAAAGGAGAGTGTTGAGGAGCATCGATGGGAAGAGGATAAAGGAGAAGCCTCCTGATTGAGGTTTCGGGAGCGAGTCCAGCTGAAGACTAAGGTGCTGTTTGTTTTTGAAGACAAAAATTATCTGCAATCTGATTTCATCTGATTTAATGTCTGCAACTAAAGATGTGGTCTGAAGGTCTGCAATCTGAAAATATAATACTATTTGTTTTATAAACTGGATATCGTTTACAAAAGCTGAAAATTAGTTACCTATCATATACATTACAGTAGATACAAGTCATTTAACGTTTGTAGAGTGCTAAAATAATTGGTAGTGGTGTATGAACTATGGAAGTGGGTGGTAGTAGACGATTGTGGTAGGCGGTGAACGGTGGGTGGTGGTGATGGACGGTTGTGGTGGTGGGTGGTGGACGGTGATGGTGGCCGACAATGGGTGGTGGTGGTGATGAATGGTGGTGGTGGGTGGGGGACTATGGTGGTGGTGGATGGTTGTGGCAGGTGGTGATGGTGGTGTATGGTGGGTGGTGGTGGTGGCGACGGACGGTGGGTGGTGGTAGTGGACGGATGTTGTGGCCGACGGGGGGGGGGGGGGGGTGGGTGGTTGACGTTGGTGGTGGTGAATGGTTGACGATGGTGGTGGCGGACGGTGGGTGGTGGTGGACGGTGGTGGTGGCAGCGGACGGTGGGTGGTGGTGGCAAACGGTGGGTGGTGGTGGCGGCGGACGGTGGATAATGGTGGTGGTGACGGACGGTGGGTGGTGGTGGTGTTGGACATTGAGTGTTGGTATGATGTTAAGAAATGTGAAAAAGTGTGAAGATGGTGATATTAGCCTATTTTTTATGACTATAAAATCAGTTTTCAGATCTTTTAAAAAAAAACAAACATTTTTCAAAAGCTTATGTCTGCGCGCCCGCAGACATAGGCTTCTTGCAGTCCTTATAAGCAAAAACAAACACAACCTAACTTAGCGCTTCCCGGGAGGCAACCCGGTAATATCTTTCCTTATTATTTTATCTTCATTTTTATTTTTATTTTCGAGTTTTTCCGGGTTGTTTCTTCTTTTACTTGCAGGTTATTCCTTGGTTGGTTGATGATGGTTGATGAGCTGGAGTTTTAAACAAGTGTAAAGTTTTAAGGATTGTCGCTTTCGTTCGTTAGTGATAGCTTGATAGAGAGCACTGAAGTTTAAGCTTGCGTTCGAATAGGAGGGCGAGGAACATGATTCACCGCACACTTGCATGATCACATATAACAAGAGAGTTTGTTCCACTTAATTTTTCTTTATGTTTATTTTTGTCTTTTCCTTGTCTCACATTATGGACAATGTGAAATTTAAGTGTGGGGATGGGGAACTGACGTTTTCATTTTTAAGAAAAATAAAAGAATATTGAAACTTTTGGGAGTAAATATTTAAAAAAAAATTTCTTTCGCTGAAAATTATGTCGGTTACTCAAGTTTGAGGGTGTTAAGACATGAAATGTCACATGTATGTCCCCAGTTCTATCAGGTTGGTTCAACAAGAAACCAACGATCGTGAAACCAAGTTAACGTACTGAAAATGTCAAACGAAGCTGATTCGATCGAATCAGTCACTGATTCGATCGAACCAGATCTCATTCGATCGAATGAGATCTGGTTCGATCGAACGAGTCTTCGATATATAAACGTTACTTAGGAAATTTCACATAGGCTTTTCAACACAACTCACATTCACGAAAATCAGAGAAGCAGCAGCCCCCCCGAAACACTCTCGAGCGTTCTTCGTGTTCTTGGTCGTTTCCTCCAATCCTAGGCGTCAAACCCCTTTAGGAATCGTACCTTCGTGTCCGTTGATCACCACCGAATCGCCGTGTTAGAGGATTCCGCACTCTAACACGTTGCCCCGTGAATCGTTGGGAAACCGAGTCCCGAACCGGTCCTACAAAGTGGCATCAGAGCTTCAGGTTCTTGATTCACGAAAGATTCGTGGTGATATTCGTGTTTTTCTTGTCAAAAACATATATTTTGCTTGAAAAATTTTCGAAAACAAGTGTTTTTGTTCTTGGTGTTCTTAGTGTTCTTATCAAAAACTCATAAAAAGTCAAATATTTTGGTTTTTGATCTCAAAATTTGGTGTTAAAAGTGTTGGTTTATTGATTTTCAATCAATTCTAATCATCTGTGTTCGTTTTACCCGTCTAAATCATCAATGTTTGCTCTTAAAATTTCGGATTTTATCAAGAACATTCAAAGTGTTCTTCGTTTTTTAAACGTTTGATCCATTTTTGTATGTTTGCTTGTTTGTTTAAGTGTTAAAACACTTAAAAGAGTCTTATTTTGCTTCTAAATCGTTTAGGATTCGTGTTAGTGTTTTTAAAACCGAAAATCTGGTCAAATCTTCTAAGTTTGGAAATTCCGAAAATCCCGATCGAACAAGTCGTATTTTTGGAACTCATTCGATCGAATAAGCCTTCTATTCGATTGAACCAGTTTGAATTTTGACCGAATCAGTTTTTCGCGCCGTGATTTACGCCAAGTCCATTCGATCGAATCAATTCATCCATTCGATCGAACCTGCTTCCAGTCGATCGAACAAGTCTCATATTCGATCCACCCATTCGATCTCCTACTTATTCGACTGCCAGAACTCTTTCGATCGAACCAGACACTCATTCGATCGAACTTGTCACCTCATTCGATCGAACAAGATCGTATTCGATCGGATAAGCTTCAGAAGACCAGAACTGTGAATCAGTCAGACACTCGATTGAATCAGGACACATTCGATCGAATAAAGAACACATTTGATCGAATCAAGTCACATTCGATTAAAAGATCAAAGTTTGAAACAAAGAAGCAAACATGTCTGCCAGTTCAAGTGCAAACAAAAGGATCCAATCGATCCTTGAGAGTGATTCAGAATCTGGAAGCTTCAACAAGCCTCCAAAGTTGATGGCACTCAATGAGTTTACTACCTGGAAGACAAGATTCCAGATCCATATCACAGGTGTGAATCCTGGACTATGGGAAGCGGTTCAGACAACGTGGGTGCATCCTACAAACGATGATGGTGAAAGCCTGAGCTACTTTAGGCTGTCAGAAGAACAAAAGATAGCCTTTGATGCTGAGAAGAAAGCCTTCTCTTTACTGTCTCAAGCTCTCTCCAGCGATCTCTTCCATCAATTTAACCAGTTCACAACAGCGTCAACTCTTTGGAACGCACTGGTAGAACGATGCGAAGGATCTGAGTCGCTTAGAGAAATTCACGCACGGGAGCTAAAGCGTGAATTTGATTTGTTTGGTCCAGAATCCGGCGAAGACATTGAATCGTTGCTGTCAAGTTTCTATCATCTTATGTCAGAGCTAAAGTCCTATAATGTCAAAACAACTGGGACTGAAAAGGTTAGATGTCTCGCTCAAGGACTCCCAACAAGCTGGAACACCTTCCTGACTGTGATGAGAAGAAGTCATCAACTGGAGACGATTCTTCTTTCTGACTTTATAAAAGAAATCAGACAGGAAGATGCTGAATTAAGAGCATCCTCCAGGAAACCCAGAGCAACATCTGACAAGTCGCTGTACATGTCAAAATCACCAATGTCAGATTCAAATGACCATGCTCCAATGAAGACTGCGTTTGTCTCCTCAATGTCAAATCAATCTAAGGGGACCGAAATGAGATCTTCTGCACCACCAACATCAAATTCCGGAAATTCAAGTTCTAACTCCGGACCCAAGTCAATTGAAAAGGCAACGTTAAACACCGAAGGCTTGGGAAAGGTAACGGTGGAAGTTGCCAAAGAACATATGGCAACGTTAGGCACAATAATTGAATCATACAGCTTAAAGGTGGCTGGTAAACTTGGCAACAGTCATCTGGACAGCGATGACTATGAACAGCTAGATGAAGACGATATGGAACGCATCGACATAATGTGGGCACTTGGCAGCGCGTTCCGTAGGGCTAGAAAGTGGGCTAAGAAAACAGGCCAAGCCCTTTCAATCAATAATAAATCCAAGTTTGGTTTTGATAAAACCAAAGTTAAATGCTACAACTGTGGCGAACTTGGTCACTTTGCCAAGGAGTGCTCTAAACCAAAGATGGAAGGTCACCAATATCCCTTCTGAACTACTTCAACTTCATCTATTCCTGCTGCAGCCGCTGCAAATGTCAACAATGAGAGACAACTGGTCCCTCAGAATCAAACAGCAGCAAACAACGCCAACATCAACAATGAAACTGCTCTTGCTGTTCAAGGTGATGAAGGCGAGTCCTGGAACTTCAGCATTAACATGGCGGACATCACCATTGTGGATGGAGACTCAGAATCTGGGTCTGATGATTCCTCAACTGATGAAGAATACATTGTCGAGGAGCCAGCTACTGAAGTAAATGAAGGAGAGCATGAAGCTGAAGTGTCATCAGTGGAGATTAAGGAGGATCAAGCAAAAGAGTCAAATGTTCCTCAATCATCTCCAAGTTCAACAATTCCTGCAGAAGCTGCTACTGTTGAAGAAGTCAACGAAGTACTGTCAAAAGCAACTTCTGTATCTTTTCTGGAAAGAGCAGGGAATCTTTACTTTGCGTTCATGGCAGAGACGTCAAATGATGCCAAGGTAAGTTCAAACCCGACTACTCCCAAACCAGAAAATACCAAATGTTTAAAATGTGAAATGTCTGCACAAGAAATTCATTCTCTGAAAGAGAGAATTGAAGATCTCGAGGCTTATAAACAAGCAGCCTCAAGATCCTTAATTGAACTGACTGACGCTCTTGCTCAAAACAAGGCTTGGAAGCAGAAAGAGTCTGCTTATAAAGAAAAAGTTGATAGCCTTAAGCGTCAGAACAAGGAATTGGAGATATGTGTTCTAAATCAACAAGACTCTATAAACTTTCATATCAATAAAAATAATGTCTTGAAAAAGGAAATGGAGAACACAAAAGCTGATCTTGAATCATTGACTTTCAAGTTAAAGAGTTACTCCAATTCCTCTTATTTGCCAGAACACATTATCCCCAAGTTCCGGTGCAATCAGGAAAGCGGTGTGGGATTTCACAATGTCCCACCCCCAGTGCTGAACCAATTTGTGAACACACCAGGAGCTGTGCCAGAAGATGACTCAAATGTTAAAACACCCGAGGACACAAAACAAATTTCAAAGTCCAAGGGTAAAGAAGTCATTGACCAGGCTCCTGAGACCAAGCCAAAACCAAATGTTGTTGCCACAGACTTAGGTTCCACAACTAAGTCAGGCCCATCCACATCTAAATCAAAGGCAACAACAAGTAATTCTCAGAAGAACAAGTTTAATCATAAATCTGAGAAAGTGCATGTGGAACATGGTACCCAGTTTGTCAAGGAGGGTAACTTTAATGAAAAACATAATTTTACAAAACCCCCTCCCAGACAAACTTCACCCCAAAATGTCAAATCCAAGGGGTACTATGGTAACAAACAACAACAAAGTCATTACTCTCCACCACGTCAAAGGGAGAGAAACTACTGTTTCTCATGTGGAGAGGTTGGCCATGTAGCAAGATTCTGCTACAAGTACACGGATCCTAAGCAATACATATCAACTCCGGATCCTAGATATGTCAAGTCAACTCCTATGAGGCGACCGACCGTTGACATTCAAAGTCAAACACGGTCTCACACACCGCGGTCGGTTTCTCCTAGGAAACCTTAGCCAACCTCACCACACAGATCACCGAAGAAACAACAACATCAAAATGTTAAAACAAAAGTTGTTGATCCCTCAAACCCAAGTGTTTCCACTTCAACAAGTGAAAGTCAGTCTTCAACCAGCTATGTCAAACAGGCTAAGAATAAGACTGACAGTTGGAAACAAAAGAAAAACAACACTGTTGATAACAATGTCAAACCAGAAAACAGTGTTAATGAGGGTAAATGGATTGAACTGTTAATTCGTGACGAAAATGGAAAACCCAAGACCATAAAGGCTTGGGTTTCCAATGATGTTTAAACCTTTTGCTTTTTATGTGCAGGCTGCTCTTTATGATCCAAGATTCAACATGTGGATCATCGACTCAGGAGCTTCCAGGCACATGACTGGAAACATGAATCTCCTATCCAGTGTCAGACAGATAAAAGGAGGTGCAGTTTCCTTTGCAGGAGCTCAAGGTGGTTACATCACGTCCCAATGAATTGTTTCAAATGGGCGAATTTTGTTTGATAAGGTTAATTTCATCAAGGAGTTGGAGAACAACCTGTT
Source organism: Bidens hawaiensis (assembly GCF_021521415.1). Taxonomy (NCBI): domain Eukaryota; kingdom Viridiplantae; phylum Streptophyta; class Magnoliopsida; order Asterales; family Asteraceae; genus Bidens; species Bidens hawaiensis. The sequence continues at coordinate 164,481 of NW_027494317.1, forward strand.
GTCGATAAGTCAAATCTGCGACAAGGGTTTCAAAGTTATGTTTGATGACCGAGACTGCCACATCTTGGCTAAGGAATTCACCATTCCTGAAAACAAGGTTTTAATGTCAGCCGCACGCCAGAGTGATCTCTACATTCTGGATATGGCTAAGGCAGAGTCATCGTCTCCAACGGCGACATGTTTTGTGTCCAAGGCATCCGAACGTGATACTGTCATATGGCATAAACGGATGGGACACATTAATGTCAGGAACATGAATAAGCTTGTGCACAACAGGCTAGTTGAGGGAGTTAATCTGAGAAGTTTCAGTCTCCCTGACTCGTGTGTGCAGTGCAAAGCGGGAAAGCAAGTAAAAAGGTCCCACAAGTCTAAGTGTTTCCACTCGATTGATATACCATTGGAACTCCTTCATATGGATCTTTTTGGCCCAATAAGCGTCAAGAGTATCTCTGGGCACTCATACTGCCTAGTGGTTACTGATGAATATTCGAGATTCTCTTGGGTGTTTTTCTTGAAAGCAAAGTCCGAGACATTTGGGTGTATAAATTTGCTGGTTACAACTCTTGAGTCACAGTACAATCTGAAGGTTCGGAGAATGCGTTCAGATAACGGGACAGAGTTTAAGAATGCGAATGTTGAAAACTTTTGCAAAGAAAGAGGCATTGTCCAGGAGTTCAGTGCCCCGTACGTTCCACAAATGAATGGGGTTGCTGAAAGGAAAAATCGAACGTTAATCGAGACAGCTAGAACAACGTTAGCAGACTCAGTGTTGCCTGTCACGTTTTGGAGTGAGGCAATTGCCAACGCCTGTTTCACATTGAATCGGGTAGGCATTGTCAAGCGCCACGGCAAGACAAGCTTCGAGCTTCTTCAACGACGGAGGCCTAACTTAGAGCACCTGGAACCATTTGGAGCTCTTTGCACGTTACTTAAAAGTTAAGTCGATAATAAGTTCGAGGAGAAGATCATCAACGGCTATTTTCTGGGTTACAGTGTACCTCTCAAAAGGGTCTTCAACAGATCAACAAAATTAGTTGAAGAATGGTACCATGTCGACGTTCAACGCTACACAGAACCAGCCAAGGGGTCAGGAGAAGACTGGTTGTTTGATTTTGACAAATTGTTCAAGTCATTCAATCTGGATGAGGTTGCTATTCAGATGATGTATGAGGCGCAAAATGCACCTCCTGATGAATCACAGCAATCTTCACCTCATCCTGGTCCATCATCGTCTTCCTCCACAGAGTCTAGCGAGCAAGTTCAAGAGTCATCCGAATCTGACTCTGAAGATGAATCACCAGCAGATGATGTACAATCGGCGCCGACACAGGTTACTCCACAACCTTCATCGTCAAATCAAGAAGCGCCAAATGCAGAACAGCCTCTAACGTCTACTTCAGAGGCACCAACCGCTCCAGTTCCTGAGCCGAACTTAACTAACTTGGAACAAAATGTTGTCGTTCCTGACAATCCGGTGGTTAGGACTGAACGTGATCATCCACAAGACAACATTATAGGGGACATTCAACAGGGTGTCAAAACACGTCGACAGCTGAATTTTGGCCTCTACACTGAAATGATGGAGTCAGGATCAGTTGCGCTAAATGCCCATGAATGCTTCTTAGCACAAGAAGAACCAAGCAGCATCACCGATGCGTTGAAAGACGCTAACTGGGTCTCAGCCATGCAAGAAGAATTATTGCAGTTCAAGAGACTTGGTGTGTGGAAGCTGGTGGATCTCCCCAGAGGACAGAAGAAAATTGGCACTAAGTGGGTACTCAAATGTAAACGCGACGATCGTGGAGTGATTGTTCGCAACAAAGCCCGCCTGGTGGTCCAAGGGTTTAGGCAAATCGAAGGCCTAGACTACAATGAGGTGTATGCTCCGGTTGCGCGTTTGGAGGCAATCCGGATGTTCTTGGCGTATGCGTCTTTCAAGAGATTCAAAGTATATCAGATGGACGTCAAGAGTGCCTTTTTGTACGGTCACATCGAAGAGACCGTATATGTGGCACAACCTCCAGGTTTTGAAGACCCAAATCACAAGGACAAAACCTACCTGCTCAACAAGGCTTTGTACGGTCTTCACCAAGCCCCGAGAGCTTGGTACAAGGAACTATCCAAACACCTTTTGAACAACGGGTTCAGAAGAGGAACGATCGACTGCACGTTATTTACAAAGGAGAAAGAAGGAGATCTCATTATGGTACAAGTGTACGTGGACGACATCATCTTCGGGTCCACGAATAAAACACTATGCAAGGAGTTTGAACAAGTGATGCAAGAAAAATTTGAAATGAGCTCCATGGGTGAGATGAAGTTCTTCTTAGGACTTCAGGTTGATCAAACAGACTCCGGTGTCTTCATTCACCAGACAAAATACGTCAATGACATCTTGAAACGGTTCGAGATGTTGAGTTCCTCTTCACAGGGAACTCCGTTAGCGGTTAATCACGGGATTAATCCTGACGAGAAGGGTGAATTGATCAATCCAACTCACTATAGAGGGATCATCGGATCTCTAATGTACCTGACTGCTTCTCGGCCGGACATAATGTTTGCTACGTGTCTCTGTGCACGTTACCAGTCAAAGCCGAAGGTCTCCCATCTTATTGCAGTCAAAAGAATTTTGCGTTATCTGAAGGGTACTCCAGATTGGGGTCTTTGGTATCCTCATGATGATAACTTTGATCTACATGCGTATAGTGATTCGGACTATGGTGGTTGTAAACTCGATTACAAATCAACAACAGCAGGATGTCAGTTCTTTGGAAGTCGTTTAGTAACGTGGCAATGCAAAAAGCAGACGTCAGTTTCCACTTCAACAGCTGAGGCGGAATATATAGCGGCTGCCAGTTGCTGTTCTCAAGTTATTTGGATTCAGCAACAGATGCGTGACTACGGTATTGAATGTTCTACTACTCCCATATATCTTGATAATTCTGCTGCAATTTCAATTACCAAAAATCCTGTCCAATTTAGCAAAACGAAGCACATCGAAATTCGATATCACTTCCTTCGTGACTGTTACGAAAAGAAGTTAATCGATGTGGTAAAAATCCCCACTCAGGAACAACGCGCTGATCTCTTCACTAAAGCATTTGACAAACCACGGTTTTTATATTTGCTAGAGATTAACGGCGTTAAACGTCAATCAGATGATGTTCCTGAAGATATCATTTAAATTGTTTTTCATTTTTTTCTTTTCTTAAAAATTTGAAAAATCCAAAAAGATTTTGTTTTTATAATTTTTAGGGGGAGAAAGGTTTCAAGAAAAACCAAAAACAATATAAAATACAAAAACCCAAAAACATCAAAAATTTTAAAATTTTGAGAAGTTGATCTTGTTACAAGAAAGATGATAGTACACAGACGCTATCATACTGAGACATCAAAAAGATTTTTATTTCTGTATAGCTTATTTTCATTTTCCTTATATTGAAAAAATCCAAAAACATTCAAATAATCAGAAAATGAGAAATTGTATCCAACCTTTGGGAAGTGATGGCACACTGACAGTAGCATGATGTTAAAAAGATATAAAGTGAAAAATTGGTCATGCATAGTACTAATGTGATATATTGGTAGGCTTTTCTTACTGAATTGAGTCTGGATTTGACCTATCTAAATCATTTAGATTGTCAGCTATGGGTGTACATCTAAGATAAATTGACGAGACGTCACTGTCTAAAGACCAATATCAATTGAGGATATGTCTTATCACGCGTACACGAATTACCATCGGCCCAAATTGGTTCCCCCAAAACCTAAATTCTTAAAGAATGTTAGATCTTCGTGTTGCAGGTCTGCTTTCATCGAAAGTCCCTTCTAAATCATAAAAAAAAAATCATATGCTTTATGCGTTGATTAAGGAGGAGTATTAAATATCTTATACTCCACCGGCTTTGGAATGATCTCCCTCTGTGATACGTAAGTATCGACCTGGACAGCGCTCTTCCATGCTGGTATATCTAAAGTTATTATCTCCCTCTGTGATACGTAAGTATCGACCTGGACAGCGCTGATAACTTGGATATCTGTATTAAATATCTTATACTCCACCGGCTTTGGAATGATCTTCCTCTGTGATACGTAAGTATCGACCTGGACAGCGCTCTTCCATGCTGGTATATCTAAAGTTATTATCTCCCTCTGTGATACGTAAGTATCGACCTGGACAGCGCTGATAACTTGGATATCTCCTGTAAAAAAATAAAATAAATGATTTCGGAACAAGTAGATGAATACCGAACACGTATGTGAAAAACATGTCTAATCTACATGAAAACATGATAAAATCATCAAGTTGCTAATTAAATTCGCAAGAATGTGAAAAGCAACAAAATTTGATGAAAAGCGAACAAAGGGGATCCTATAAGCTTATGGTCGTTTGTCAAAAATAAGATGCGCCGATTTGACTGTTCAATATGTTGTGAGGTCCTACATGAGTCAATCAAAAATATGGTGGGACACATAGCTGTGATCACAAGCAATTATCATAGAAATATGATTAAAGCAATTATCAAATGGTCATTGACAGACGAGAGGATGTTTGTTTAAGTTTAAATGGACAAATATACCCATAATCGCATCGGTAATATGTATCAACCAAAAGAAATTATAAGAATTGAACTTACTGAGTGCTACAATGTCAGTACTGATCCCATGTTCGGATCTTTCTCACAAAAAGAATGTTCATTATGTCTAGTTTAATATTGTATATTCTTTTATTCAGAAAAATCAAAAACATGTGAAAAATCACGAAAAGTCTCAGTAGATAGTCAAATAAGTCTGTATGATTTCTTATTATAGATCCTTCTCAACCAAAAATATTGTACTTTAAATTTTGTACAGTTGCTTATTTCAGTTTGAATATTATAAAAAAAAAAAAAATTCAAATAGATTTTTATTCTGAATTTTTTTTATTTTTTATTTTTATTCTGCTTTAATGTTGATGAATAATCATCAATTGACAGGTAGTCTGATCCCTGTCCCTTCCTGTAAATACTTTGAAAAAACCAAAAAGATTTTATTTCTATTTATTTTTCATTTTATTTAGTTCTGTTTGTTTGAAAATCGATGAGAAATCATCGTGACAGGTAGTCTGATCCCTGTCTTTTCCTACTAAATGTTTATCCAGTGTGTAGGAATGAAAGAAAACTTCATGCAGGTTGCTAAATGTTTATCTGCGCAACCGGCTGTGCATGAAAGAAAGAAGAAGTGGCAAGAAAACCCAAAGATGGTTGTGCCTGATATTTTTCCGTTTGTTTACTAATGTTTTATGGTCTATATGTTCTGTAGGAACTAAGCTCTCATTATCGGAAAATGTCTAAGAAAACTAACCAAGTGTCAAAAGTTTATGTTTTCTTGCAGGTTCAAAGGCACCACGATCGATGGCGGGGAATAAAAAGTTTAAAAGTTTATTTTTTCAAAGTTTTTCCCTCATTCGATCGAATATGTGGCTATTCGATCGAGTAAATCGATCGAATGAGCCGATTCGATCGAGTCAGTTGTTGCGAGAATGAGAGTTGTTGCGAGAGACTTATTCGATCGACTAGACTCACATTCGATCGATTGGTCCAATCGAACAAGTCCTGTGAATCGAATGAAATCTCATTCGTACGACTGAATTGCCATTCGCACGAATAGGAATGTTATTCGATCGAATGAGATCATATTCGATCGAATGACATCTCATTCGATCGAATGAGTCCAGAAACAGTATAAATACTCAGACTCATTCGATCGGTCAGAAAAGTTCGAAAAAAAAAAATCCAGAAAAATTGCTCTCAAAATCGCTTTCGCGAATCCCTCGTTTTGATCTATACATCTTACTCGGTTTTTCACGTACATCACAAATATGTAAGAATTTTTGAATTATAACCGTGTTTTGATCAAGTTTTTGGTCGATTTGTTCTCGGACTCGGACATTAGAAAGAAACACTCAATAAACTGTTTTTAACCGTTTAAAACTTGTAATTTAATGTTGATAAATGTTCACAAACTTCAATCGATGCTATCTGTGTGTTGTGTATCGTTTAAACGATCGAAAATTTCGATTGGGATTCTTCAAAATCTGGGCTGCCGTTTGAATGAGTCGAATCAGTCTATTCGGTCGAACGAGTCTCTTGTCGATCGAATGAGACTTATTCGGTCAGTAGTTCGATCGAATCAGAGGTCAAAGGTGAAATCTATCTCATTCGACTGTCTGTGATCGAACTAGATCTCACTCGATCGAATGAGTAGCTCATTCGATCGAATCATTACTCATTCGATTGAACCAGTCCAGAAAGTTTGAAAATGTTAAACGCATTCAGTCTTTTCGATATCTGTTCGTTCTAACACGTTTATGTTTGCAGATAAAATGGCTGAAGTTGCAGAAGTTTTTGTGCCTTTCAAAACATCAATCAAGCACAACATTGTAGCCTTTCTTGACGAAAAGGCAAGCCATGGGAAAGACTTTGCAACCATGATCAAATTTCTGAAACGGTCCAGGATTCACGGACCTATCTCTAGGGTAGTCGAACCCGTCATGTCAGTTCAACAGGAATTCTGGAGGAATGCCACGCGCGACCAAACAGTTGTGCCATCGGTAATTCGCTCCACTGTTAGAGGGCACGAAATTGTTATATCTGCCCAAATCCTTAGGGAAGTCTGTGGGTTTGTAGATTCTGATTCAGATCCTATTGGGTTACATCCTGCTGGAACCAGAGGTTGTTTTGCCAGAATGAAGTACGACGGTGACCTAAATGCCGGTCTACTCCATAAAGCCAATCTGTGTCCAGAGTTCAAATATCTGGCACACGTGGTGATGCACTGCTTAGGGCCTCAAAGAACAAGTTTTGATAAATTGAGGGAAAGCATGCAGTTTACAATGGCTGCATTAGTGATGAACCGCCCCTACAACTTCTCGCAGATGACCTTCAACCATATGGTGGAGAATCTTACAATAAAACAAGGGGCGGGTGAGAAGTTTCTACAGTACCCGCGATTTGTGCAAATGATCGTCGATAGTCAAGCTCCGGGTTTACTGAAAGAAAATGAGGGTGATGTGGTGAAACTGGACCACATGAAGAACGAAACCCTCAACCGATTAAAATCATACAAGGACCGCCCCACAAGGCCACCACACAAAAGGTGTTTTGGGCACGTGGCAAATCAGTCTTACAAGGCTCCTCCGAAGAGGAAGTGGAGGAAAGCCGCCAGTGATTCAGACGTCGAGAACTTCACTTATCAAAAAACCAGCGACGAGTCTGACACTGAGGAGGAGGCGGTACCGGCAGACACCAGAACAGATGCCGAAAAAGAGGTTGATTCATTCTTAAACGTTGAGGATCTGGATGCTGGTGATGAAGCAAGTGCATCGGATGTGCACTTTGCTGGTGAGGTTAGGGCCGAGGAACAACTGGCCGATATAATTGCGGGCGAAGAAAGGCCTGCAAAGAGGCAAAATAAGAAGGTTACAAGGAAGTATCGTAGTCTATTTTCTGATCTCCCACGTCCTCCACCGTTACAATCAGTTGGGACTTCGTCTGCTGCTCCTCCCGTTCAACAAGCACCGCCACCACCACAGCAACCAGCACCACAATCAGCATCACAACCGACTACTCAACCTCAACCAGAAATGTCTATACCTCCTCAGGTTGCAACAGAACTAGCTGATCTTCACAAGGCAATGATGAAGATGTTCATGTTCAAGACTGAGCAAGAAGAGCTGAATAGACGGCAAGAAGAGCAAAATCGACTGAAAGATGAGCAGATTGCCAAACTTCAAGCCGAAAACAACATGCTCAGAATTGAAAACACTCAGCTGAATGCGACTGTCGCCGAACAGGGCTCTTCTATCAAGGAACTACGAGGGTCGAATCTAAGCCTTGAGGCGAAAGTAACAGAACTGAAAGGAGATGTTCTACGTTTGGAAGGTCCGACAAATGTTGATGTGGACACAGACGAACTTGACTCTTCAGATGATGGTGGTGAAGGTACTAAAGAGTGAGTTGAGTGAATGTAGTGAGGATTTAAATGTTAAATCTTGGTAAATGATGATTTTTGTATAAACTCAGTTTCATATGTAATGATATTGTATTTCATGTTTATGATATTACATATGTTTACTTAAAATTGTTGTTACATTGTGTTTGTTTAATCAAACAGGTGATGATAATCCGTTTAATGTCCAACCGCTGCAATCAAAAACAGCAGCAGAATTTTTCACGTTTCTACTGGACAATCCAAATGAGCAGCGAAACTTCGCAAGTGGAGACTTGGAAGAAGGTGAAATTTCTCATAATTTCACAGAAGAAGAATTGGAACAAATGTTTGAGTTATCCAACGTAGAAACAGGCAAGTATCTGGCTTTGCCTCCAACAGAACAAACGTCTTCTTCTGCTGCTACACCTGAATCATCATCATCTACGGCCACTGATCCCTCACACGTCGATCCCTCTCAATTTGATGACGTTGAAATGGAAGACTTGTCAAAGGAAGAGTATCCTGAATACTATATGTCTCAAAATGACGATCTTCCTAACTTTGCAAGTTTCTTCCAAAATGTAACAGAGGAGGAAATACAGAAAAAGGCTGAAGAAAGGTCAAACAATATGGAACAGCCTTCTGAAGCGGATCAAGCCGAATTTTTAGAGAAAACCGAGGAATGCAAGAAAGCATTCAATGCTATTCTTGAGAAGATAAGATCCAGACAACAAGCGAAGCCGACCATTCCTCATACAACGTCATATAAAATGAAGGGTCGCAGAACTTCAGGAGAAATTATCGCTTGGGCATGTCTGAAGGATCTTAACTGCGTAGCTGTCAAGAGAGAAAGGGGGGTTGAATACTTTCAACGTATTACTGATTTGAAGACCCTTCCTACTCATGATCTGAACCGTCTGAATTATCTTGATCTGCTATACGCCAACTCATCTCCATTTGCCACGTATTATCAGAATGTGTTGCGAAAAGAGTACAACACAAAATGGAAGATGATCACACCACAAAGGCCGAAGAGATATCTAAGCAAAAAGGAGATCGATCCGATCACCAACAGGCCAAAAGTTATTTTGAAGTACATGCCACCACTCACAATGAAGAAGATTCCTCTTAGAAAGATGAAGCAGGACTTCTACAAATCATTCAGGCATTGGTACTATGATGGAAAACTGCATGAGGCAGTTATTGTGCTCAATGACAATGGAAATTGGAGCACAATTCGTATTTTTGATCCAATGTGGCTCACAAATTTGTCAAGGGAGGATGTCTATACGTTGTACAAGACAGAGATTCTTTACGCTCCCGAAGACATAGAGCAAGCGTTAACGTACAGAAATTTCATTAGGATTTGCTTTGCCTATGACATACATGCAGGATCAAATTGGAAAGAACAACATAAGAAGTATGCCCAAGAAACTGAAGATTAATTGTCATGTCTATCATTTATCTTGTTTCTTGTTGTAATTCAAAGTTAAATCTTCTGGTTGTAATTGTTTTGAATTGAATGAAATATGATTTGGAATATTGTGATAGATTATGCTTTAATGTCAATTTTGCAAATCTAATACAATTGTGCTTAAATGTTAATCCAAAATTCCAATTGACAGCGTCTCAGGATATGCGGAACCTATGGTAAGTCTGACTGACTGTACCATTTGGTAAAGAGAGAACTCCATGAAGAAAGGAGTTTGTGGATGCAACGTATGCACTACTAGTTTTGAGAAAAGAGAGAGTGAGATAACTCCAAGGGGGAGTTACGGTCGAGCAAGAGAACTCGATTGGTTACAAGCAAATAGAACTGGCTCCAAGGGGGAGTTTGTTAGGACATGAAATGTCACATGTATGTCCCCAGTTCTATCAGGTTGGTTCAACAAGAAACCAACGATCGTGAAACCAAGTTAACGTACTGAAAATGTCAAACGAAGCCGATTCGATCGAATCAGTCACTGATTCGATCGAACCAGATCTCATTCGATCGAATGAGATCTGGTTCGATCGAACTAGTCTTCGATATATAAACGTTACTTAGGAAATTTCACATAGGCTTTTCAACACAACTCACATTCACGAAAATCAGAGAAGCAGCAGCCCCCCCGAAACACTCTCGAGCGTTCTTCGTGTTCTTGGTCGTTTCCTCCAATCCTAGGCGTCAAACCCCTTTAGGAATCGTACCTTCGTGTCCGTTGATCACCACCGAATCGCCGTGTTAGAGGATTCCGCACTCTAACACGTTGCCCCGTGAATCGTTGGGAAACCGAGTCCCGAACCGGTCCTACAGAGGGATATATACTTGTATGTGTTTGGTCCTGTTATCTACATGTAGACATACGGGATAGCCATTGACCCAAAAACCTGAAAGTGATTGAGGCGACTAAATTTGAAAAAAAATTAATAATAATAATAATAATAATAATAATAATAATAATAATAAAAGTTTTAAAGAAAAATGTCCATTGAAAATTGTTTTTCTTCTATCTTAAGCAGGAAATGATATTATTACCGTTGTGTTAACAAGCTCTCGAAACTTTTGAAAAATATAATATAATAATAAAAGAAGAGATGGTTTGCATATCTGATTTGGGATGTGTCGGTAGGCCCAACTAGATTTGATAGTCCTCTTTAGTAGATTTTATATATCTAATTTGAAAAACGGTGATACCGAATTTCGATGCTTAGGGAGGATTACCATAATCTAAAAACTTTGAGATGGTATGACTTAGATGCACTCAAACCAGCACACCACCACATGTCCATCTTTTTACGAGCTTATAAAATAGTTATATATTTAGGGTGATATAAAAAAAAAAGTATGTGTTGAAAGTGTACTCCGAAAAGTTGTTCCAAAAAGCAATTGAATGTGAAAAGTTATGTATTGTAAAATGCCAAAGAAGCATTCTCCAAAGTTAGTAAAAGAGGCCAAAGATGCACATACTAGACGAGACTGAGAGTTTAAGTGTTACCAAGGGGATGGTGACTATGAGGATACACTATTGGGGCTCGAGGTTCCTAGTCAATAAATATCAAATTAGGGATTTATAGGAAAAATTCCAATAATATTTAGGAATTGCTCGTAAGGCCTTCACATGACCATTCATCCATCAAATTTCACTAAGTGCATCTACTACCATCTACGAGTCTTTGGCTTATGGTGATTTGTCGAACCAGTCTGCTTTGACTCTAGTTCTTCTAGCTCTCGTTATCTGAGATGGGTAGGTGTAGCCATAACTTTTGATCTTTAAATGCTTAATGCAATTGGGGGCTTGATTGGTTAGCATCTGGGTTTAAAGTGGACAAATATACCGGCAATCGTGGTCAATATGTCGAGCTTTTTCTTGTGTTTTAGTAACGTTAAATAATCTGGGAGTTTGTTGCTTTTCAGGGACGAAAAAGTCTTAAGTGCGGGGATATTTGATGTGTTGTAAAACACACTTGTTTTTCGCACCATTTATTATTGTTTTAATCGCTTATTTATCTGATATTTAATGTTTTTAACTTGTTTTAGTATGATCTTAAGAATATGTATTTTGTAGGTTACGGGTTTAAAGAGAAAGAAACCGAGCTCTTAAAGAGATTTAGAGGCCTTTTATGCACTATTATTGAAGAATCAAGTTAAAAGGCCGACCCATATTCATTTTGTGAAGCCCATATGTGTTATATTATAATAAAAAACAAAAAAATAAACCCTAACCAGCCCCTAAATCCCGAGATCAGCAGCCACACCAAGAGAAAAGAAGAAAAAAAGTTATAAACCCTAATCCTTGTGAGAATTCCGATTGGCAGGTTCAAGTTCAAGGATAAAGGAGTATTGCAGCCAAGATTACAAGTGTTTCTAAGTGTTTTTCATAGTCAAGAGCAGCCAAGAATACTTCATCCTCATATACTTTGGTTTGATTTATGTTTCATAATTCTCTTGTTTTTGATCTTGAAATTGATTTATTTTGCAATTGAGTTAAGGATTAAGTTGTGCTTGATTATACTTGATTGTGGATTAATTTTCTTATGATTTGGATGAGTAATATGAATGTGTTTATAAGTATATGATGTTGTCCAAATAATATGCTTGACTAAACTTGTTAGTTCTACCAAGGTTTGATGATTATTGTTCGGTTTTGATGAGTTGATTGGATTGTTTGATCAATATGACTTGAATTACTATTGAAAGTTTGGTTTAATGATGAATTAGGTTGTGTTTAGTGGCTTTGATTTTATTGGTTTTATCTCATAATCTCATACTTCGATTAATTGAATTGGTTTTGATTGATTGTTGTATGTACAATTCTTTACTTTGTGTTTAGAGTTTGATTGCGGTAGGATCAACCGTAGGGTTTTGTTGAGATTGTTAATTGGTATAGGTCAGCGGGTAAACACCTTCTTAGAGACCTAGAGGTGACAGGAAGTAAAGTCGTCTCATTGCTTTTACTTGTTAGAATTAGAATCGTGCGAGAGCGGGTTCGGTTCTTGTTGGGTTTGGGTTTGTGAGCGATTAGTTGGTCTAGTTTGAGTTAAACCAAATTGTTCCTCTATCCTTGGTTTCGTAGTATTCGTTTCCATTAGGGCCGTGTGTCGGTGAGACCGAGAGGAGAGTCGACATTAGAACACCTTAGCATTCGTTTCCCGATTTGTTCTTAAAATTAATTAAGTGTAAGTTAGGGTTTTGTTAGTTAGACCAAGAGGTGATCTAGCTTTCTTGAGCGAGCCTTAGTTGTGTCATCTTTAGATTCCGGTGTCGCGAGATCATTCAATCCATTAGCTTGTTAGATCTTCAATTTGATTCTTATCTAGGTAGACGTTTTCCTCCATTGTCAGTTAAGCTTCTAAGTTTCATTAAGTGTTTCGTCAAGTTAAGTTAAGTTAATTAATTAATTAAGTCAAAGTAAATTAGGTCAAGTAGTTTAATTATTAAAAATCAATTTAAAAAAAATATTCTTAAGAAGGTCTTGTCTAGGGTTTAGTAATCATAGGCGTTCTTACGTGTCCTTGTGTTCGATACTCGGACTTCTTAGGTCTATACTACTTGTGATCGGTACACTTGCTGATTGTGTGTGGTGTCATTAGGAATATCCGTTTTATAAATTTAAACCTTTGTTGTGAGTTCCATAGAAAAAGCATTCATTAGACACACAACATAATAACAAAAAAAATACCTAGGAGATTTAACAAGATACATAAACCCTAGCTTCTATTCAGCCAACAGCCGCCACCCAGGGTGCCCCTGCCGGAAAACTGATCTCAGGACATGGGAAAGTTGCTTTTGGTTCTCAACCATCGTTACTCCTTTCTCACTCCACCTCAGGCCACTCTTATCTTCAAAGTTTTAAGTATACCAGATCAGGGTTCCTGTGTCTTTTCCGGTGCCACATATTCGGCGAACCCTCTAACATCATCATCGTCATACTCATTCACCAGCTAAAACTAGGTTTCACCGGAAAACCAATCGCTGGAAAAACAAGTTTGAATCGAATCGAGTTTACCTAAATCGATTCGAGTTTTAAAATGAATCAAATCAAGTTTTGAAATTCGATTCGATTCAATATAAATTCGATTTGATTTATTCAAATTTCGATTCGATTAGATTCAACTCGATTCGATAAGTTTCAGCCATTGCCGGAAATCACTGACCATCAAATGGCCCTCACCAACCACCATTACCCAGAACCACCGGCAACCTTTCCGGCTGGAAAAATTTGTTCTCCGGCCAACACCCATCATCGAACACCCCTTTTTCTTGTCGATTTTAAAGTATAACCAACATATCTGAATTTTATTAGTATCTACTCTTTCGAACACACCCATTGTTCTTCATCCCATAGTTGCAACAATCAGAGATAACCGATACTCCCAAACTGAATATCGAAGTTTGATGTGCACATCTCCAATCTTTGAAATCGTTGCTGGAGAAGAACCATAGGCTCGCCGAAATTTCGGTGCATGGCGAAACGGTCCTGAAACGACGGATCTACAAAGACGAACTTATAGCAACTTTATTTCCCCAAATCTTCACACTTTATTTCCAAACATCAAACTTAATTTCCAAAGCTTCAACGGATCTTCAAAAACTTCAAAAAAATAACGTCTCGGTTCGTGTAATCGCTGAATTAGAACCCGAATATCAAGAACAAAGTTGAATTAGTTGATTCAAACCCGCTTTGATACCAATTGTAGGTCCCGACACCGCATCCGACAACGAAAATATTTTGTTCTTGATAAGCGATCGAGACGGGTGCGGCATAAACAAACGATCGAACATATAATATAAAGATATGATAAAGGATAAACGATCTCGTAATCGGTTCAAAAGATTAATAATATTAAACGGCCAGATCCTACCCAAGGTGAGCTTCCCTTTGGTGGTTGTTTACACCATGAAAACACACACATAAAAGTAAACATATGTTCCTTATGTATAGCTAAAAACAAAGCTTCTAGAAGCACTCCTCCCCAGTAAAGCTAAACTCGTGCACCGAAGTTCTCGCCTCATAACAGGATTTCCTGCTCAGTTTAATTATTTACTTGACCATATATATATATATATTATATATATATATATATATATATATATATATATATATATATATATATTACGAGTTTCACACTTTAACATTGAAAGTCACAAATTATTGACCTTATAGCCTAACTGAAATTACGAAACTAGATAAAAAAACGAAGGTTTTATTTTAAGTTAAAATGCAAAATTTTCGGTTTGGCTTCAACCTTATTAAACAAATAAAACAAAAAAACTGATTTTTTTATGTCATTTATTAGACAATAACCAATTATATAGCTCATTTTTTTTAGTTTTAAATGTGTAATGATCAATTAAGCAGTTAACTAGAAAATTAAAAAGAAAAATAGTAATAAAAAAATACGACAGATAGGTTTATATTTTAATTTGGTTGTGCAACCACGGTGGTATTATTCAAAGCATTATAAAATAAAATAATTTAGTTTTCTGATTTAAACGTTACATAAATTAAAATTTGAAATAATTTATCTCAAGCGTATAGATACTCACTATTAAAATTAACGTACGCTTTCTTATTTGTCCCATCTTGAAATTTACCAAGTGTGGTACACGTCGACGTCGGATAATTAAATCAAGTTGGGGCCTACAAAACATCACATGTTAAATTAACATGTAAATTTTCAAATCCTGCAGTTAAATCTTTTTTACCGTCCTTCCACATACTAAGGGGGTGTTTGAGATTGTTTATTTTCATCATCTTATAACTTATAAATTTTTTGAAAAGTAATAAGGTGTTTGGGATTGCTCATATTGTGAGAGGAAAAATTCCATAAGTTACACTTTTGTAAAGAGACAAAATAAGGAATCCCAAACGCCCACTAAACCGGTTTCTAACCGAACTGGTTTGAATCAAGCTGGTTTGGGTGTTAGTTTGACCAAACGGGTTTTGTACGCCTCTACCCAATACCCTTCTAAGAATAAGAAGAAAAAAAGACACCCACGAAAGCATTTCAAATGGATACAAGGCTTATTTTATACGCTTTTTACAAGTCATCACAAAATATGTTTAAAAGTTGTGAATCACCGCATAAGAGTTCTTCCTACTTCAATCTGAATTCTTACAAGCAGCCCCTTTTTTCTTGGTTTAATCCAAAATAAAACACTTCTAAAAGATTAAAAACATCAAATATAGTGAATAAACCACAAGAATAACCCCTAAAGACAAGATTAGAAAAATAGAAAGGTTAGAAATTTACCATTCTCTTGGTTCCTCTTCTTATCTATAAGACTATAACTCTCACAAAAACACACACTTTTGAGCTTTAATCTTTGTGAAAGATATGTAAGTGTTGTGTAACCCCTTAATTGTATCCCATGGATTTATTTAAGTTTAAAATGCCCATAAATTGCACCTATACTCCAATTTCTTGGATTTCAGCCAGTTACCTCACTATTTACACGACATTAGGCCTCTGGTATGGCCGTATGGTCGTTGTTGTAGGGTTCTCCCTTAGGGGTTTCTCTTGGATTCGAATATCTAGAGTGTCAAACTAATAATAGACGGTTGAAATTATGTCTTAAAGGTCGAACTTTGATATTTGCAAACCTAATGGCTTACAAATCAAAACTTGGTTATTGACAGGCCTAATGGCTTACCTCGAAAGCAAAAAGCAGTTAAAATAAAGCCTCAAAATTTACATGATTTATAACCCAAAAATCAACATCTTTTGACATTTTAGTCCCCATCTTTCACAAAGAAAAAACATGCATATTCCAATACACTTCAAGGATTTATCAATATAGTATGGAAATTAAGTATTCCAAGTATACTTCACTGAACATGTTACAACTTTCCATGCCATACTTGTATTCAACATTTCAACCAGCAGGATTAGGGGTGACAATCTTGACTCAAACTCTTTCAAATGAGTCAATTTGAGTTGTTTTAAAAGTTAAATGAGTTGGTTTGGGTAAAAGGTTTTAACTAAATGGGTCAAAATGAGTCATTTGAAAATCCATCCTTTTATTTTCGGGTCAAAATGGGTCGACAAGTTCAAAGAAATGGGTCGATGTGGGTTAGTGTCCTAAGGAAATGTGACAGGTTTCGGATCGGAACGGGTTTTCGTACAAGACAGGTTTCGGCACGAAACGGGTTTCAGATTGGAACGGGTTCGGTTTAGGTTTCAAGCCAACACGAGTTTTCACCCGTGACGTGTTGGTTTTTGGTTTCTTTTGTTTCTTCAGGTCGATTTCGGACTCGTTTTTGTTCGGTTTGAATTCTTTTAGTTTCGTTTTGATTGATTTTTTCAATTTCGATTGATGTGGTCCGGTTTTGGCTTTTTGTTTCTTTGTTTCATTTTCGTCGATTCTTTCAGTTTCGGTTCAATTCTAGGTATTTTTTTATGGAACGAGGACATCGTAGGAAACATTTTAGTGTTTTTAATTTTTTTGTTTATGATTTATATTTTGAGTTATAAATTTTTTATTATTATTTTTGAATATTTTTTTGAGTGTTTTTGATCTTAATAG
Source organism: Bidens hawaiensis (assembly GCF_021521415.1). Lineage (NCBI taxonomy): Eukaryota > Viridiplantae > Streptophyta > Magnoliopsida > Asterales > Asteraceae > Bidens > Bidens hawaiensis. The sequence goes on from NW_027494317.1 coordinate 181,462, forward strand.
AAAACCCTTTAAAAAAAATTCAAAAAAAATAATAAAAAAATCATAACTTAAAATATAAATAAAAAACGAAAAATCTAAAAAAACCAAAATGTTTCCACCATTATTCTCGTTCATAAAAAAATGAAAAAAAAAACTCAAAACCCGGTGCGACTCTAACCTATTCTGACCCAAACCAAAACAACCTTTTTTTTAATTGACCCGTTCTGACCCAAACTCATTCTGACTCAAACTCGTTTTGAGCCATGACTTGTTCGACCCAACCCAACCCATTTACCACCTCTAAGCAGGATACATCCAACAAGTTGTAGATAGTTGGGGACTTGGGGCCCTGTTTTTCAAATCTTTTCAACTTGTTTTTTCTCATAAGCATTGTTAATACTTTTGGTTCTAATCTAGATGTTGTACTGTAATAAAGTACATATAGAAGAAGCAGTAGTTATAAAGAAAACTAGTTAGTTATTCATGTTATTTCTCCAAGATGCAATTCACATTATGGACTACTAGCAATGTAACTAAGCAACATATGGGGAAAAAAACACAAAAAAAAAGCATGAAGAAATTGGGCAGGTAACTAAGTTTTCTTGGTGTAAAACGGCAAAATAAAATACACAGGTGGGAAACTCTACAATTGGTTTAATTCTTGAATATATTTGAGTGCCAAAATTTGAAGTTTTAAGAAGATTATACAACAAAATAAGATCATCCTAAAGTGAGGCAAAGAATCATTAGCATAGAACAGATTAGTGCAAGAAAATGATTTGAAGTTGGCCATTACTTCAAACACTCAACGCATACACAACAACAGATTCTTGAAGATCTCGATCCACCTTGAAATGAGCATGAAAGAATCTTTTTCGCTGATAATCATAACCCGTATTTAGTGAAAGAAATAATAAAAAAATAGCATATAGGCTTAAAGCTAAAAAAACGCGTACCACTTCATAAGAATGGGATGAAAGAAAATCTTTAAGATGTTTCTCTTCATTGTTGAATAGTATGATATGACTCGGTTGAGACCAATTCTTGGCAAACTCAGCTATGAAACCGATAGGGTCCATCATGAATCGGTCAGACTCATCAAGATTACCCTTCACTTCACTAACAACATGTTACAAAAATAGATTTGTATTTAGAAGATGTATCAGTTTCAACCGTTATCTTATGAATGAGCTGATTCGAGTTAACCAAAAAAATAAATAAGAGAACAGTCAAGGCGTCAAAAATAGTCCAAAGCGTATCAAACCAACTAAACCATTATATTAAAAAACAAATAGACTATTATTGAAATAATATTGATTTTGTAATAACGTTTAACTAAAGTAAATTCCACATATTGTCCCTGTGATGAACATTAGATTTGATCCCTAAACACTTACAGATTTAGTTCCTGTGAGTACTACTTGTTTTTAAAGATGGTCTATGGGTCTATGCTATTAAATTTTTCACAAATGACTATTTTGTCCTTTAAAATAGTCTTTATAAAATTTTAAAGGACAATAGTCATTTCACCTAAATATAACAGCACTAAGAGACCCAAGACCGTCTTTGGAAGCAGAGAAAGCCCGTATGGACCAAATCCATAAATTTTGAAGTTTAAGAACCAAATACGTAATTTTCCCAAATCATAGGGACCATTTGTGTAATTTACTCGTTTAACTATTTTATCAAAAACATCTAAAACTCTGGACAAAGTTCTTTTTGTTGAAATGTACCAAAAAAAGCAATCCGTTACCAACCTGACCCAGCTCGCTCGATATGAAAGTTCATTCAAGATAATAATAATAATAATAACAATAATAATAATAATAATAATAATAATAATAATAATAATAATAATAATAATAATCATGTATCATACCTTGGTGAACAATCCAAAAACCGCATAGGAAGATTTTGGTGCAAGGTTGAATAATATGGAGTCGCATGACATGGTGTCAAAAATAAGATGCTTTTCACATTCCCCTCACGGGCTTCTTTCGCTAGATAATTCATCACATCCTCAGTTCCTCTCTGGTTATTATTTTAGTGCAAGATTTAATACAAAAGTTAGGCTTGCAAACGGACTGAACGTGCAGTGAACCGTTCATTTATTTATTAAAGGAACAAACATGAACACATGTCTCGTTCGTTCCTTCATATTTGTGAACATTCATTAACGTTCTTTCATTTGCGTTCGTTCGTTTATGTTCGCTAGTTTACGTTTATCATTACAATTTAGTCCAGTTTTATGATTAAGATACGCCTATTACAATTTAGTCTAGTTTTAATAAGTTCTTAAACCCGGCATAGTTATCTTCATGTTTACTTTTAAATGGTGTTTCCTAATTATGTTTGTTCATCTATGTTCAGTTGAGATTGTTCGTGAACCATTCACTTATTTTATTAACAAACGAACATGAACTCCCGCATTCCTTGATGAAAGAATACAAACAAGAAAACCTTGTTCATTTAAGTGTTTGTGTTCGATTGTTTATTTGGTTAAAGTTAAGCTATAGAACACAAACATTCTCCGTTCGTGTCCATTTGGTTCGTTTACAGGCCCACCAAAGTCAAATAAAAATGATAATATATAAAAAGTCGAATATAGTTTCATGAAAATATGATAACTTTGGAGTACCTGATGAACCATACTCATGTAAATAGCCATGGGGAGATTTGTTACTACCAGGAAAATAACCGCTGCACGTATCTTCCAAACGGTTTTACCGTGAGTGCGTGTCGGTTTCTTGATATTTTTATTAGATGAATATTGTGGGTTTAACATGGCTAATGAATAACCAGAAAAAGCTAAAGCTATTGGAAGCACAGGGAGTACAAACCTGTCGTTCATACTTATTAATAAGTCAAACTGGGTCAAATCAAAATTTAACTATAAATAAAAGGGGTTAAATAGAATACATAGGTTAAACGGGTTGAAAGTAAACCAAAATTTTATTAACAGGTCAATTTGGGTCAAAAGAGCTAAACAGGTCAATCAAATTCGGCCAAAAATGAAATGGGTCAAATTGACCAAATAGGTTAAACGGGTTGAAAGTAAACATACCTGAATTCTTTGTGTCCTATTATACTATAAAGCCCTAAAACCCACAAAACAAGGCCCGATAGCTTCCAGTTTTTAGACTGAACAATGCCAACCGCCATAAAGGGCAAAAAGGTAAATATCATGACGGTAAAACCCTGGGTGAAGTACCAGTGCCACGGATGAGTTCCATAATAATCACCCCCAGAAGAAAGAAAATTGAATTTCAAAAAATTTAGAGGCACTAAAACCCACGAACCGTACATCAAACGGTCGAGTAGAAAAGTCAACCCAAGCACAATTGACCTGGTAATAAAGCATGTTGTTAGTATTACAAATAGAGGTGGCAATTTCAACCGGTTTGCTTTTGAATGTCAGAATGTGTCGACTCGGGTCATGTTTTATTGCTAACAGGTCAAACCTGTAAAATTAAAAAAATTATCTAAAAATTATCACGACCCATATTTTTATCCGTGTCAAAAGACATCAACCCTAACCTGCACACATAAAATAGTGTAACCCAAACGCGAGTTGTTTAACCCATTTATCAACACGTGTCAGAATGGGTTAGAGTGATAGCCATGTTGTACACTTTTTAATCGAGTTGGTGTGTTGAAAAATATGGTTAAACAGGTCATAAACGTGTTGGTGGGTTGACCTGTTCAACTACACACGTTAACAGGTCAACCCAAACACGACTCGGGCACACATGAAACCAAAACTTTAAAACTTCATATATTCAATTATTGTGCGATAATACCTTGTTCGATTATCTGATTCGAACATATTCAATTGTTCGATTACCTGCTATCGAGAGAACAAAAGAGGAGAAATAACAATAGGGTTGAAACAGATATAGTATAAAGGGGTAGAATGGTCATTAAGGAAAAATTCATTAAAGTTGGGTATATATGATATTTTTCGTTTTAGTTGGATATCTATATAAAAAAATTCTATTAAGTACAACACAAACCAGCTTTCAGCCTGTTTCTTTTCAACTAAATTTTTTTATTTACCCATTTGAGCTGTTTAAGATAATGACTTTGACCAGAAGGATACAGCCCATTGGGCCACATGGCCATCAAACAAGACATGAGAGAGTTTGAACAAGTATAGATCACCAAAGGCAGAAAATACAGATTGAAATAGTCTTGGAGCCTTTATCTGCAAAAATAAAACTTTTTTATCATTATAATTGAATAAAGAGAAATTACAAAAAGATAGAAAATAAATTCTTTCTTAATAAGATAAGCACCTAATAATAAAGGTTGCAGTTTCAGTTTCAGTCCGTTTACTAATGAATGGGTTGATTTGCTTATGTTTTATTTCTAACACTAAAAAAGTTACCTTAAAGGGGAACGGGACAAACCGTTGGAACTTGAAAGTTGACTAAATGTATTGTTAATGCATACATCCTCTTAAAATCACTTTATTTAAAAAATAAAACTTTATTGTAATAGTAAGAGTTTCAGTTCAAGTGGTCAACCTAGAGGTTTAAGCGAGCCAAGTCAAGCCTGAGTTCGACACGTACTTACTAGAGCTTAGGCTCGAGCTCGACTCGTTTTACCAAGCCGGCTCAAGCTTGACTAGGGCTCAGGGTCAGCTCGTCTATTATGTATTAACTATTTATATACACTTATAGTTAGTTTTTGTATGTATTTTAAATAATTTTAATATATAACATAATATTTACAGTTTAGTTATTCTTATCGATTATCATAAGTTTATACCTTATAATAACTAATACATAACTATATAATTATAACAATTATAAAAATAATAGGCTCGTTTAGGCACGCGAGCCAGCTCGATCTCAATAAGTAAAGCACGGGTCCATGCTCGTTTATTAAAAAACATACTTTTAGGCTTGTGCTCGTTTAAGCTCAACTCGACTCGAGCTTTTAGCGAGCCGATCTCAAGTAGCATACGAGTAGCTTGGCTCGTTTACAACTCTGGGTCAACCCAACCCTCCCAACCCACCCATTTTGCCTCCTCTACTTACAAACTACAAGACCTTATGAACTCAGTAAGAACAAAGATAAGAATCTTACCATGAAAAGTGGAGTATCAAAATGTAAAATAGATAAAATCTTATAAAGAATTGCAAATAACATTGGATGCAAATAGCTGCGTATCCCTTTTGACCACTCCCATGTTAAATGTCCATATCTGCGAGTTAGTAGATAAAGTCAAACCCCTATATGTGAAGTCAACATATATGAAGTCAAATGAAACAAATAGATATACCCAAAGGTAACTCGATGTGCAACTTCAAGCGCTTGCCAGTGCTCGTCTGGGTTAAAATATGTTTGCACAAATAAGGAATTTATAATTCTGAAAATTAAACAAAGTGTAAATATTTTCTTGGATGATGGAAATTGGCTGGATCCTTGTTTACTATCTTCTTGAGAAGACTTGGGATTCGATAGTCGGTCTTCGTGTGTTGATGCAGATGCATTTGTTCGCTTTCTCATTACTGAAATGATGACTTCAATAAGTAAAATCAATTAGATGTACAGATATGGGATTTTTATAATTTATATCATATAATCGTTAATCGAAAATGACTTAACACAAGAACCATATTAAAACACAATTCTTAACATTTTTTAAAACAAATTTATCACAAATGGCATGCCACAAGTGTCTCATTGAGTCATTGGATCTGGATACACACATACACACACACACACACACTAAAAAAATGATTAATGGAAGGATATACCTTAAAGTAATGTGATTATACACTAAAACAGTTTTAAGATACCCAAGTGTTTGAATTTGGGTTAATATGGATAATTATTACTCCCTCCGTCCCATTAAAAGTGTCCATATTTCCTTTTTTGTTTGTTCCATTACAAATGTCCAATTTCAAAATTTATTAGCCAATTTCCAAGTTTACCCTTAAACACACACAATTAACATTAATAAACAATATTGATGGACCCAATTTCAAGGACATTATTGTCATTTGGTAAGCAAAAAAAGTAATAATTCAATCTATCTTGAACTTTGTGTTTTTCAAACCATGACACTTTTAATGGGACGGAGGGAGTATTATGTAATGCGTCATTTTGGGCCTCAAAGAATTTCAAGACGGGTTTGATACAGGCATAATCAGTGGAAGACCTGATACAATCGCGGGTCAGGATGGGTCACTGAAAGGTAGATGTGTGTTAGAATGGGCAGTCCTTTCCTCATCCATGCCTCCTCTTGCCGTCGACAAAGCGACTCATCCTAGGCCTGGGTGTTACCAGCGCAGTTGTTAATAGCGAGGGTAGCGCTCTCTATAGTGCACATCATAGCAAAGCGCCTCAATAGTGTGCGCTTGGACCATGTCACCCGAACAATCTTAGTACATATGGCGCGAGACGATTCCACATATCGAGGTCGGAATTAGGGTTTTTCTTATATATCAAAAACCGAATTTTTAGGCATTACAATAGATTAAACAGCATCAATCTCAACCAGTTCGACCGTAAAAACTCAATTTTGTGAATAAAACCCCTATCTAAAAAATAAAATTTATAACACCTTATCGCTAAACATTAAATAGCGCGCGTAACGCTATGTAGCGTATAGGTAGGTTGTGGTATTGACCGCTATTCGGTATTGACAGCTATGGTTAAGGGTCAAAACGTGTTCCAGTCAAGACGAGTCGATTCAAAAATGATTACTTTGCTTCGGGGCGATTACGCATAAAGATCAGATGTAGACATATGAGTTTTTATCATTTATATCATATAAAACTAGAACAGATATAAGCACACTTTGTTTCTACTAAAGATTTATGTATCTTAGTCAATTTGCATTCTCTCAGGACTTTGATCGAACACCTTAAAGGCAGGCACAGCTTCTGTTTTTATCTATTTATTATCATATTATTCAGGGTTTTTGCATATCCAAACACTCCTATACTAATAACAACAATAATACTGCAAATGGCTGGCATACCTGATGTGATCGAACGAACGAACTGTACTGAAGAGTTTGATGTCGATTTTACTTTGGTAAATGAAGATGAATAATATTAATGTAGTTACGGTACCGACCCGACCCGACCCGCTTGATCAATTTGTTAGCCCACATAGACTTACATGTCGGATATTAGAAAATGGAAAAATTAATTTTAGATATGAACCTAGGACCGGCTTTCGGTTCTTTTCGAGTATAGATTAGGGTTGGTTTTGAGTACGGGGATGTGTATTGAAATGCATATTTTATTCGTACTCTATGGATATGATTGTGCCCTGAAAACCCAAATTTAGAAAAAGTTGGTTCCGGGTATTTTTTTTTTGTTTGGGTTTTCTGTGTACCTATATCGTTAATTGGTTTCTAGACTATTGATTAATAATCAAACTAGTTATTGATCAACATAGTCATAACGGTGTTAATAGGTCTAAAATCATAACCAATGAACCCGATTGATTTAATAATTGAACTTGTTTTTATAAGAAAAATCAATTAAATACTAAAAAAATGATAAACTCAAAATGCTCATTTTATTTATTTTTAAGTTTTTAGGATTAAGAAATTATCGTTAAAAAATATACAATATACAAAAATCATGTATGCATTTTATTGTTTATACATAATCATCCTCTTCTTACCCGTTGACTCGTTCAGTGTTTTTATTCGATCGACTTTTGTGTGTGATCATGAGCCCGGTTGCTTTTCAACGACTTGCGATGTTTTTTTTATAATCTCAAAGTAGGGTTAGATGCGATTTTGAGAAACACATTATAGTTCTTACATCGAGCCATTTCAGTATGTCTATAATTTGATATAAATTGAGCTTTGAGAAGTTTACAGGGGTTCGCTTTTCATCACCATGTCTGTTTCATTTGTCATGTGAGTGGTTAAGACTTGAGAGTTTTCAAGTGGTTTTGATAGATACCCGTAGAGTGGATTAGATTCCTAGAAAACAAGAGAAAAAGAGAAACCAAAATTTGGGATGGTTTTCTAATAATTCGATTTCTCAAATAAAGATTAAATTTTATAGAAAACAATGAGTGAAAATAGGAAAACTTAAACATAAGGAAACCTAATAAGAAAACAATAAGGAAACATAAAATTTAACTATACTGTTAAGTAGATGTCATGTAAGCATTTTCATATTTTATTAAGCCAATCAATTATATTATATCCGGAAATACCAATAAATAAGTTATAGAATTATTCTAGATGAATGAATATATATACAATTTCGTTACATATCGGATACGTATGTTATATATTAACCTTTGAATATATTTAAATATAATGATATTAACATTTATGCCAATCACACGGGTAAATATCAAATGTTGTATTTAAAGAGGCTTTTATAGATTTATGAACCATGTAATTTTGTTTATCATTATTTATAACTTATTAATCTATAAGGCAAATTATTATGTATATTATTAAATTTAACTTTTTTGTTTTTTTTAACTGTCCGTGTATGACATGGGCTCTATCCTAGTATTAAATAACAATAAGGAAACTATATAATAAATTAACTTAGTTAATTACTTTACTTGCAAGAAAAACTCTTGTATCATAATCAAGAAGTCGAGCACGGATATTCTATGATCGTATCAATTCCTCAACGTTTCAAAATGTCCTTGTCAGGGAGCACCACAGTTGTTGCCAATCGAATCTTCTAATTACGTATGGGTTGTCTCAGCCAAAGCCATGGCGCCCTCTATTCAATGTGTCTGAATCGATTTGCACCTTAGTTATTGTCTCGAATGTCCTTCAGTTTGATCGGTAAAAATGAAGGTTTTGAGTGTATGTTGTTTAGGATTTTAAATTAAGGTTTGCAACTGGATTCATTGAACGAACAATACGGTGATTGATGTGGCTTGTGCGCGTGCGTCTTAAAATATGATGGATTGGATGATTTGCTTTTGCACAAGATCGTGTTTTAAATTTATAAAAGTTATTTCTACAAAGACGAAACACATACAAAACAGGCAAGTGTACCTATCGTATATGTAGAATAGTATTGGTAAAAACCAAGTATCGATCCGTGGATACAAAGGTTTCTAATAATAAATCGTTGTTTTACTTCAATCGGAGGTTTTAATCATTTTGGGGTTGATTTTTAACTTTTTATAAAATATAAATACTTATATATATAATATATATGTGACCGAGAAAAGAGATTCTAAACGAGTTGTTCAATTATGCGAAGGTTACCATCTAAGATCAAGAATCCACTCTATTTTAGCATTGATAATTAATATGTAGACATGTGATAAACTTGTCGTAGCAATATATGATAGATAGCTCCTTAAACCTTAAGTGAGCATCTTCGGCACTAAGGAGATGGTATGCGCATTTTAAAGTCCACCATTTCCTAATGTCATACCATCTCAATGATGTCGATTTGAGTTGACAAGTAGTTTCGTAAAGTAGAAAGATTAGGATTGACTTCGATTTCTCAAATACCAATTCTAACAACTTCGGGTAGTTGTAGTTCATCACACAACCTCCCCTTGGTTGATTTATGTAGGTTATAATTACACATTCCGTTAACATATGGTTTCTTTAACTAATTTGATATCCTAAGCAAAGCCATTTTCGGATTACCAAGGTTTAGAAAAATACAGCATAACTTATATCTCATCATTTCTAAGTACAATATAAGGATCCATGTTTCGATGATGTATCAAAGTATTTCTATCTTTCAAGAACATGAATCGATCATGAACGATTGCCAAAGATATTGACAACCACCAACTTTGATTTAGTGATTTAAGATGGTGAAACATTTCTCATCAAAAGATAATTGTAATATAACCATGTACTTTACTAGACTACATCACATGTCTTGATTAATTATCAAGTAAAACAAAGCTTCTTCAAAGATTTTAGATGGTAAAAGGAGTTTAGCTCATAATGAGCATAATGATGAACATTAAGATGATTGATAATAACAAATACATGATTAAACTTAGAACAATCTAATCAAATGTAGATGAATCCTTCTTCTTAATGATGGTAATGATGGTTGATGATGATGATTAGTGGTGATGACCTCCAAACCTTCAAACTCTTCACTAGATCTTCAAAGTGAGTGTTAGTGTGTGTTTTTATAAGTGAAAACCGGAGAGAATTCTTTTCAAGGCACACTCTTCAAATGGCACAAGAGCCACTATTTATAGGCAATCTGGAGTGTGAAGCACGGCCCCGTGCATTTTTATGACATGTGCCAGATTTGTTTTGTCTTTTCTGTGACGTGGCCACGACCCCGTGGTTGGTAGGCACGGCCCCGTGATTTTTAGTGACATGTGCCAGATTTGTTTTGTCTTTTCTGTGACGTGGCCACGGCCCCGTGGTTGGTAGGCACGGCCCCGTGATTTTTAGTGACATGTGCTCAATTCTTCTTTGTCTTTTTCTGTGTTCTCGTCCACGGCCCCGTGCATGATGTGCACGACCCCGTGCTTTTGCTTCCAGATTTTGTCTTTTCTTGTGTCAGAAGCATGGGGACGTGTTTCTTGAGGCATGGGGGCGTGTTTATTTGTTTTCTTGTGTTTTCTTCTGTTTTTCTTCGTCTTTTTGCTTGTTTCTTCGTTTGAGGCTTGGTTTCACTTGAAATTATGTTTTATTATGATAAGTAGTCTTTTATGCTATGTTATTGGATAGAAATTGCAGTTTTTATAGATTATTTGATGCCGAAAAGATGTATATTTATATGTACATCAAACATCCCCACACTTGAACATTGCTTGTCCTCAAGCAATCCTCTTATAAATATCCTCTAAAAACAGCATATTTAGATTATAACTACCCCTTAAGTGAGCTTCAAGAAGACGAAACAAAATAACCAATCTTTATGTTAGTGATAAAAGAGAGACTTTTGTTTTTATGAGTTTCTGTTTATGCAAAACGTCACGTTCTCACAATGTTCACTCACACTCGGTTTTATATCTGATCATACCTATGATGTAAGTATGTGAACACTCTTAGCCAAAATGCAACCTGTGATAAATAGGCTTGTAACAAGTTCAAATCTCCACCTTTTTGAAGGGTTGCATAGCTTAGAAGGTAAAGAGGGGTTTTGGTTTGGTGTGAGTCGGAATTGGTATTTTGTGGTGGTTCAAGGGTTAATGGTAAATACAACTTCCACTTGTTTGGGAGTTTTGAGATGTTTTCAATGGTTAGCTCCTTTTACTCCGAGAGTTTTTTTTTATATATCTAATGACTCTTTTAAGGTCAGATCGTTAAGACCAGTTTTATCGAGGATGTGGATCAATTCTTCCTCAATCCTGTTCTGAATATAACTTCCAACTCTAATGGATCGTTTGGCTTTGAGCCTAATAGCCCCCACCCTCATTAGTTCGGTATATTCATGCTGAGACTGAGTTTGACTTTTTCTACATCTTCCTTCGTGGGACCAGTTTCCGCAACCTAAACATCGTTCATATCTTTTTGCTCTTCTCTTCATTGCATTTTTGGAAATTCCACAGAATGGTGGCCTTTGTTCGTCTTGGCGCCACTTTTTCCTTACTCCATTGCTAAAGAGAAAGATTCTCTCCCTAAGTTCTGGAGGTAACCTAGGTTTTGCGAAATGTATGCAGCAAAGGAAATTGAAATCGAAAGAATGCATTTCCCGTTCTTTAGGGTCTGCCGGTAAAAGAACAGTGTTGTATTTTGCCGGTGAAAATGGATAAAGTGATCGGGTTTTTGGGTTTTGTAATTTGATAACGGGTTTGATGGAATGGTGTAAATATTACCTTCTTCCTTATACAACTCTTCGTTTGGTCTTGAAATGAATAATTGCGACAAGTTCTAAATCACATGAAATATATGACTCACTCAAAGCTTCCGAAAAAATATTTATACGGCATGAGGTTTATCTCACAGTAACGGAGGAATTGGGTATTAACGCCATATTTTGCATAAATTTATTCTCAATATTACAAAACCTTTTCTTACTTTTTCACTTTTAAATGATTGGTTATTTGCAAAAAAATTTCTTGGATTTTAGGTTTAGAATAATCTTTGTCTGCTGCAAAAAATATTTGTTTTAGAGAATTTTTATGATTAGTTGAACAAACAATTGGTCAAGTAATTCCCCTCCCCACACTTGAATCTCACATTGTCCTTAATGTGACAAGATTCATGAAAATATAAAAATTCTAATTTATGGGTAAAAATGAAGAGTTACTTCCCTACGGGTTAACAAAATTTCGACAGAGCGTCCCCTGTTTTTCGTCCGTTTTCCTGTTTTTGTACATGTATAATATAAAACTGCAAACATCCACAAACAACCAAGCATAAACTACTGAAAATTGGGTATGGAATCATCCATCCCTTGCCCTTTTGAGCTAAATTAGTACCTAGCATAATGTCTTTGGCACTCATGGCCATAATAGTATCCAAACCAACACAAACACAAATAAACAAGTACGACGAAAAGTAAATTGTTCAAACACAAATAATAATAAGTTCATGAAGTAACGCCAACCCGTGCCCGTGCCCAACCTACCTGTGCCGTCAGTCATCAGTTACCCGTGTCCGGGTCAAATGGTTCCCACTGCCTGTCCATGCGATAGCCCAATCGCTCAATCTCTCGCCTCGTTGCTTCATACTCGGCTGCTCGCTGTGCATCGGAGGCAGCCATTTGATCGTTGATCCTGTTAAATGAGGCGGTAGTGTTAGTTGAGAATTGATCGATTAGTCCATATATACCCTCCAAAGAGTATCGGCTATCATGTGATGAACTGGGGCCGACCCCTGATGAAGATGGGCCTCCTGTCTGATGGTAGGTTCGGCGGCGGTGTTGTCTGGGCGGTGTTTGTCGTCTCTCATGCACATCCTGTATCATCATCTCTGACGGGTCTTCTGGGTCCCAAACCTGATTGTACTTGTCACAAAATCTTCACACACCTGGGCTGATTTGCTGAACCATCTGCATACTCTCACAGTAATCAAGGTTGAGAGCTATCGAGTCTGGGCTTGGAGTTCCTTATGTGTCTGCACCATAGGCCCTGTAGAGGTTGTAGATCCAGGGACCACCAAAGATCGGGGTATTTCCTCGGGCAGTGGCATTTGTCATGAAAAGCTTGCAAAATAGCATAGTGATATTACACGGTATTTCGTTTTTCATGTAGTACAATGCCCAAAGATCCCTTAGGTTGACAACCCCTTCGCTCTGACCTCTAGCTGTGACGGTATGACTCAGCAAACGGTGGATGTACCTCATCAGTGGGTCACGTAGTGCTGTGCTCTTTGAAACGCTCGGCCTATACCTTGCTGTTCCATCACTCAACTGTTCCCAAGCTTCTTCCCTTATGGCACCTGCTTCAGCTTCATCATCATCACCCTCATCTGTAAAGGTTGTTTTGGCCTCGAACCAGATGTCCGTGTCAGTTTCTTCGACCGTGTAAATACCTAAATCAATTCCCAGTTGAGTGACAGAGGTTGTATGCCAAACACCCCCACATCGGAACTCTATTGCCTTGGTATCCCACATGTCAAACTTTTTTCTTTTTCATGTTGAATGAGGCTAGGAACTCCTTTGTAAGTTCGGTTACTGAATCCCCTGTCTGGTTAAAAACTCGTCTCCACGGCCCTGTGACGATGTTCTGATACGCTCCCATTGGTTAACTTGTCTGAGGGTTTCTTCGCATGCATGGAAGTGAGCTTCGGGATATCTATTATTGAGATAGGTTAATCTTTCGTTTGCTGATCGGTCCTTAGTCCTCCGGTTTCCGAAGACTAGGAATGCATGAAACTCTTCCCCATACTCGGCCATCTGCAATTTAAACTTAAATTAGTCAAAACTCATGAAAAACTTTTAATTTGCTGAAACAGAAGGAAAAGCACGGTGGCGTGCTTTCAGAAGCACGGCCCCGTGCTGCTACTTCTGGTTCAGTTTTCTTTGAAGTTTGACTTTTGGTTGACCACGGCTCGTGTTGTTTTGTGCACGGCTCGTGTTTTTAACACCGATTTCTAACTTACTTAGACTCGAACCCTTGTTTCTAACCGGTTATATCAATTGGGTTTAATGGTTTGTCGGGTATTTATTCTAATGCCCAAAACCCGAATTGTTTCTTTCAATTAATCCTTAACCATCAAACAATCTACAATCTATTCATCAAAATCAAGCATAATAACCCATACCCTTTTCGGGTTTTGACCTGATTTGGTCGATTTGAACTATTTTAGGGTTAATCTAAACCTAGAATGACGAATCTGAGTAATGCACTTGTTAAATTAACATACCTTAGGTTTAGAATTTAAGATTAGACGAAGAAATTTGCAAAGTGGTTAAAGGTCAGCGGTTCTCGGTTTAGAATGCAGTGAAATTAGGGTTGGATGTGTTAGAAAGTTATTTTATCAAAGTTAAAACTCGTAACTGCCCTGACACCAAAAACACGGCCCCGTGCTTTTGGAAGCACGGTATCGTGCTGCTTAGTGCAGACAGTACTGTTTTGTTTATTTTGTTTGTCGAGATTGGTTTGTTTTTACTGGGTTTTTATTTTCTGGTTATTTTAACATGGTAATTAAAAATCCTAGATTTCATTAAAACATAAAACTAAAGACATAATTAAAGATAGATGAAATGAAAAGTACAACAACAATTCTCGGATCCTAACACATAGTACTAGCGGAAACAACTTAAACACGAAACAAAGTCAGAACAAGTCCTGGATGTGTGGTGGTGCTCGTTTGGCTTCCAAAAGTTCGTCAAGCTTTTTGTTGAGCATGACGAGTTATTGGTTGTGAAAGTTAAGTTTGGAAGTCACATCTTTGTGGTGGCCATCCACAACATGGAAGCTCTCGAACCTAAGCAGGTCGACTTTGTTGATCAACTCGACTACTCGAGCCTCGGTTTGCATGTTGCTCTCAACTTGGTCTCTTACGATGCATTGGAGTCTCATGATTTGTTCCTCAAGGAAGGAAGATTCATGTTGTTTCCCCTTCTTCATTGGTTTCCATTCAACCCGTTTTCCTTCCATTTAGGTAGTTTTTGTTTGGTGTGAATGGAATAGTGAATTTATGCATGCATTTTATAGAGACTGGAAAGTTGAACACGGCACTGTGTTTACTGGAGCATGGCCCCGTGCTGCTAGAAGAATAAATGTTTCTGAGTCAGAGAAGTGTACGGAGTCAGCGCGTATCATGCTGAAGATTCTGGTGACCACGGCCTCGTGCTTAGGAAAGCACGGCCCGTGCTTTTTGTCACAATGTATTTCTTTTTTAGTTTTCAACATGATTCACGATCCGGAATTTTTAGAATGACGTAATAATTTGGAAGTTTGGTCATCTAAAGATTACTTTTCATTAAATAGATATCCTAGAACAGTTACGGGATAAGCCTGGGTTTCCTAAGAAAAGAAAATAATCGGGTTAAGCCCGAAGTCCTAACACATTGTGCTTAATGCACTATTTTAACATATAAAAACATAAAATTAAGTTTCCTAGAGCTCTCTGAAAGGCGCTCCCCCTCCGAACGGTCCTGGTAGTGGAAAATACGTGAAACCGAGAACTTGAAACTGGAGTTGCTCGTTGATGTCTCGGTGTTCCATTTTCATGTTTTCCACCGATTCGGTGAGTTGCATGAGACGCATCTCTGCGAGGACATTCATTTCGGTGAGTTCTCTTACGAGTTCTTGAAGTTTCAAGAGAAGCTCGGTTTTGGAAACATGGCGGGCATCGTTTCTCGGATGTCGGGAAACGGGAATTGCTTCATTCATCTCAGTTGGCATGCTGAATTATCAGAGGTTTTTGGTTTTGGTTTTGGTTTGTGCAAGGAATGCAATGACACATGGTGCCTTTTATAACCAAATAGGAAACCGAGCACGGCACCGTGCTTATGTAAGCACGCCCCCGTGTTTTAACTCTGACAATTCTGTTACAAACCAGTCTGACTGAGATTTTTGCAGCGTAGATGCCGGCCCGCAATTTTAGGTACGGGACAGTGCTTTAAGGAGCACGCCCCCTTGTTTTTTTTTGTTTTTTTATCAAGTAAAACAATATTTACAAGGCCTATTTTTGCGAAGGTCTTGGCCAGACCTTGTTTCCTTAAAGTCTTATTTAAAAAGTTTGGAGGGTTAGTACCTCCAAAACTTCTTTAAGTGGACCGTCGATGTATGGTTTTAATCGATGTCCATTGACTTTGAACTTTTGACCGTTTGAACTTGAAATTTCGATGGTTCCATAGTCAAAAACTGTTTCAACTACGTATAGACCTGTCCATCGGGATTTTAGTTTTCCTGGAAAAAGACGTAAACGAGCGTTGTATAACAGTACACGATCGCCAACTTGAAATTTTTTGTTTCCTTTTAAATGAGCGTCGTGTATGCGTTTAGTCTTCTCCTTGTAGAACCTTGAATTTTCGTAGGCCATTGTTCTCAGCTCCTCAAGCTCACGAATTTGATCTTCCCGGTTTGCTCCAGCGGACGTAAGATCAAATTTCACCGCTCTGAGAGCCCAATAAGCTTTGTGTTTTAATTCCACTGGTAGATGACATGCCTTCCCGTAAACGAGCTTGAAGGATGTCGTTCTTATGGGAGTTTTATAGGCCATCCTGAGGGCCCATAATGCGTCATCTAACTTTTCTGTCCAATTTTTGCGATTCATTCCTATAGTTCTTTATAAAATCCTTTTAATTCCTCGATTCGAGACCTCTACTTGCCCACTTGTCTGCGGGTGATATGGTGTTGCCAGTCGGTGGTGAACCCCATATCGTGCTAAGTCCTTGTCCATCAGGGTGTTACATAAGTGAGTACCTCTGTCACTGATGAGAGCTTTCGGAGTGCCGAATCTTGAGAATAACTTTTTCAGAAATCGTACAACTACTCGAGCATCATTGGTGGGAAGAGCTTGTGCTTCTACCCATTTAGACACGTAGTCGACTGCTACAAGGATGTATTTATTTCCGAATGAGTTAGGAAATGGCCCCATGAAATCTATCCCCCATACATCAAAGATTTCACAAATTTGAATGCCTTTTTGAGCCATCTCATTTTTTGATGAGATGTTCCCGGCTCTTTGACAAGCATCGCATGCTTGGATCAAAGTATGTGTATCTTTGTATATAGTGGGCCAGAAAAATCCTGCATCAAACACTTTCCTGACTGTGGTGGCGGTACCGTGGTGTCTACCTGTTGGTCCTTCATGGTAGTGTTTGAGAATATCTAAGG
Organism: Bidens hawaiensis; assembly: GCF_021521415.1. NCBI lineage: Eukaryota > Viridiplantae > Streptophyta > Magnoliopsida > Asterales > Asteraceae > Bidens > Bidens hawaiensis. Next base: position 198,622 of record NW_027494317.1, read on the forward strand.
CATCTTTTCCTGCTACGCACCTACGAATGATTTGATCCGCACCTATCCTAAACACGTATGGATTTTCCCAGAAGTAAAACTTAAGATCGGAAAAGAATTTCTTCCGCTGTTGATGAGTAAGTCCTTTTCTGAGGATCCTACAAGCTTAGTAATTGGCGAAGTCAGCATACCAAGGACTATCGTCCTTTTCTTCTATCACTCCTTGAATGTGCATGAGAACCTCATGTGGGAAATTATCGTTGATAATTTCTTCTTGAAGCTCTTTGGGAGTTGGACATTCTAATCGTGAAAGATGGTCTGCGGCTACATTTTCTGCTCCCTTCTTGTCTTTAACTTCGATGTCAAATTCTTGGAGTAGTAGGATCCATCGGATGAGTGTAGGTTTGGCATCTTGTTTGTTGAATAGGTATCGTATTGTGGCATGATCGGTGTAAACTATGGTTTTGGAAAGAACGAGGTATGATCTAAAATTTTCAAAGGCAAAGACTACTGCTAGTAACTCTTTTTCTGTTGTGGTGTAATTTTCTTGTGCATCATTAAGAGTCTTACTAGCATAGTAAATTGGGTGAAAGTGTTTTTCCTTGCGTTGTCCGAGTACGACTCCAACTGCAAAGTCACTTGCATCGCACATTATCTCGAATGGAAGGGTCCAATCGGGTGTAGTCATGATTGGTGCGTTGACAAGTTTGTCTTTCAGTGTATTGAATGACTCAACACATTCCTTTGAGAAGACGAATGGTGCGTCTTTCTCTAGAAGTTTGGTCATAGGTCTTGAGATTTTTGAGAAGTCTTTTATGAAGCGGCGGTAGAAACCGGCGTGGCCTAGAAAACTTCTAATGGCTTTGACTGAAGTTGGTGGTGGGAGTTTGGATATGGTTTCTATTTTGGTTCTATCAACTTCTTGTCCGTTTTGAGAAATCTTGTGACCTAGAACAATGCCTTCCTTTACCATAAAGTGGCATTTTTCCCAGCTGAGCACTAGATTTACTTCTTCACACCTAGCTAGCATTTTGTCTAGGTTTTTCAGACAATGATCGAAGGAATCTCCAAAGACTGAGAAGTCGTCCATGAAAACTTCCATAGAGTTTTCGATCATTTCATGAAAGATGGCCGTCATGCAGCGTTGGAAGGTGGCTGGAGCATTACATAATCCAAATGGCATTCTTCGGTAAGCGAAGGTTCCGTATGGACATGTAAAAGTGGTTTTCTCCTGATCTTCAGGAGCAATGGGGTTCTGAAAGTATCCGGAAAATCCATCAAGAAAACAGTAGAACATTTTTCCAGATAATCGTTCGAGCATTTGATCTATGAAAGTAAGTGGAAAATGATCTTTTCTTGTGGCATCATTAAGCTTCCGGTAATCGATGCAAACTCGCTAGCCTGTGATGGTCCTCATTAGTATTAGTTCATCCTTCTTATTCATTATGACTGTCATTCCTCCCTTCTTTGGTACTACCTGAACGGGACTTACCTAAGGTGAATATGAGATTGGGTAGATTAATCCGGCGTCAAGCAGTTTGATTACTTCCTTCTTCACCACATCTTGCATGTTGGGGTTGAGACGTCTTTGATGTTGGACCACGGGTTTGTATTCTTCCTCCATGAGGATTTTGTGGGTACAAAACGAAGGACTGATGCCCTTGATATCCATGATATTCCATGCGATAGCCTTCTTATGGTTTTTGAGAACCTTAAGAAGTTCGTCTTTCTCTTCTTTAGAAAGGTGAGATGAAATAATTACTGGGAGTTGAGAATCTTTCTCTAGAAAGGCGTATTCGAGTTGTTTTGGCAGTTCTTTTAACTCTAAGGCTGGTGGTTCTTCGATTGATGGTTTTGATTTTTCATTGTTTTCAATGATTTCGTATATCGTTTCTGATTCTTCGTGGTAGTTGTTATTGAAATTTTCATTTTCTAAAATTGGTTTGTTTAGTGTTTTGTCTAAGACTTGTGTTTCTAGGGGAGTATTGATGGAGGAATCTCGCATATAGCAACTTACGATGGAGTCTATGATATCAACACAGTATAAGGTGTCATCGTGTTGTTGCGGATATTGCATAGATTTTCCTATGTCAAAAGTGATTGCCTCGTCATTGACCCTAAGAGTGAGTTTGCCAGTGCAAACAACAATGATAGCCTTTGCAGTGGCTAAAAAGGGTCTTCCTAAAATTAGAGGTACACTTTTGTCTTCCTCCATGTCTAGAATCACAAAATCTACTAGGAAAACGAACTTGTCAATTTTTACAAGCATGTTTTCAACAATGCCCTGAGGGTATTTAACGGATCGGTCAGCTAACTGAATGCTCATGCGGGTGGGCTTTGGTTCTCCTATCCCTAGTTTTGCAAAAACCGCATAAGGCATTAAATTAATACTAGCTCCTAGGTCAGCCAGGGCATTGCTAACAGATAAATTTCCTATGAGACAAGGGATAGTAAAGCTCCCTAGATCGGTCATCTTTGTTGGTAGCTTGCTTTGGAGGACAGCTGAACATTATTCACTTAGGGTGACATGCGAGAGTTCCTCCAGCTTCCTTTTGTTTCTCAGCACTTCTTTGAGAAACTTGGCGTATTTTGGCATTTGAGCGATAGCTTCGACAAAAGGGATGTTGATATGGAGTTGCTTAAAAAGTTCTAGAAACTTCCCGTACTGGGCTTCCAGTCGCTCCTGCTTCAGTCTTCCAGGGTATGGAATAGGCTGAACATAGGTTCGGACTGGTTCCTTAGGCTGTACTGTGCTTGTTGGGGTTAGTCTTTCCTGTGTTTCATCAGGAGACTTTTTCTCCAAAGTTGGTGGAACAACAGTGGTTGTACCACTCCTGAGTGTGACAGCGTTAGCTGTCGCATTTGGGTTGGTGATTGTATTGCTTGGAAGAGTGCCATGTGGTCTTTCGGATAATTGTCGGGCAATTTGTCCAATTTGGGTTTCTAGGTTCTGAAGCGATACTTGTTGACTTTTGAGATCGGCTTCATGTTTTAATAATACTTCTCTGATATCAACAGCTCTTGAGTCGGCTTTCTTTTCTGCTTCATTTGTTTTGGTCATCAATTGAATTAGCATTTCTTCGATCTTCGAGTAGCCTGGGTTTTGATGGCTACTAGAACTTTGATCTTGAAATTGAGGTTTAGGTTGGAAGGGTTGATTCATAGGTCTCTTTTCGAATCCGGATAAAGGTTGAGTGTTACCTCCGTCTTTCCAGCTGAAATTCGGGTGGTTTCTCCATCCTGGATTGTAGTTATTGCTGAAAGCGTTGTTCTGTCGAGCGATGAAATCGACTTCTTCCATGGCCATAATGACTTGTTTACAGTCACTCGTCTTATGACTTCCTCCACAAGTGTCACAGGTGAGTCTGGTTTTTGATAGTTCGGCTTGAAGTTGTTCGAATTTTTTAGAAAGAGCTTCAAGATGTGCTGTGACAAGAGTGTTGGAGTCTACGTGGTGTATTCCTTTATGGGTAGGTGTAGATCTTGGTGGGTTGTAATCGAAACTCTTCTTTGCAGCTTTCTCCAGGACTTCAAATGCTTCGTTAGGTGATTTGGATCCCAGGTCTCCACCAGCGATCTGGTCGATGGCCTGTTTGTTTTGACTTGATTGTGCGTCAAAGAATGTTTGGACTTGTAACCACATGCTCAGTCCATGGTGTGGGCACCTTCTCAGAAGACTTTTGTATCTTTCCCATGCTGCGTGTAGCGATTCATCATCATCGATCCGGAATCCGGTAATGCTGACTCAGTATTTGGCAGTTTTGTCAGGCGGAAAATATTTGATGAGAAACTGTTCAACCATCTGGTCCCAAGTGGTGATGGAACCAGAGGAAATAGATTCTATCCATTCTAAGGCTTGGCCCCTTAGAGAGAAAGGAAAGAGTTTAAGTTTGATTTGATCGCTGAACAGTTTTGAATTTTAAAGGTTCCGCAAAATTGTAGAAATCGAGATATGTGAGAAAGAGGGTCTTCGTCGAGGAGACCATGAAATTGAACTGAATTTTCCACCATATGAATGGTGCTAGATTTGATTTCGAAATTTCGGTAATTTCGGGTGGAGCCACTCCATTGCCATAGCCTTCGAGAGTTGGCTTGGCATATTGGCTCATGTTCGGCTCATTGTTCTGGGCCGCCATCATTTCTTCGGTTTGATTTTCTCCTTATGCGGTGGCGTCTACTGATTCGTTTTTGATTGCTTCGGCGGTTTCTGCTATCCGTTTACGTGCTCGTAGACGAAAGAGTCGTTCCGGTTCAGAAATTGGAGATACAAGCTCACGCTCAAAAGTAGAGGACATACATGAGGCTAAATCAAAATTATACTAAAATAAAAGTTAGCTAAAGTTAGTCTAAGTTAAATTAAGCTATTTTAAACTATACTAATGTCTAAGTTAGTTAAACTAAAGTAAAGTAAGGTAACTAAAGGTAAAAAGTAGGCTAGCCGTAAAATTATACAATTTAATAAAAGATAAAGATAAAATAAAATAGAAGTTAAAAATTTTTACAATTATAGACAATGATTAAATTAAAACTTGGATCTTTCTTAGTAACGTACCGTGTATCCCCGACAACGGCGCCAAAAACTTTAATGTGGCTTGTGCGCGTGCGTCTTAAAATATGATGGATTGGATGATTTCCTTTTGCCCAAGATCGTGTTTTAAATTTATAAAAGTGATTTCTACAAAGACTAAACACACACAAAACAGGCAAGTGTACCTATCGTATATGTAGAATAGTATTGGTAAGAACCAAGTATCGATCCGTGGATACAAAGGTTTCTAATAATAAATTGTTTTTTACTTCAATCGAAGGTTTTAATCATTTTGGGGTTGATTTTTAACTTTTTATAAAATATAAATACTTATATATATAATATATAGGTGACCGAGAAAAGAGATTCTAAACGAGTTGTTCAATTATGCGAAGATTACCATGTAAGATCAAGAATCCACTCCATTTTGGCATTGATAATTATTATGTAGACATGTGATAAACTTGCCGTAACAATATATGATAGATAGCTCCTTAAACCTTAAGTGAGCATCTTCGGCACTAAGGAGATGGTATGCGCATTTTAAAGTCCACCCTTTCCTAGTGTCATACCATCTCAATGATGTCGATTTGAGTTGACAAGTAATTTCGTAAAGTAGAAAGATTAGGATTGACTTCGATTTCTCAAATACCAATTCTAACAACTTCGGGTGGTTGTAGTTCATCACACAACCTCCCCTCGGTTGATTTATGTAGGTTATAATTACACATTCCGTTAATAAATGGTTTCTTTAACTAATTTGATATCCTAAGCCAAGCCATTTTCAGATTACCAAGGTTTAGAAAAATACACCGTAACTTATATCTCATCATTTCTAAGTACAATATAAGGATCCATGTTTCGATGATGTATCAAAGTATTTCTATCTTTCAAGAACATGAATCGATCATGAACGATTGCCAAAGATATTGACAACCAGCAACTTTGATTTAGTGATTTAAGATGGTGAAACATTTCTCATCAAAAGATAATTATAATATAACCATGTACTTTACTAGACTACATCACATGTCTTGATTAATTATCAAGTAAAACAAAGCTTCTTCATATATTTTAGATGGTAAAAGGAGTTTAGCTCATAATGAGCATAATGATGAACATTAAGATGATTGATAATAACAAATACATGATTAAACTTAGAACAATCTAACCAAATGTAGATGAATCCTTCTTCTTAATGATGGTAATGATGGTTGATGATGATGATTAGTGGTGATGACCTCCAAACCTTCAAACTCTTCACTAGATCTTCAAAGTGAGTGTTAGTGTGTGTTTTTATAAGTGAAAACCGAAGAGAATTCTTTTCAAGGCACACTCTTCAAATGGCACAAGAACCACTATTTATAGGTAATCTGGAGTGTGAAGCACGGCCCCGTGGTTGATGAGCACGGCCCCGTGCATTTTTATGACATGTGCCAGATTTGTTTTGTCTTTTCTGTGACGTGGCCACAGCCCCGTGGTTGGTAGGCACGACCCCGTGATTTTTAGTGACATGTGCCAAATTTGTTTTGTCTTTTCTATGACGTGGCCACGGCCCCGTGGTTGGTAGGCACGGCCCCGTGATTTTTAGTGACATGTGCTCAATTCTTCTTTGTCTTTTTCTGTGTTCTCGTCCACGGCTCCGTGCATGATGAGCACGGCCCCGTGCTTTTGCTTCCAGATTTAGTCTTTTCTTGTTTCAGAAGCATGTGGGCGTGTTTCTTTGTTTTCTTGTATTCTATTCTGTTTTTCTTCGTCTTTTTGCTTGTTTCTTCGTGTGAGGCTTGGTTTCACCTGAAATTATGTTTTATTATGATAAGTAGTCTTTTATGCTATGTTATTGGATAGAAATGGCAGTTTTTAGAGATTATTTGATGCCTAAAAGATGTATATTTATATGTACATCAGTGATACTTAATTTTCAATGTCATAGGTGTAGTGTAAGGTTTGATGGCCATTGAGTGATAGGTCAAATTGTCTCTTAGATGAAACCCGATGGTAACATTGTTGAAAGCACCAAATAGATAGAAAAATAATTTTGGAACCTGTCGAGTGAGTTAATCTCCAAGAAACAAGAACACATTGAGAACCCGTCGAGTGGGCTGTTCTCCAAGAAACAAGAACATGTTGAGAACCCGTCGAGTGAATTATTCTCCAAGAAACAAGAAGAAAAGAACAAGTATTGGAACGATTTTATGATTTTTCTATTTCTCAAACGTAAATGACAATTCATAGAAAAACAATTCATGGAAATGGGAGAACCTAAACAATAAAAAAAACTAATAAGAAAACAATGAGGAATAAATAGATAACAATAAGTAAACTAATTAATATATTAACTTAGTTAATTACTTTGCTTGCAATAGAAGTCTCTTGTATCCTAATAGAGATATCTAGCAAGGATATACTTAGTATCGTATAAATTTCCCACTACTTCAAAACGTCCTTGTCCTCAAGGACAGAATGGGAGCACCACGAGGGTCACAAATCGAATCTTCCAACTGTGTGTGGGGATGTCTCAACCGAATCTTATATCTCCATTCGTTCAGTGTGTTTGATACTCTTATTCGATCTGGACTCTAGTCGTTGTCTCGGGTATCCTTTAGTTTGATTAGTAGTAGTAGTAAGGAAAAATAAAAGTATCGAGTGTATGCGGTTTAGGGTTTTGAATTGAGGTTCTCGTTGAACCAACACTAGGGTGATGATTAAGTTTGCTTAATTTTTCAAAGTCGTAGGTGTAGTGTAAGGTTTGAGGGCCGTTGAGCGATAACTCATATTATCTCTGTAAGGCCCCGGTCTCGGTGCCCTACTTTAACGTTGGATTTACTCGTAAACACAATTTTAAATATCAAAGTGAATTAAAACTTTTCGCGGAATAATATAAGTCAACCATTTCTTACAAACCATACAAAACTGGTCTTAAAACATCAAAAATTGTCTCAACATAAAACATAAAAATAAAGCATCATGTCTTCCCTCTTTATATGCCCGTTATTCAGTCCATATCATGTGCCATATCAAGCCAGCTCCTTCAACCTATTTACCTGCGTGCATACTATAGGTCAGCTACACTAAGTGAGTTCTAGTTAATCAGGTAACGTACATTTCATACACATACTTACATATACGCATCCGAAGATACATATTATGTACTTAACATGTTTACCTTTCTTTCGTACATACATACATTCATACATTCCTTCTTACATGTATACATTCTTTCATACTTTTATATTACATGCATAGCTATCTTTACCATCTCAAATATTAGTAGGGCCTGGTCCTTCCTTTTATATCTCAGATATTAGTAGGGTTTAGTCCCTTCTATCTCAAATATTATTAGGGCCTGATCCTTTCCTTTCCATACAACTATGCATACATTTACATTTGTTAATGGTACCAGATTTACTTCTTGTTTGGATGCCCGCAGATGGAGAACCGATGATGTTCTCTGATGGATGACGTTGATGAATGAGTGACCGAGGAATGTCTTCGAAAATGGTGACTGGCTCTGCTTGAAGATTGAAAGATAAGCTGTCAATAGGATGAAAGATGCGATGAGCATTTCCAAAAACATCGCTGATGGTTTGAACAGTGTTAGGTTGATCAACTTGATTTTCTCGGGCAAATGGTTCATCCCACAGCTCTTCACCATATGGAACAACGATGGTATTGATTGGAGTTGTAACAGTGTGATAAGAATCACCGGCATCAGCTTCTTCAGCAGTAGTAGGAACTTGAACAGTTTCATCTGTAGAGAGAGGTGTGGCAACAAATTCCACCACACTAGGAGCTACTTGAAGATCTGCCAATGGTTCAGTCTGATGTTGTTCCACATTGTCAGCAGACAGGAATTAGTCCTCAGAGTCGGTGTCAGAAAAATCTTCAACAACAACTATTTCTGTTGAATCGGCAGATTGAGGAGCAGGATTGTTAACAAATTGATTATTTTCTTGAGGTGGAGGTGGAATAGCAGGTGGTGCAGGTAATGAAGGCATAACATAGAGACCCACTTCAGAAAGAGTGTTGATCAGTGTTTGTATCAACAGAGGTTCTCGTGAAGAAGATGGAACTTGAGTACTTGCAGGTTGTGGAATAGACATGCCGCGAAACTGGTTGAACAAGTAATCATAATCAAACAACCAATCTGGTCCCGTGCGTGCATCGATAACATTTAGCTCTTGCCAGTCAACATTATAGGATTCCAAAATCAGCTTTGTCTTCTTGTTGTAGACTTGATAAGCGGTTTTGTTGGATGCATACCCAACGAAGTAACACTCATCAGCCTTTTCTGCAAACTTGGGATCAGGCTGAGCGCCGGTATGGAGCAAGGTGCAGGGACATCCAAAAGTCTTGAAGTAGTCGACTAGAGGCTTCGTCTTGTAGTAGTCTTCGTAAGGAGTCTTCTTTAGACGTTTGTTAATGATCACACGGTTTTGAATGAAACAAGCAGCGTTGATTGCTTCGCCCCAAAAGAACAGTGGAAGCTTGAAGTCTGATAACATTGTTCTCTCAGCTTCAATCAGGGTACGATTTCGACGTTTAGCTACCCCATTTTGTTGCAGAGTATAAGGAGCACTGAAGTGACGTTCTATCCCATTTGAACTGCAGACGTTGTCTACTGTTCTGTTGCAAAATTCAGTTCCGTTTTCACTTCGTATACACTTGACTTTCTTATCCGTCTGTCTCTCCACTAAAGTAATGAACTTGATAAATTGGGCGGCTTCATCCTTGTGCCCTAAAATGAATGTCCAGCAGTCATCAGTAATCACAAAACAATGGGCTTTTCGGCTGATTGCCATAGGATGGATAGGGCCAAACAAATCCATATGTAACAACTGAAGACTGGAATCTATGGAATTTATTGTCTTGGGTTTGTGAGGGAGCTTGTGTTGCTTGCATTTAGAGCACGAAAGACATTTTTCAATGCAAGAGAAAGCTTTAAAAGGCAATCCCCTCACATGTTCACCATTAACTAATTTGTTTAAGTTTTTGAAATTCACATGGACAAGACGTATATGCCATATAGATGAGTCATTCTCCGAGGCCTTAGATAATAGGCATGAAGCGATCTTATGCGAATAAGAGCTATTCATGTCAATTATATAAGCGTCATTATGCCTCGGAGTACGCATCAATATCCATTCCTCAGGGACTTTGAAACCTAGTTTGAGAATCAAGCATTCATTCTCAGTGAATAAAGTGGAATACAGCTTGTCACAGATTTGTGACACGCTCAGCAGATTATGATTCAGCTGCTCCACCAGATTGACGTCGTCAAACATGATAATTCCATTTGACACTCTTCCCTGTTTTGTAATGTTCCCTCCCATATCTCCAGCAAAAAAACGTATCCACCATCAAACGGTTTAACGTCGAACAACAAGGATTCGTCTCCTGTCATGTGTCGGGTACAACCACTATCCAAATACCAAATAGTATTTACAGGTCGTCTTGGCTGACCCTACACACATTAATAGTTAAATTAGATATGGGTTCCCGAGACTTAGTTGTCTCGGGAGGGTCAACCATAAGGTTGTCAAATTTCATTTTCACATCTTGATTTATGAAGTTTTGGGAGGTGTCGGAGTAAGAAGAACAGTCTCTAGGAGTCCATGCACGTGCAGGTCTCTAATTTTTGAAAGATTTCATAGTCTGTCTTCTCCTTGGTTTTAAAACAAAATCCTAGTATTTCTCAATCTTTGGACTCATTTTCTGATTTCCTTTTGATTAATTCTTAGACTCTTCATTCTTAGAATTTCTTTTTGCTCTCTCCTTTTTGGTTATCCAGAAAGGAGGTTTATTATTTCTTTTATTTTTGGATCTCACATTCATTTCACTGGCAAAACTATTTGTTTGATCATTTCTTGTTCTAAAGCTTGGAGTAGCTCTGGAACGGAATTGATTAAATTGAATGTTCGTTTCCTTTTGCATTCTATGCCAGTTCTTGCAAGGTGAGACGGGTTACCACACACGTGACAAAGTCTTCTCGTATCACTACTAGAAAATGGGCCTATTGCAACTATTTATATGCAACCCTTTTTATTGTGTTGCAATTGACTCTGATGCAACTTTGTTTACCATAAAGGTTGCATTAAGATATATAATGCAACTTTTTTCATAAAAAGTTGCAAAATTGTATTGAAATTGCAACTTTTTTTAAAAAAAAGTTGCTAATTTTTACTAAAGTTGCAACCTTTTTTTTGAAAGGTTACAAATTTTATTGAAATTTACAACTGTTGTTATAAAGATTTCATTGTCAAGTTGAACACACCCTTATCTTTTAATGTTTCGTATGGGTGCATCTAATTGTGTATTTTTTAACCTGAAGGCATATTTCTATTTTTTAAAAATTTTTGTCAAAAGAGGTGTACTGTTAAAAATTAAAGAACTCCCATGTTAATAAAAGTCATCTCAATACAGATTTTATCACTGTGTGTGTATGTTCACCGTGATCCAGTTATCACTTACTACAAATTAATCAGTGTGGGTAGAAAATGAATGATTTATTGTTAGCCAAATGTCATCTATTTACGTGTTACCAGCTAACTAGAGATGCATGACACTATACTTTATTGTAAGTAAAACAATTATTTATATTAATAATATTTTATTATTTTTAAATTTCGATAAACATTTCAAAATCGATATACATTACATTGAGTGCAAAGGGGGTTATTTAGGCGATGATTGTCTGGCTACAAAGTTTAAAAAAATGTAACAAAAAAGAGAGTAGTTCGCTTCGAAACTCTAGTTATATTTATTTGACTAAACAAAAAATAAAAATTGGTTTTCCATTCATTAAATTTTTTGTTTCTTCAATGTCAAACTTCCCTCCCGAGTGAGATTCTATTAGACTGTAGCTTTGTCTTCACAAGTTAATTATTTGATGAAAACACTCTTCATTTTTTATTGATTTAGTCAGGATCATATATGAAATTATGATGTCATGTGTTGTTAACCTATTATACGAGTGAGATTCTATTGAGTATATATGTTTATTTTTTTGCTTGTTTTTTTAATATTACTTGACTTATGTGCTATTGCTGCCACTCTTATGAGTCCGTTAGATGTGATCAAGACAAGAATGCAAGGTTATGGCCTGCCTGATGTACCTAGAAATAAAAGAAATTTTGTATATATTTGTTTGGCCAATCATACATGTTATTACTTGTAAAGTAACTTTATCTTTTTCTGTCACTTCGTCTTGCAGACAAAGAGCAATTCAAGATTATTTACACTTTTATTAATGCATACATTTTGTGTTTCACTCAAACATTTTAAGCTCATGCATATTAATTTGGAACATCTTGGTTATGCTTAATCATAATGACACCTTAGATGTGAAATAACTACATTGCCTTTATGTTATTAGAATTGCTTTGCATAGTGCAATATTGTAACAGAGTTTAACAAAGACAGTGACAGCATTTGTTGATGTTTTATCAAGACACATTAACAAGCAACTTAACACAAAGACAAGAAATCATATGGTTCGTCTCATTTTGAAGCATTTTATCAGCTGAAACTGAGGATTTTACTCGTTCGGAGCAGTGAATATATTTCCCCCTATTGACAGAGCACTTGTGATGGTGCTTATTATTTAGTTAACGATATATTTCAATATGTTTTGATAATAATCTACTCTCAAGTTTTTGTTTTCTACAGATCATTTTGTATGCATCTATTAGCAACCAAAATATCAATCAAATATTCTATTGTATTACTGCTGTATTATTTCCATATGTGTGTCCTAGATGTTAGGCACCATTCACGTTGGTATTTACGATATATATTGATTAGTTGAATGGGAATGAGACAAGGAATATTACAGTGAATACTTCTAATACGGTATCACGCCCCCTCTTCAAACCCTAGCCGTCACCGGCTCTTCTTCGATCCTTATTTTCTGATGTCTATTATCGCCCACCCCGCTCTCACCGTCACCAACATACGAACCTACATACCCATCACCCTCGAACTCGAAAATGGCCAATACACCTCATGGGTTGAACTCTTTACAATCTATTGCACTGTTTTTGAAGTTCTAGATCACATCACTGGTACACGTCCAGCCACCTCGTCTTCTACTGACAAGGAAAAACAAAAGGAAAATTACCTTGTCTCGTGGGATCGACTCGATGCTATCGTTAAACAATGGATTTATAGCACCATATCCAACGATCTCCTCAACACCATAATTAAACCTAAAGCAACCGCCAAACAAGCCTGGGATGCTATCGCCCACTTGTTCCAAGATAATCAAGCATCCCGCGCTATCGCTCTAAAGAATCGACTGACAAACACCAAACTTGAAGCCTTCCCTAACGTCTCGGCTTACTGTCAAGAATTGAAAGTCATTGCCGATCAGTTAGCGAATGTCGAGGCGCCTATCTCAGATGCCGATCTTGTCCTACAAATGGTCTCTGGATTAACGAACACCGAGTACGACGCTATCGTAATGTTTATCAGTCAAATCGTTCCGCTACCGACCTTCCTTCAAGCAAGATCTCGCCTCACTCAGGAGGAATCGAGGAGATCCGGTAATGTGGTTAACTCCATTGGTGGCGCTGCTCTTCATACCACCACAACCCACCCTGCGGACACACGTAACACTTGGCAGAATGCCGCAGGTCGTGGGTCTTCCAACACCGCCGCAGACTACCGTGGATTAGCTGACTCCTCAACGCACGGTCGTGGTAGAGGTCGAGGCCGTGGCAGAGGGAGAAACACTCGTGGAAGAGGTCAAACAAACAATCCAAACACCCATGCTCAAGGGTACCCTGGTTATTTTTCTCAAAATCCATGGAGTTATCCTAACAATTGGCATATACCACCAACTCCCTATCCTGCTACACCAGCCACTAGACCCATATTTTCCAACTCCCAACTCAACTCCCAATCGGGTATACTTGACCCACCTCCACAAGCTCATTACACCCAAGTCCCCAATACCAGCCATTATGTACCCACCAATATTGAGCAAGCCATGCACACTATGACATTAAATCCGGATCTCCAATGGAACCTTGACACCGGTGCCACAAATCACATGACCAACACGACATGTACTTTATCGTCTTTTTTTAATAATCGCATTTCGAACAATATTGTCGTTGGCAACGGGTTTCAAATCCCAATCCTCGGAACCGGTTACACCAAACTTAACACCGCATATAAACCCTTGCACATCAATAATATTCTTTATGCACCCAATCTTATTAAAAACCTTTTATCCGTCCGTCGTCTTACTATTGATAATATGATTTCTATTGAATTTGACCCTTTTGGTTTTCTTGTGAAGGACTACCAAACGCGGATTCCTATCCTCCGCAGCAATAGTACTGGCGACCTGTACCCGCTCCATCTCACATCCGACACCAAGTTCACAAGTCCTACCACCTTTGCTGCTCTTTCTCAGGATCTTTGGCACAAACGTCTAGAGCATCCTGGACGTGATTTACTGCATTTTCTAAATAAACATCATGTTATTTCTGTTGAAAAACCTTATGTTAACCGTATTTGTCAGTCTTGCATTTTTGGTAAACATGTTAAATTACCGTTTAGTGATTCATTATCCACTACTCACCTTCCGTTTGACATCTTACATAGTGACTTGTGGACCTCCCCGGTACTTAGTACCGGTGGTCACCGATATTATGTTTTGTTTCTAGATGATTTCACCAATTATCTATGGACCTTCCCTCTAACTAATAAATCCCAAGTATTCTCTATTTTTCTACATTTTCACAAATATATATATACCCAATTCAACCTTCACATTAAAACAATTCAATGTGACAACGGAACCGAATATAATAATCGGTCATTCCACGATTTTTGCACTAAACACGACATGTCTTTTCGCTTCTCTTGTCCCTATACCTCTTCACAAAACGGTAAAGCCGAACGCAAAATTCGTTCAATTAATAATGTCATTCGCACCCTCCTCACCCATGCCTCCATTCCTGAAAATTTTTGGCACCATGCTTTACAATTAGCCACCTATCTCATCAATATATTACCAAGCAAAACCAAACATAACTACACCCCTACACATCTTCTCTACCACAAAAACCCTACCTATGATCATCTCCGAACCTTCGGGTGTCTTTGTTACCCATTACTCCCCTCCACCTCAATAAACAAATTACAAAACCGCTCCTCCCTTTGTGTCTTTCTTGGCTACCCCTCCCATCATAGGGGGTATAAATGCTATGAACTCTCATCTAGAAAAATCATCGTCTCTCGACATGTGGTCTTTGATGAATCGATCTTCCCTTTCGCCACCATGAACCAACCCACACCCACATATCAATTTCTACACTCTAATCTTATGGATTCCGCCCCCGTTTTCTGGCCCACATTTCCAGTACCCCAACACCATCATCCCACACCACCGTCCCCTACCGCTTCATCCTTGTCTACCTCTCCCACACTACCCACAGCCCAAAATATTCCATCCCCAGCCCAACCCACGGCCCACAACACCACACCATCCTCACCTTTGGCCCAGTCCCCAACTCCACCTATTACACCAACCACTTCCCCACCATCCCACCACGACCAAACCCCTTTTCACCAAACAACATCATCCTCACATCCTCCTTCCACTACTGACACCACACCAACAAATGCTTCCCCACCGACACCGCCACCCACCCGTACCATGACAACCAGAAGCATGGCCGGTATTACTAAACCCAAACAGATACTTAACCTACACACACATACCACCCTTGAACCGATTCCACGCAACCCCACCGAAGCCTTAACTAACCCGGTTTGGACTCGTGCCATGACAGACGAGTTCGATGCGCTTATTGCAAATAAGACATGGGAGTTAGTACCTCGTCAGTTACACATGAATGTTATTCGTTGCATGTGGATTTTTAAACATAAAACCAAATCGGATGGTTCTCTTGAACGATATAAAGCCCGTTTGATATGTGATGGTAGATCTCAACAGGTGGGAGTCGATTGTGATGAGACATTTAGTCTGGTTGTCAAACTGGCTACTATTCGGGTAGTTCTGAGTATTGCTTTATTTCATGGTTGGGATATAAGTCAACTTGATGTGAAGAATGCGTTTCTTCATGGGAATTTATCGGAGACGGTTTTCATGCATCAACCAGTGGGTTTTCGTCATCCGCATTTACCGCATCATGTCTGCAGATTAAAGAAATCTTTGTATGGTTTGAAACAGGCTCCGCGGGCTTGGTATCAACGTTTCACCGATTATGTGACTACTTTGGGATTTAGTCAAAGTGCGTGTGATCACTCTCATTTTATCTATAGGCGAGGTCGCGACGTAGCATATCTTCTTCTCTATGTAGACGATATTATTCTCACCACTTCCTCGCCTAAGCTCAAACAACAACTTCTGACACATCTTTCCAATGAGTTTGCTACGAAGGACTTAGGATCTCTAAGTTATTTTTTGGGATTGTCGGTCTCCCGGGACTCCAATGGTATGTTTTTGTCACAAACAACATATGCACTAGACATTCTAAAACGTGCAAACATGGAGCATTGTAACCCGGTGTCTACACCCGTTGATACCGTCGGCAAATTAAGCTCTAACACTGGAGAGCCTCTGGATGATCCAACCGTGTACCGTAGACTTGCGGGTGCACTTCAGTATTTGACATTCACCCGCCCCGACATCTCTTATGCAGTGCAACAGATTTGCATGCACATGCATGCTCCACGGACCGCTCACATGATCGCTCTTCGGCGCATTCTACGGTATGTCAAGGGTACTTTGAATAAAGGTCTTTACTTGCATCGCGGGTCCACTTCTACGTTAACTGCTTACACCGATGCGGACTGGGCCGGTTGTCCAGACACTCGTCGCTCTACATCCGGCTATTGTGTCTATCTTGGGGAAAATCTAGTTTCATGGTCATCAAAGAGACAATCCACTGTTTCACGTTCTAGTGCGGAAGCCGAGTATCGTGGCGTAGCTAATGTTGTCGCCAAAATATGCTGGATTCGTAACTTGTTGCTCGAACTAGGCCGCCTCCCTTCTCGAACCTCTATGGTGTACTGTGACAATGTAAGTGCAATTTATCTCTCGGGTAACCCGGTTCAACACCAGCGAACCAAACACATTGAGATTGACATTCATTTCGTTCGAGAACACGTTCAACGCGGTCAGATTCGGGTGTCACACGTTCCGTCTCTATATCAGTTTGCGGATATATTCACAAAGGGATTACCAAGAGCTCTATTTGAGGAATTTCGTTCCAGTCTAAGCATTTGAGATCCTCCACCTTAGACTGAGGGGGTATATTAGCAACCAAAATATCAATCAAATATTCTATTGTATTACTGTTGTATTATTTCCATATGTGTGTCCTAGATGTTAGGCACCATTCACATTGGTATTTACGATATATATTGATTAGTTGAATGGGAATGAGACAAGGAATATTACAGTGAATATCATCTTCTAATAGCATCCCTCTGCGTAACCGAACTGTTTCTTAATCTTAATAAAATAGAGTATGAAGAACCTCCTTTCGGTGAGAAACGCCCAAGTGATCTCATTGCTTCCTGGTAAATCTATGCTTAATGCTAATTTGACGATTTTATGTGTTCAATGACCTTCGAAGTATACACATTTTTTTGTTTTGCAGCTAATAGGGCGGCCACTGCTATGGTCAAAACAGTACTTGTTAGCCTCTTCTAGTCGTGGACATGGCGGCATTAAGCAAGAAGGTAACACCCATCATACTAGTTCTCCTAGTGCATGTAATAGTATTTGTGATTTCTAAATATTTTTGGATTTTCAATTCCTTTGTGAGATATTAAGGTAAACAACTTTAAAAATAATATAGCATATATAATCATTCGTAGTCAACATAGACATTATATATTCACCCATAGCACGATTTCATGTATATAAAATTGTTTTGAGTAAACTTTCTTATTATTTTTTAACATCACTGCAGGATCAAATAAAGAATTACAAGTCTAAAGATGATGGCACCACGCTATGGTACATTTATAATGAACAAGAGAGTTATGGATATCACCGACTTTATGGTAGAGGTGTTACAAACACATTGCAATAATATAAGTAGATGGTACTTGCACATTGAAGTTGAAAGCTATGATGCGGCACGTTATGACATTGCTAGTTGGAGATCGAGACGAGTAGAATGTTTTAATTTCTTTTTATTATTGTAATTCATACTATGTTGAATATATTGTTATTTGAGTTTGGACAAGTGTATTAAAGTACATTATTTGACAATCAATGATATTTATGTTCATATTGTATTTATTGTAAATAAAATTTGTAAAAATGTTGCATTTATTAGTTAAAAAAAAGGTTACATTTGTTCTATTAAATATATAATAATGGTTGCATTAAATATAGAAAAAAAGTTTGCCTTTAAATATTAAAAAGTTGCCTTTTAGTATAGAAAATATAACATTTTTATAATAAAATGTTGGGTATTAAGAAAGTTGCATTTGAAAGTAATAAAAGTTGTATTAGAATGTTAAATGCAAAAAAGGTTGCATACAAAAAAGGTTGTATTTGAATAGTAAATGCAACATTTTCGAAGATGGTTGCGTTAGGTCTTGTAAAGGTTGAATTAGGTCTAATGCAACTGCTTCTAATGCATCCCTTGATAAAAGGTTACATTTGGCCTAATGCAACATTTTAATGGGGTTGCATTAGCTTCATTTTCTTGTAGTGTATCTTCTCTATATAAATTGTCAGAACTATGATACATAGATTGTGGTGAATAAGGTGATGCTTGGAGTGGAACAAACAAGTTGTGAGATCTATAACCACAATCATCAAAAACATTTGAATAGAAAAAGTTTACATAATCTTGTGGATAATAACCATAGTAGCTATTATCAAATTGATTGTACATTTAAGGATAATATGCTTGATTAGTGGATTGATAAAAATTATTTCTATGAGGTGACACATATTTACTAGATGTACTTGCCTTTTCATTTTCAAAACAGTTTTTATTTTCTTTAATTTCCTCAACCTTACTATCAATTGATGAACAACTAGGTATGTTAGTATCCACAGATACTTTTTCTTGCACATTTCTATTAAACACAATCTCATCAAAATAGTTTCACAGTCACTATCGGAAGTGGAAACATCATTTTCATTCTCAACATTAAGAGAATTTCCAATATGAACACTCTCGACAGTTACATGATTGTTCAAAAAACTTTTAGAATTGATATTATTACAAACTGGGTTGACAATAGATGAATCAAAAGTAAATTTTTATCTCCACAACCCTTGTTTGTTTCCACACACCCACTTTCTTCTACACAACCTGCTGAAGAAGACGAACTACCATTAGGACTTATTGAATAAACAATTGGATCAACTGTCTTAGAGACAGCATGTAATAATGTCTTTGACTTTGGCACATGACCAATGCCATAAAACATCTCATCCTCAGGTTCTGAATTAAAACTAAAGTGAGGAAGGCTAATATAGTTATCATTGATAGGAGGTGGAACTGCAGAACTATCATAGCCTATTTCTATCTTTGTTCTTAATCCCCATCTGTGCCCCAATTAGTTTATTCAGTTTTTCAGATTATAACTCAAAGTTTTCAATAGTAATCTTTCTTTGGGCTAAATCTAGTTCTAACTCAATAATCTTAGCTTTTAACTTAATCACATGTCTTTCATGATGTTCAGCTAATTTTTGAGTTATAAAAACTTTTTCACTAAGTTTAGCTGTGTCATCATCATGAGTTTTAATCCTAGTGGCATATATCTATTAATCCTTTTTAAATTCTTCGTTCTCACATTTAATGCTATGGATTTGATATAATATTTTAACATTATGATTTCTATAATGTAATACCTTATCAATACAAGCTTGTGTGAAAAGTATGTGTACCTCGTGAATGAGTGAGGCAGGTGTAGGAACTCCATCGGTGGTGCTTGAAGAGGTGCTTGCTTGATCGGTGAAAGCCATCCCAACAAAGGTCAAAGGATTCTTGAGTTTCTGAAATTGATCATCCTCCCAATTTGGTTGAGAAGATTCAGTGGTGATCATTGCCTTTGAGCTTGACTCGAAGTTTCCTTTTGATGTGCTTCCTTGATTGATTCTTGAGACCCTTGTCTTCGAGGAGTAGTTTGGGATGATTCTTTTGTCAGGCCTTTTAGCACTCTCATTATCCGACATCTCCGTGATCTTGATATCTCCCACGACCATCGGTGGATTGGTGCATTCTCTAGCAAAGTGACCAGGTCCCCACAGTTGTAACAACGCAGCTTGTCTTTCTCAAACCAAATGTTCTTCCCATCAGCATCCTTGAAGCTGTTTTTCCCATACTTCTTCATAAAGTTGGTAGCTCTATGTGTCACACCCCAACCTACGACGAAAATGCCGGGGCGTAACTGATTGCTCACAGCTTTTCAAAGGTTACTATCATACAACATTATAAGTTTCAATATCTATTTAATAATTTCATATAAAACAATTACAGTTAAGTACATCAACTATAACAAAATTACAA
The DNA here is from genome assembly GCF_021521415.1 of Bidens hawaiensis. Taxonomy (NCBI): domain Eukaryota; kingdom Viridiplantae; phylum Streptophyta; class Magnoliopsida; order Asterales; family Asteraceae; genus Bidens; species Bidens hawaiensis. The sequence continues at coordinate 218,650 of NW_027494317.1, forward strand.
AAACGATTAATTAAGTTCGTATCCTAAAAAGCATCTCTACGTGATCTTCATCTTGCTAAACAACCAAGCTGATAACCTGCAAATGCGTATAAAATATATTTTTGTCAACAACACATGTTGAGTGAGTAAAACACCAATTTAAGACACAACATTAATAGTATATATAATATATAAAGAAAGATGCAAACTGTTCCTGTGAGATAAACAGTTAAACCATAGCACATACACAAATAATCAAACATAAAGAAAGGGCTAAACCGTTGCCATGCGAATGGGCATTGGTTACCAAAAATGAGGTGTCGGTGAAACCATTGTCAATGCGTCGGACGCTGGCCACTACGACGGTCGTATGATCATACTAGACTGAGAATATGTTGGACCTCTCCGAATGCGGTTCAAATAAAGCAAGTAAGCAAATAGCAAGTTAGGCATAAATTGATATTCACACGAGGATTAAACAGTTGCGATTTTGAATACTAAATAATAGATAAATATGATACGATACGCATATGTCCCCAAAAAGGTTAAAAATAAGTAAAAGGGGGAGTGATTACTTACCTGATCGGATGAACGAAATATAAGTGATGATGTGAGAATGATGAACCCCTCGGGATATACCTCAAGAATTCCTAGTTAAATAATATTAATATGAATTAATTAATAATGAGACAATGTTTATTAATTTTATTGATGGATTTCTAATGACTATTATTGCAAAGATTAACATTATTATTTAATATTTGTTTATTAAAATCATTACTTTTAATATTTTAAAATTACCCTTGATTGCTTGATATGATAACCATATAATCAAATTTATAACCTAAAAGTTTAGATTACTAAATTTGATATAAAATACACTTATAATTATCCGAATAAATAAATAAAATACGAATGTATAAATAAATAATCATAATAATAATGGGTAATTATGTAGTTATAATATGTAGTAATATAAATAAAAATGTTTTAATCTTTTAATAAAAAACTATTTAATTCGTTTACTAGATAGATAATATGTATATATATAAGTAAGTTTATAACGACGTTCAATGATCACGAAGCGTGAACCAAGTTTCGGGTTTAACTAAAGAAAATTAGGTTTACTATTATTATTAAAAAACATACATACATATATATATATATATATACACACGAAAGCTTGAAACGAGATAACTGACAAGAACCGAAAACTTAAAGATGCCTGTTAAATAAAAATAATGTTTTATGTTAACTATAATGGTTTATAAAATGTTCAATCTAATAAAAACAATGAAAAAGAAACAAAAATAACAAATGGCGAGTCTAGAGTCTCGAACCCGAGACCTGGCCGGCACACAAGAACTGCACACGCACCCAAAGGACCAACTGAGCTAGGACGACAATTGGTTAAACACTAGAAACAAAAGTTCAAATATAACAGTTGATAAAACCCCCAATTAATTATAAGAACCCTAATTCTAATCTCGTTCAATCCGTTGCTTTTGATCCAGTTAACGTTAGGGTTAATAATTAACTTATTATAACGATCCTTATACATAGATTAGTTACCTGTGATAGTTACGAATTGATGATGAAAAGCCGGCACAACGTCGCGGCCTGTTCCCGGATCGTAGACGATATTTGCGGCTTGAATAACCAAATTAAGCTTAGGGTTCTTGATCGCGATGATAACAGGAACATGTATTCCCATTTAATTGTATTATTGTGAGGTTTACATAGCATTTTAAGAATATGATATATGACGGATTGTTACTATACGAAGCCCGATCGTTAATGATTGTTTTTCCTTATTTAAAACGTCGGTGGAGTTCTATTATGCATAAAGAATGATCTGGTGTGATAACTTCCATAGTTACAACGATGATTAAGGCACAAGAAAAGGATCCAGATAACGGTTTGGTAAAAAATGGGTTGAATATGTGTTTGGGTAAATGGGTAAAGGAATTATAAAATATTAATATATCATGTTTGCATATTAGTCCCTGAAGTTAATGAGTGGATACAAAGAGGGTTAAAACTTGTGTTTAGGGTGAACTATGTACATGCCAAAGTTATTTTGTTAACTTAAATAAATTTATATAATTAACAAAATAATAAAATATAGATGTCTCGATAAGCGCGTTGCTTCATTGATTAAAAGAAAATTACCCGATAACTATGACGGGTCGGATATTGGCATAAATAAATTAAAAGAAAACCCGAGTTGTTACACTATGAACAGACATGGCCATCTGGTACTTGATGTCCATTTTCTTAAGATCCTTCTTGTTGATCTCGAGAAGATCTACATGCTCAAAGGAAGGAGGAAGCAACTTTCCTTGCAACAATTCCTCATGGCTTGCCATAAAGGCATGGAACAGTGTCACATTGGAATCGTCAGCAGAGATGGTTTAAGGTTCAGAGTAAGCAGGAGTGTTGGTTGAAGTTTTGATCCCATGATCCTTTAAGGTTTGTGCAATAGCCTTGTCAACAACATTTTGAAAGGAACTGGAGTTTGAGCTTGATGAGGTTTGGGGTGCAGCAACAGTCTTGAAGGTTGAACTTCCATTGTGAGCAGCATTATGAGATTGGCTTATGAAAGCCGTGCTTATACCAGATCCAGTAGCCATACCAGCCTTGGAAAGAGAACTAATGTGATTACCCATCCTTAACTTTTCATCCATTTCAAATGACTTGATGATTGAGGTCAAGTCATCAAGGCTGGTAATCTGAAGATTTGTGGTCCTCTTTATTGTAATGACACTGCTGTTCCAGGCATAGGGAAGTGAGTTGAGTAGCTTGTCGTTGATCTCAATTCGATCGTATTCAATGCCAACACTGTTATTTTAGTGATCAATGTTTCAAATCTTGAGATGAGACTAGCTATAGTTTCTACTTGAACATAGTTAAACATATTGATCTCTCCCTTCAACATCCCTTTCCGGCTGTTTCTCATTTCCAAATTGCCTTCACACTTGGTCATCAATGCATCCCAAAGTGTTTTGGCATTAGTGTAATATCTTAAGGTCAGTGCAATTTCCCTCGAGACACACACACTCAGAACACCATAAGCTTTATTATCTTCAGAAAGCAATCTTCTATCAGTTTCATCATTATAATCAGCCACGGGTTTTGGAACATCACCATTAGCAGTTGAAGTTGTTGGAACATGTGGACCTTGCTCAAATGGTCTAATAAGATTGTAGTCATTGATTCTTAGATAGTTCTTAAATCTCCACTTGAATTCATCAAAGTCACTTTCCCACGTCATTAGCTTTGGTGGCCTAGTCGTAGTTCCAGCCTCGTTCTCAAACATCACAAAGTTAGTTACAGCTTCATTACTTGCTATGGTGTTAGGATTGGCCATTGCTTAAATAAACTTTAAGATCAAACACTTGAAACAAAATCTGCTCAAAAGACACAAGTTAAGAGTATTCGAATGCCTATTCAAATAGGTGCTCGAATAGGAGTTTGAGTGTAATGTAATTGAATACAAGATATTCTATGCTCTATTCGAATCGAATGGTCACTTCGAATAGGTATTCGAATAGAATAAAATTCGAATGGTGATTCGAATAGAATAGACTTGGCTTGATATCGGCTTAAGTTTGAATTGAATAATAATTTGATTTGAAAAAAGGTAGATTCGAATGAAACTGACTTGTATTCGAATGAGTTTTACTTGTATTCAATCAGATCACAAATTGTACTTGAATCAAATGTGATTCGAATCACAATTTGATTCGAATGAGGTTTGAATGGGAACACTTGTGTATTTTGGGAAAGCCTTGGAGTCACTTTCCTGTCACCTTTTTCAAGTAATCCAATTTCGTGTACAACACAACTATTGAGTAAATCTATTTCAGATCTACATATAAACCAATATATTCACCAACTCAAACACTATCTTTTGAAGATTCAAAAGCCATTTTAACACACTTTTTATAAACTTTAACACAAACTTTAAGATCTTGAAGCTTGAACACTTTTCTTATACCTTTGAATACCTTTTTCTTGAGTAAATGAACCCGAAAACCCACAAAACCTCTAAAAAATCCTTCTTTTGACACAAACAAGACCAAAATCCAAGGTTGTGACCCAAGATCTACAACTTGTAGAGTCTGAAAGCTCTGATACCAATTGTAGATCCTGTGACCGGATCTAACAACACTCTAACTATTACTAGTTATCTTGGATCAACCTCTCAACTAGTTGACGGAAACAACTAGCTAGGACCGAGATCTCGGATCTTGATGTGGTTTATTTGCGGCGAAGGTAAGGAAAGAAAGAGAGAGCTTAAGGGAAATTGAATAACAATATGGAAAAAGATTCTTTTTGTGTTATGAGAGATTCACACATTATATAGTGTGATCTCTCATATACACACTTTCTATTATGTTCGGCCCATTGGGCTCAAAGTACATGGGCTCAAAGGCCCAACTATTACAAACCAATAGTTTAAAAAACAAACAACAAACGTAAACTAACGAAATACAAATATGAAAGACTATCAACAGTATACGACCTAACAGATTAGAGGTGTAAAAATCAAATATTTTCATAAAATCGGAATGTTTAATTACAATGCTTTATGTTTATACAAGTTGATATGTAGTTTATAACATGTTAATTATTAATATAAAAGGAGAAATATCTATTAGAGTTTATAAATTGATACATATGTTCTTAAAAGTTAATAAAAGTAAATTAAAAAATTGAAAAGGATGAAAGGAAAAAAAATAGAAAAGCAAAACACGTACATAAAGCTAATAATAACTAAACACAAACTTAGATTTGCGCGTATATAAATTTAACACTATTTCCTTCAATTCAATGTAAACGAAATGGAAATGGAGCATGAGTGAGTCTTTAGAAGTGTAGATACATTTGGAATATTTGTAGGTGTAATAATTAAGAATGTTACGTCAAGTAATTATTTATATATCTAAATTTAACACTATTTCATTCAATTCAATGTAAACGAAATGGAAATGGAGCATGAGTGAGTCTTTAGAAGTGTAGATACATTTGGAATATTTGTAGGTGTATTAATTAAGAATGTCACGTCAAGTAATTATTTATATATCTAAATTTAACACTATTTCATTCAATTCAATATAAACGAAATTGAAATGGAGCATGGGTGAGTCTTTAGAAGTGTAGATACATTTGGAATATTTGTAGGTGTATTAATTAAGAATGTTACGTCAAGTAATTATTTATATATCAAAATCTAACACTATTTCATTCAATTCAATGTAAACGAAATGGAAATGGAGCATGAGTGAGTCTTTAGAAGTGTAGAAACATTTGAAATATTTGTAGGTGTATTAATTAAGAATGTTACGTTAAGTAATTATTTATACATCTAAATTTAACACTATTTCATTCAATTCAATGTAAACGAAAAGGAAATGGAGCATGAGTGAGTCTTTAGAAGTGTAGATACATTTGAAATATTTGTAGGTGTATTAATTAAGAATGTTACGTCAAGTAATTATTTATATATCTAAATTTAACAATATTTCATTCAATTCAATGTAAACGAAATGGAAATGGAGCATGAGTGAGTCTTTAGAAGTGTAGATACATTTGGAATATTTGTAGGTGTATTAATTAAGAATGTTACGTCAAGTAATTATTTATATATCTAAATTTAACACTATTTCATTCAATTCAATGTAAACGAAATGGAAATGGAGCATGAGTGAGTCTTTAGAAGTGTAGATACATTTGGAATATTTGTAGGTGTATTAATTAAGAATGTCACGTCAAGTAATTATTTATATATCTAAATCTAACACTATTTCATTCAATTCAATGTAAACGAAATGGAAATGGAGCATGAGTGAGTCTTTAAAAGTGTAGATACATTTGGAATATTTGTAGGTGTATTAATTAAGAATGTTACGTCATGTAATTATTTATATATCTAAATTTAACACTATTTCATTCAATTCAATGTAAACGAAATGGAAATGGAGCATGAGTGAGTCTTTAGAAGTGTAGATACATTTGGAATATTTGTAGGTGTATTAATTAAGAATGTTACGTCAAGTAATATATCTAAATCTAACACTATTTCATTCAATTCAATGTAAACGAAATGGAAATGGAGCATGAGTGAGTCTTTAGAAGTGTAGATGCATTTGGAATATTTGTAGGTGTATTAATTAAGAATGTTACGTCAAGTAATTATTTATATATCTTAATTTAACACTATTTCATTCAATTCAATGTAAACGAAATGGAAATGGAGCATGAGTGAGTCTTTAGAAGTGTAATACATTTGGAATATTTGTAGGTGTATTAATTAAGAATGTTACGTCAAGTAATTATTTATATATCAACATAAATCAGGTGGAAATTCTTATTTTTCAAATTGTTGTAAAAATTATTACCAAAGTATTCGATCGTCATGAACTTGTTAATAAACCTAAAGAAGAAGGTGGATGATCTGGTAAGTTCTGTCTACGGTTTGTTTAACGATTTATATTGAAAAACTAACTTATTTTATAATTTCTTTAATGTTTTAGTCGGATGATCCTAGGTTTAGGAGATTCATTTTGGTCTTGAGCATCTTGTGTATCGTTGGTGGTGGTGTTCTAATCTACGTAAGTGTAGGAAATTCGGACCCAGAGCTCCTACTCGTCGACGTAGACAGTTTTTCACTCCACATTTCGAATTCCTCACTTGAAGTGAGTACACGCCTTAGACTCAGTTTTGTGGTGCCCGATAGGATTTGGGCGCATTCAGGATTAGCAACATTTGTCCTCACTGCTACAAGACTAAATCATTTAGTCTTGTAGCAGTGAGGACAAATGTTGCTAATCCTGAATGCGCCCTAATCAAATCGGGCACCACAAAACTGAGTCTAAGGCGACACACTCACTTCAAGTGAGGAATGGTAGTGAGAGTGTTACTGCCTCTTATAAGAGCACTTACCATATATAAGAGGATAATGATATCATATTGCTCAATTTCATAAGCATCGTGCAAGAGGAACGAGTTCAGTATTTCAAAAATAAGGTATGGATAAGAATCATCGGAGAGTTCAACATGGCTATAAAGCTGACTACTCTTCGAGGCATTCGCATGCCTCAACGACATGCATATTTCATGTGTGAAGTTGAATTCGATGTTCCCTCTAATAAGATAGTTTTTAAAATATGTGAAACATCCAAAGAAACGTCAAATTAGTTATTTAATTAGTTACAAATCATAACACAGATTCTCTAGTATAAACCATGGGTTTATTAAAGACATTGTTTCTAATGTAATAAATTTATAATGCATTTTCATGCGTGACTTCTTTAAATTAGATTTTTGGATTTTTGTTTTTGTTTATGTTATTTTTAGTTATTTACATCGATGGTGAAATTATAAATCACAATGATGCTCATAATTCAATTTTAATTATGGGCTATACCACACCACAAGCTTGGTGTTAAAATATATCATGACAATTTAATACATATCAAATACATATATTTTGTTAAAACTATTTCTTCTTTCATGGTCGTTAATTGTATGTTCTCATGTTGTTATTGGACATGGAGTTAATGATTGGGCTTGCATATGAAACTGGAATTGCTGATATCTTTAAAGTGATCCTGGAAAATATAATAAGCCTTCACGTAATCTATATTGGCACACATATAAAAACCTTCGTTTGGTGCCTACAATCTAAGATTCTATATTTGGGGTCCATCTTGTTTGTGAATTGTTAGTGCACGGTTTTGCGTCTCGAGTCTTTGTATTTATCCTTAACGTATTTGTCGTTTTGTTTAATGTAATAAAATATTATTTATCTTGTAGTTCGCTAATATAGTAGCCTAGTTCGCTAAGGATGTTTAGCGAACTAGATATATAAGTTATATTCCTCTGATTCGTTAAGGATGTTTAACGAATCAAGAGGCGATTCGCTAATTTATTTCGTTTAAGTGTATGTAACGAAATGGAAGCTGATTCGTTACGGCTTGTGTAACGAATCAGTTACATCTTCCTATTTATAGTGAACCCTGTTCACGTTTAATTTAAGTTTTGAGAGATAATTAACGAGACTCTGTCCAAATCGCTCTCGATCTTCACTTTAATATTATTCAATTATACAACTACTAATATATACACATATAACACATAATCAAACGTAATTATGAGCTAGATCCGAGTTAAGGTATTAATCATATTAACATAGATCCGAGATCTGTTATTGTTATCGTGATTGATTCAGGGTTCCAACAATTGGTATCAGAGCTTTCGGGGCTCAATTACACTTGATTTGATTGGTTATTTGGTTTATCAGACTGAAAATTGGTATTAGTATGGTTATTGTTCTGTTTGATTGAATTTTGATCAATTTGAGGATAATTGGTTGAATTATGGAATGTATGGATTGGATTTGAGGTCGGTTAAGGTAGTGTTAGGTTTGGATAATTGGAATTGGATTGTGTTTTGGTTGTGGATTTATGTTGGTGTGAATTCAGTGTTAACCGAAACAGGGTTTTGGTTTTGGTATAATTGGACCGGTAATCGGGGTTAATTGGGCACGAGTATAATTGATTTGGCTTCGGGTGGTAAAGACGAATTGAATGGTACTTGTTTTGTGAGATTTGGTTAAGATTTGAGTGCATATTACGGATTTGAGTTTCTGGGTTTCATGCTCTTCATTTCCAGGTTTCTGTAAATCTTCTTTGAAGATTTGAAGACTTTTGAATATGATTCTAGTTCGCTGAGTATTTCTCTTAGTTCGTTATCAAATTCACTCTGATTCGTTAACTGATCTGGTTAATTCGCTATGAGTAATAGCTAATTTGTTTACCAATTCGCATCCATATTTGATTCGTGTCACTTGTTAGTGATTTGTGTGACACGTGGATACCTTGGAATTTGTGTCATAACAACCTTTGCCACGTGGTATTCGGTGTTAGAGTTTGTTACAAACGGTTGTAACAACCTGATTCGCTATAGTTTGATTCGCTATCAACTGTAGCTGGTTCGTTATCTATTTCGCTAAGTCGTTCTTAGCGATTCGTTACTGAATACTTTTTAATTCGTTAAGGTTACACTCAGCAATTCGCTAGCCAATTCGTTAGTAAATTTGTTAGTTTGACTTATTGTTGAATTTGTTTCGTTGACCATCTGATTCGCTGGATTGATTCGTTAAGATCAATCTTGATTCGCAGCCTGATCAATCTTAGATTCGTTAAGATTTGATTCGTTAATTCACTGTTCACAGTTCGCTATAACTGTTCACAGTTCGTTACATTTAAACTTTAAATTTTTGAAATTTGTCAAAAATGGCTGGCATGTATGCATTAGCTTCTCAAAACATGTTGATGCAACAAATGTTACAACTTGATACCGAGATAGGTTCACATTCGAAATGTCCTAGGTTGATGAAATTTAGCGATTTTGCTAAATGGGAACCTCGGTTTCGTGCTCATTTGGGTTCCGTTCATCCTGATTGCTCATATTGTCTAGATGAGGTTTATATGGCACCAATGATTGGTGATGATACTATTGGGTATACTCCTAAAGCTGTTTCTCAATACTCAAAAGAAGAGAAGAAAGCTTTAGAGATCGAGATAAAAGCTTATTCTACTCTTACTATGGCATTACCCGAAAATATCTTTCATCAAGTGGGTAGTATTAAGAGGTGTGCTTCTTTATTTCAACATCTACGTATGAGAAGTATGGGAAATACAGCTGAGAGTAAGAAAGTGATGCTCAAGTTTCAGTTTCGAAACTTTAATCTATTGAAAGGAGAAACAATTGAAGAGATGATTACACGGTTTAATCATTTAATTGCTGAAATGGACAAGATGAAATTGGAAATTTCTGAGACTGATAAAATTGACACTATTAAGAGTGTGCTTCCAAGTTCCTACTCGACATTCCTAATGGTTTTGAAAGAGAATGACTATTTCTTGAATGAAGACTTGACTGCACTTGAATTTTTACAAAAGATTGAAGCCAGAGAATATGATCATAAGTGTCAAAAATCCTTCAAGGAAAGTCAAGATCCTGCTTTCTATGGTGGAAGTATGCCTCTAAGTTCAACGATCTCTCCAATAACTGCTTTCCTTACTCAAGCTGCAACTGAAAAGGAATCAACTATGTTTAATGATCCAAAACTATGTTTTTACTCTGTTGGTAATTCTGGATTGTCTGGTGGTTCTGGAAGCTCAACTACTACTAATCCATTTGCTTTATCACCTAGTGTTAATATGAAGGAAGCTGAGCAAAACTTTTCTTTTCTGACAGCTTTCATGTCTTCATATGAAAACTTGGTGAGTAGTAAGATTGCCACAAGTGATTTAACTAATGAGGACTATGATCAGATAGATCCAGATGATTTGGAAATCATGGATTTAAAGTGGAACATGGCTATGATCATCCGTAAAGTTAAAAGATTCATGCAGAGAACTGGAAAAGATCTTCCGGCCTTAAACAAGAAATTGGGTTTTGACAAGTTGAAAGTAAAATGCTATAATTGTCAAGAATTTGGGCATTTTGCAAAGGAATGTGACAAACCAAAGAAAGAATACACTGGTTCTCGTAGTCAACATCAAAATTCTTCTACACCACGAGGTAGTGATGCTGAAAAGAAACCATCTACTTCTACATCACAAGCAATGTTGGCAGATGGAAATGATTGGTCACAACGGTTACTATGTAATGATACTTAAGCAAATTTGGCTATGTTTGGGTTACATAAAGATTGTCAAGATGCAAGTGGAAGTGAGATGTCTTCTGATAATGATTCTGGATATGATTTTGACGACTCTTGCGACAAGCCTCCAACTGTTTTTTCTTGCATGGCCAAGATCAATGAGGTTAGTCATTCTATCTCTGCTACTTCATCTGTTAAAGTATCATGTGTTGATTGTGAATCTAACAAACCTAAGTTAGAAGCTTTGAAAAATCACAATGATAATCTTGTAAGAGAAATTGCTTCTCTGAAGGATACTTATCGACAATCTCTTGAATCTCAAATGAGATCTCGAGAAAAGATTGAAGCATTGTCGACAAGTAACCACGATCTCAAAGCTGAGTTATCTGTGAAAATGACGATTAATGACCAAAAGTTTCAAGAAATCCTGAAACATCGTTCAAAGATAACCGAGCTTGAGAATGAGGTTCTTGAGTTGAAGAACAAATTGGGTAAATTTAGAAATTCTTCTTTTCTGTTGAATGAAATTATTGAAGTGCCTGGAAAACAAAAAGACTCAAAGAAAGGTATTGGTTTTGTTGAAATTCCGCCACATTTTCACAATGATTACAAAATTAATCCTTTTGCTAGAAAAGAAGAGGATTTGATTGAAAAAGAATCTGTGATTTCTGAAAAATCCAAACCGGTTAAAAAAGAAACTGTTAAAACCCAAGTTGCTACTCAAAAACCTCATGTTCAAAGCAACAAAGTCTTTGTTGAGAATGTTGACAAAGTAATTATCGAAGACGTGTTTGAACCTGAGGTAATACACAAGAATAAGAACATCCCAAGTTCTAATCACATTCTTTGCGAGCCTCAAGAATTTGAGGAAGCTGTGTATGGTTCATTCAAGTATCAAGTGAAAAAGGAAGAAACTGTGAAACCTAAAACAATGAAGGCAAAGAAATCAGATAAACAAAAGATTTCTGATGAGGACTTAATGCGGTTTATTAATCCTCCTAGTTCTAAGCCATCATCCGTTAGAGTTTTCAAGTTGAAAGGAATTGACACAATGTTTACTGAGAAAGACATTCCAATTAGTATCATTAAACCAGAACTGATTGAGAGTGTATTTCACAATGAAACATCACAAGTTCAAGAACTTGAACGTCTTTATGCTCAAGCAAAAACATCAGTTTCTTCTGATCCATTGACTAAAGCCAAGCAAGTGTTAACACATGCTAAAAAGATTAACTTTGTAAAGTCAACTGGAACAGATACTCTGAAAAGTTTTTCAAACAGTTATAATTTAGATTTTTACTTGAAAAAGAAATCTAAGTTATCTGATGAGTTTGCTAAGAGCATGACCAAAAATGTGAGCCATCATCAATCTTCTGCATAATTTTCTCCAACTAATTCTCAACATCATCGTGTAGACACGCGAAGTTGTTTTCTTTGCGGTCAGCATGGTCATGTAGTGAGAAATTGTAGTCAGAATAGCTATCAGAATCTTCATCCTTTTATCAAAGACCATTCCAAACAGGTTCCTTTGGTAAAGAAAATTCTGAAACAACCTGTCTCGTATGCTGATGATACTCATATTATGTTCTCTAATGTGAATCATCGGAAGGTTATTCATGTTAATGAGACGCATGGTCAGGTAAAACCAAAGTTTGATCCATATGAGCCAATTTGTAGGAATACGAATTCAAATATTGTTCAAGCAGCTTACTTAAGACGAAAGTCTAAGAAGCCGGTTACTTATTCAAAAGTGGCTGAACAACAGTTGAAGTCTGTTAAATTTAATGATCAAAGAGAAAACCAAAAGGTGCCCAAGACTGAGGCCTGGGCTGCCTTTTTGAACTAATCATCTTTACTTTGTGTGTAGGGTTCATCCAAGACTGTGTCTGGTGAAAACTGGATAATGGATAGTGGATGTTCTCGTCATATCACTGGGAATCTCGACCTATTAACCAACGTGAGAAATATTCAAGGGGGGTTATGTGGCATTTGCTGGGAATTCTGGGGGCATGATCACACAAGAGGGTGAAGTTTCAAATGGTCACATTACTTTTGAGAAAGTAAATTATTGCGACAAGGTGGATCATAACTTATTAAGTGTGTAGCAGATTTGCGATAAAAAGTACACAACGATATTTACTGACAAAGAATGTCTTATCTTGAAACCGGGTTACGTTATTACCGAGGACATGGTTGTCATGCGATCACCACGATCAAATGATATTTATGTCTTAAACATGAGCTCTAAAGTTTCCACATCATTCGAAACATGTTTTGTCTCGAAAGCAACCGAGAAAGATTCGATTCTATGGCATCGAAGAATGGGTCACATACATGTTAGAAAGATGAACTATCTAATGGCTAATGATTTAGTGGAAGGTGTCTTGTTGAAGAATTTTAAATTATCCGATCACTGCGTTGCATGCAAAAAGGGCAAGCAGAAGAAGAAGACACATCCTTCTAAGTTATTGAATTCCATTAATACTCCTCTTGAACGACTTTATATGGATTTGTTTGGTCCTGTGAATCGTGCGAGTATTTCTGGGGATTGGTATTGTCTTGTGGTGACTGATGATTATTCAAGATACTCATGGGTGTTATTTATGAGTTCGAAAGATCAAACACCGGTTTTGGTACAAAACCTTATCACCAAGATCGAATCACTATACAAACAAAAGGTGAGGAGAATCCGAAGTGATAATGGTACTGAATTCAAAAACACTGTATTAGATTTCTTTTATGTTCAAAAAGGAATTCATCGGGAATACAGTGCACCTTATGTACCTCAACAAAATGGTGTTGCTGAACGAAAGAATCGAACCTTGATTGAAGCTGCACGAACTATGCTCGCCGATTCTAAGCTTCCCGTCCAATTCTGGAATGAGGCGGTGAATACTGCTTGCTATACTCTTAATCGGGTTCTAACAGTTAAAAGACTCAAAAAGACAAGTTATGAGTTGTTGAATAACCGAAAACCTAACTTAAAGTACCTGGAACCGTTTGGGTGTCCGTGTACAATGTTGAAGAAGGATGCGGGTAAATTTGAAGAAAAATCTATCGAGGGGTATTTCTTGGGATATGCATCTCCAAAGAAAAGGGTTTTTAACTTCACATCTGGTTTCGTTGAGGAATGGTACCATGTGGACTGTCAAAAGTACACAACTCCTCCTCAAGGAAAAGGTCCCGACTGGATGTTTGAGTATGATAGTTTATTTAATTCATTTACTCCATCGACTGAACACATAGACGAAGACCTGGTTCAAGCATACTTTGAAGATCAGTTGGCAATTCCAAGATTTTCAAGTTCTAATGATGTTGAAGCTCCACATATAGCTCCAACTGAGGAATCTCATGTTGCTTCTCCAGATGCTTTTGATAATGTATCTACTTCTTCTGATGATGAGCAGGTTAATGATCAAGTTATTGAACTTGATAGTGATAATGTTTCATCTTCCGAGCTTGGTGAACATTATACTAATTTATTTGATAATGTTGTTGTTCCTGAGAATCCTACTCTTCGGATTCATGGTTATCATCCACAGGAAAACATCATTGGAGAACTTGATGTGGGAGTTCATACACGTCATCAAGTTGCTTTGTCAAGTGATAATAATGTATTGTGTGCATACGCTGATTTACATTCATCGGGAATTGTAAATCTTGCAAAATTCACTTGCTTTCTATCTCAAGTTGAGCCAACAACGGCTCATAAGGCACTTGAAGATCCTTCTTGGGTAGAAGCTATGCAAGAAGAATTACAGCAATTTGCACGTTTGGGTGTTTGGGACTTAATCGACAAACCTGCTAGAGTCAAGAAAGCTATTTCGACTAAGTGGGTATTTAAGTGTAAGAAAGATGATCGAGGAGTGATTGTCAGAAACAAAGAACGGTTGGTTGTGCAAGGTTTTCATCAGCAAGAGGGTGTTGATTACACAGAAGTATATGCTCCAGTTGCAAGATTAGAGTCGATTCGAATCTTCCTGGCATATGCTGCTTACAAGAATATCAAGGTCTATCAAATGGATGTTAAAAGTGCTTTTCTCAATGGTGAACTACACGAGGAAGTGTTTGTTTTACAGCCTCCTGGTTTTGAAGATCCTGATTATCCGGACCGAGTTTACCGATTAAACAAGGCCTTGTATGGTCTACATCAAGCCCCGAGAGCTTGGTATGGCACGCTCGCCGACCATCTGACTGATAACGGCTTCAAACGAGGGACTGTCGACTGCACTTTATTTCATAAAACTGTTGGTGAAGATCTTCTCCTAGTTCAGATTTATGTTGACGACATTATTTTTGGGTCTACAAACGACACGTTGTGTAAGGAGTTCGAGAAGTCCATGCAAACAAAGTTCGAGATAAGTTCGATGGGAGAGATGAATTTCTTCTTAGGGTTGCAAGTTCACCAGTCTGCTAACGGAATCTTTATTCATCAGACAAAGTATGTGAACGATGTTTTGAGCCGATTCAAGATATCTGCCGGAAAAATCCCTTCTACCCCTCTTCCCGTGGGTCACAATTTATCACCGGATGAATTGGAGGATATCGTTGATCCTACCCTCTATCGTGCCATGATCGGTTCTTTAATGTATCTAACGGCTTCTCGCCCAGACATTATGTTTGCTGTTTGTCTTTGTGCTAGGTTTCAAGCAAGTCCATGAGTGACTCACGTAGCTGCGGTTAAGAGAATACTTCAGTATTTGAGGGGAAATCCAGACATCGGATTGTGGTACCCCAATGATGATACTTTTGATCTTACTGCTTATTCAGACTCGGACTATGGAGGTTGCAAGATCAACTTCAAATCAACGACTGCAGGATGTCAATTTTTAGGAAACCGGCTTATTTCCTGGCAGTGTAGAAGCAGACAACGGTCTCCACTTCAACCGCCGAAGCTGAGTATGTTGCAGCCTCGAGTTGCTGTTCCCAGGTTTTGTGGATACAACAACATATTCGCGACTACGGTTTGAAGATTCTTACTACTCCTATTTTTATTGATAATTCTGCTGAAATTTCTATCACAAAGAATCCCGTACAACATTCGAAATCAAAGCATATCGAAATTCGATATCACTTTATACGGGATTGCTTTAAGAAGAAGTTGATTGACCATGAGAAAGTACATACTGACTTTCAGAAAGCCGATCTGTTTATCAAAGCTTTTGACAGAACGCGTTTTCAATTTTTGCTTGGTTTAAACGGATTGAAGACCCTCACTGATATCCTTAAACAAGGATGATTATCTTTATTTTATGTCATTTTTCTTTTAAAATTTTGGTTTTAGGGGGTGAAATTTTAGAAAATACAAAAATATTGTGCTTTTCGTTTGTTTAGTTAAAACCCAAAAACATTAAAAATTCTTGAAAATCCAAAAATATTTGAAAATTTAGAAAAATAAAAAATAGTGTGATTTCTTTTCCTTAATGTTTTCCCTTTAAAATTTTCTTTGAAAAACCAAAAACTTTTTAAAATTTGAAAATTCAAAAAGATTGTGATTTAAATTTGTACAGAAAAATCCGAAAAACTAAAAAGACTGTGAAGTTTTTTTTTGTTTATACGAAAAGTGAAAAAGACAAAAATATTGTGTTTTTAAAGTATGTATAGAGAAAAACCAAAAAGATTTTTGCATGCGTTTGCTGAAAATTATGTCAATTATCTACATTTGAAGGACATGTACATGTATATGTTTGGTCCTGACATTTACTTGTAGATGATCAGGATAGCCATTTACCTGATAATGGAAAATAATTGGGGCATTCGCTATGCGTTTTTAGATTATTTTCTCGCTGAAAGTTTTGTCGGTTATTTAAGTTTGTGAAGCATGCTTGCATGTCTTGGTCCTATTATTCACTTGTTGAATTGATAGAACAACCATTTATTTATAGACTTAAGTTAACTAGGGCGATTAAATTTATCTTTATTTTGTTTTATGCTCCTCAAAATTTTGAGTTTTTGAAGCAAAAAGAGAACATGATAGTACATTGATTATCTTGATCCCAAATCCAGCAAGAAGTAAGCCTAAAGGACTGTGTGCTTAATTGCATTGGTGCATTGGTAGGTCTTAAAACAGATAAGTAAAGTAAATTATGTGATATAAAAATAAAGAAATGTCAAATTGAAAGGAGTGTTAGTCTCTAGAAAAAGTCTCGGTGAGGATGACAGAAATGTAATAACCTGTCATACTCAAGCCTTATACTTGTTTGATCAACCAAAAATAAAATAAAGCAAATAAAAAGCTTTGAGTTTCTGGACACTGTGAGTCTTTATGCGGCTTAATCATCTGGGTATTCATATGCATGAATATTTCATTCGCTTTTAGAGCAAACCCAAAGTCATTAAACTTGATCACTGCTATACTTCGTACAAATTTCCAAATTACTGACTTGATCAAAATCCGCTGTTAGTCATACATTGTTCCTCCCTTGCGCGCGTCTTAATACCATTAAGAAACGGACCTCAGGGGATACAATGTATGTAAGCCGATAGATGGACTCGTGCACATTCACTCATAGTAACAGAAAATCAATGCATTGCTCATAAATTTCCATAAAAACAAAATTTTGATCAAAAATATAATGGTTTAAGTCAAGTTGGGGTGATATGGCAAAACTCAAATTAAGCTTGAACCGAGATTAGAGGCTGATAGTTTCTGATATTCTGTGCAATAATTGAACCAATTAATCATATCACAAAACCACTTGAAAATTTGTTATTAGATTTAAGTGGACAACAATACCAATGACCGACTTAACGCCAGTCATAATATTGCTGAAATATAAAACTGTAATGGAAGGGCAATTTGGTCAATATGATTCTCTGCTCAAACTCAACAAAAATACCAAAAATATGTACTGTCTTTGAAAATCATATAAAACTCAAAAAGATTTTATATTTTTTGTTTCGGATTCTTTTGTAAATACATCCTTGATATATTACAAAATACCAAAAACTCTTTTCATTTCGTTTTATATATTATTTCAATAATTTATCGGTTTCAAAAAGGTGAAACGGTTTTTTTAAAGTATTTGATTATCGGGATAAAAGATCTCGGTAATTCATTATTTAATTCATTTATTTATTTAAGTTAAAATTAAAATTAAATAAACTTTAATTCGTTAAGTATAAATAACGAATTAGGTGGTTTTCTAGCGATTTACTTTCTAGTTCGTTTACTTAATTCGCTTCCACACTCTGTAACGAACCATGTCTTTTTCGTTATGTATATTTAACGAATCATACAGCGAATCATTCTAATTCACTACATTACATGAGTAAATTGAAGAACGAATTAGCTAATTCGTTAAATTAAATTCATAGCGAATCGGTCTGATTCGTGTCTTGGAAACCGTGCAAGGACTGTGTATAAAGGACAAAAATAATACGAATCGTCCTTCACTGTTCCTATTTCTTCCTTATACCTAAAGCAACCCTTTTCAAATTTTTCTCTGAAATTTTCGACCTTTGAATTTCGAATTTTCGAGTAGGTATTCCATTGTGTTGTTAAGGTATAGATTATCACATCTTTATACTTTACGTCAAAAATGAAACCATTTTGATAGTCTAATTATGTGATCTTGTTCTAAGGGTTTTATGGTTTTATGAACCCTGGTTAATAACCGTCATACTATGTTATTATTGTTTATTTTGGTTTCATTGTACTCGAAATGTGATTCCAAAACCTTTGGTAGACTTTAATCAATGTGTGATTATTGTTTGCCAGGTCGATTGAATGATTATGTTTTCGGGGTTTTAGACTCTGTTAAGAATTCCGAGTATACTTAATTTATTTCATGCTTTTGAATCACAATCTCAACATCATGTGCTTCGCAATGTGTTTCTGAGATCATTGTGTATGCTGATTCGGTTATTCATTAATGATTATGGACTTATAGACACTGGTTCATATTGTTGACTTTATGTGTTCATAATCCAATTTTGACTTTAACTATGGGAGTCAAAGATCAAGTTTTCAGTAACCATTCGTTAATCTTAGCGATTTGGAACTGCTTCGTGTCCAATTCGTTAAGGATACATACGAATTAGCTCAGCGAATCATTTTATCAACGAATCAAGTTTGGATTCGTCAAACTTAGAACGAACTGGAATTTAGTTCGTTAATATTTATAGTTAATTCGCTTGGTCTAATTCGTTGACCTATTTACATGATAGCGAATCACTTGATTCATTACTTGCCTGTAACGAATCAGAGTGATAGTCTAACGAATGACATTTTTTATATAAATATAAATATAAACATAAACATAAACACATAATTACAAACATACACAATTACAATAATTAGTAGGGTTGTGCATAAATAGGGCCGGACCGAAAAACCTGATAACCCGGACCGAAAAAGATAATATATTAATAATCTTTTTAATTAATAACTTATTCCAACCGTCTAAACGTGTTAATATATTAATTACACACGTCATATAAAATTAAACACAACATCTAGAGATAAATAGATAGATATATATAAATGTTAACTATAAATTATATCTACACATTACTTATGCTCGTTTAAATTCTATTTAATAAAATGGCTGATCAATTAAATCAAGATCCACCTGCTGTTGATCAAGGGCATCAAGAACAACCACCTCAAGAACAACAGGAAGAAGTTATTTTATTACCATGTGACACAAAGCACAACATCTGTGCTTATGTAGATCAAGATGTTGTTGATGTTGCTGAGTTTGGAGCTATGTTGACATTCTTAAGACGTTCAGTGATACACTATGCAATTACTACTCGATCTAAAGTTTATCTGAGCATTATTAGGAAGTTTTGGGATACTGCTGAGTATGTTGAGGAGGAGAATCACATTCGAGCCACAATCAATCAAACTGTTATTACAATAGATGTGGAAGTGATTCGCCATGTGCTTCGCTTTGGTGATAATGATAACTACCCAAGTGAATTTGACAAGCAGCTAATAAAGGGTTTGTTTACTCGTTTAAGTTATGGTGGGGGTATTGCTGAATCAATGTTGAACAAGAATGGCTTATGCCCACCATACAAGTATCTTCTACATGTCTTGATTCATTGTATGAGTGGTCGTCGTGGTGGATTTGACCAATGCAGAAGCAGTGTGCAATCGGATTTTGTTGCACTTATTCTCAACAAGCCATTTAACTATTTTGAGTTAGTCTTCGATCATCTGAAAGAACAAGTTCAGCAAACAACTCAAGAGAAGAAATTTCTAATGTATCCGCGATTTCTACAACTGATCATTCACGCATTGATACCCTTTAGTTATTGATCAAACAATGGTGAATGATGTGCTTTCTATGGAACAAATGACGGCCGGCACTGTACGTCGAATGGCAATTTACCGTAAGGATAGACCTCGGGACAAGCGAATGATTGGTGACATCCTTAATCCGAATTATGTATGTCCTCCCGAGGATCGCTGGATCCATGATGACTCGGATTCCGAGCGTGAGGGAGGTGAAGGTGGGAACGATGGAGACGATGATGATGATAATGGTAATGGTGGTAACGGTGATGCAGCTTTTAGAGAGCAACAGGCTGCAGTTGAAGTTGCGTTAGCTGCTCCTATTGCAGCTCAACGAGAAAGGAAGAGAAAAGGAAAGGAAGTGGCAACTGGCGAACCTTCAAAGAAGAGACGTGTTTCAACTGGGGCTGGTGTAGTCATCGGTGTGCCACCACCTCGTCAAACAACGCCTCAACGCCCGGTCATGCCGTCTACTACTAGCACTCTGATGCTCACATTAACGACGACGATGGTGTCTCATGAAAGGCTTGGTTTAATTCCACAGATGGCTTTATCGGAAATCCCTAGGCCTTCGGCTACATCTTCTACTGTTCCTCCAACACCATCAGTGAGGCCTCCTCCACCTAGTGATCTCTCATTTATGAGAATTACCCGGCCTCAAGGACCGATCCAACCAGTTCATCCATCCCTGTATAACATGCCACCGAACCGTCAGACAGATATGTTGTTAAATCTTCTTCATATATATGAGAACCAAATGTTTGCTGACCGTCAGAATCAAGAACGTTTATTGGAGAATCAACGACGGATAATGAGTTATATTTCATTTTGTCAAAAGGAGACTAAAGAGCTACGTGCGATTGTTGAGTCTAAGGGGGTGAAAATGAAGGAGCAAGAGGATCTAATTTTGCAGTTGACTTGCAAAGAGGATGCCTTAAAGAAACTCAAGAATGATGACCAAGATCCTGACGAGTCTGGTGCAGGAGGTGAGCCTAAAAAAACGCACGGTTCATCTTCCGGTACTGGTATAAGTGGCGGTGATGATTCGAGTAAACAGATTGTTGAGTATCAGGATTCAACTGCAGTTAAGCCAATTGAAATGATTGAAGCCAACACTGTGATATTTGTAGATGGATCGTGGGTGGTTAGAAGTGTGGTGAACAGGGATGCGATTGAAGTTGGTGAGTTTGTTGATAGGTCTCTGACACGGGAGAAGATTTCAATACTGCTAGGGTTAAATGATGAACAGTTGACCATGTTAGAGACAGAGCCTGACATCGAGGTGGTGAATGAAGAAGGTATAACAGATGATCCGTCAATTCAAATGAATACGGATTTTATTTATGATAATGAGGAAGTTTAGGTGGAAGATGTGACTACTGAGGAGTATCCTGACTTGTTTCAATACACAAATGTTGATCAAGGTGATCCTGTGTTTAATGAGAAGATTGTAAAAGAAGCAGAAGATCATCTCGAGAAGACATCTAAGGGTAAACAAGTTGCTGACTTTGTTGACAGAAGATTTGACCCGAATATTGACCCATCTCTTAAGGACATTAGCAGTTGGTTCAGCTATAAGAAAGTTGGCAAAATTATCAAGGCGTATCGTTATGTTGATCAAGAACGAAAAGATGAAGCTGCAGCTTGGGTCAAAGAAAACCAGAAGACTTCATTTAAGACTGTGTCCAAGGTGCAAGGTAATATTATCTCTTGGATGTTTGAATCTGATCTTAAAGTATGTATAGTCAAATGGGAGAAAGGCGTCCAGTACTACGAAAGGATGTCTGATGTTCTTTCATTACCAAGGTGGGACGTACGTACTCTGGCGTACCGTCCATTTATTAATAGAGGTGGGAATAAACATGCAAGTTGGTTTCATCAACACTTGCTGTTCTAAGTGAACCACGGGTTCAAATGTTTTAAACCACAGATTCCAATCCGCAAGCGTCTTAATGAGATTGACCCAAAGACAGGATGGAAGAAGTTGGTTCTTAAAGTAAAGCCGCCAAAGACGATGAAGAGGGTGCCAGTGAAGACGTTGAACCAACACATGCATCTATCCTTCAACTGCTGGTGCTACGATAATCGTACTGGCGAGGCCGTGTGTTGGGTAAGGGTTTGAAAACTGAGCTGATTAAGATTAATCGACCCAATGTGGTTGGTGAATTTAACCGAGACCGACAATGATGTGCTACACAAGAATCAGATTCTGATTCAGCGCAATGAATACTATGACCTGGCTATGCAATTCCAACGCGTTGCGCGTGTTTGTTATGAACATGGAATTCATAGCTGCAGAGACTGGCAGTCCAAGCGCTTCAAGTAATTTATAGACAAAGAGCTCAAGACGAGGGGGTGTCTGTTAGTGCACCGTTTTGCGTGTCGAGTCTTTGTATTTATCCTTAACGTATTTGTCGTTTTGTTTAATGTAATAAAATATTATTTATCTTGTAGTTCGCTAATATAGTAGCCTAGTTCGCTAAGGATGTTTAGCGAACTAGATATATAAGTTATATTCCTCTGATTCGTTAAGGATGTTTAACGAATCAAGAGGCGATTCGCTAATTTATTTTGTTTAAGTGTATGTAACGAAATGGAAGCTGATTCGTTACGGCTTGTGTAACGAATCAGTTCCATCTTCCTATTTATAGTGAACCCTGTTCACGTTTAATTTAAGTTTTGAGAGATAATTAACGAGATTCTATCCAAATCGCTCTCGATCTTCACTTTAATATTATTCAAATATACAACTACTAATATATACACATATAACACATAATCAAACGTAATTATGAGCTAGATCCGAGTTAAGGTAATAATCATATTTACACAGATCCGAGATCTGTTATTGTTATCGTGATTGATTCAGGGTTCCAACATGAATCACTGAATATGTTAGTCTGAGTCTAGATTTGTATTTTATCTCATGTCGTGTATTTCTTATTCTTTAAGTCAAAGTGGTGTTGTTTTCATTCTTCTTGGTATAGCCTTTGTAAACATTTGGTTCGGATAACAGTTTTGTGATTCTTTAGATTCTGTGACACATCTGTTGGGTTATGAATGCCTAGTTGCATCCCGTGGACGTAGGTACCCTAGCGGGGACCGAACCGCGTTAAATTTTTGTTTCGTTTATATTTTTGTTTATGCGTGTTTATCGTTGTGCATGTGTGTGTTGTTTCGCTTCCGCACTCCGCTTTGTTCCTAACAAGTGGTATCAAAGCTTTGGCTCGTTGAACACACGATTCCTTGCACGCAAAAACGATTAGCAATATTGGTTTATTCTTGTTCAAAGATTGAAATCACGGGATTGATTTCTGGCTCGTGTTCATCAGTGATCGTCGGTTCAAGATTGACAGCCGAGTTAGGGTTTCAATTTAGATCTGGTTAGTGATTCCGTTTCGTGTTCCTTTAATTAATCGCCGTGGAGATTTCGGTAGAAATGAGGTCCAATTAGCATAAGGAAACAAAAAGGCGTGGTCGAGGTTGTAACCGGGCAGGTTTTGATTGTGGGCATCGTGATCGGGTGCGGTCCGGTTCTTGGTTGACAACGTAAGTTGACGGAAAGATGAGAAAGATTGTAATCAATTTTTCTTCTTTGTTTTCTTGTTCACGTGAAGGAGATAATTCTCCTTGGGAGTTGTGGTGCTAGTTACTTTCTCATTGGGTCTTGGACAAAAGCGTGACCAAATTCTTTTTTTTCTTTTTTTTTGGTTTCAATCAAGATTTGGTCAGTTTTGGTTTTCTACTTCGTTAACTCTTGAGCTGCCATTTTTGTTATTTGGAAGCAAGTTGTGATTAAGGTTTTTTTGTTAAAAACTTGGAATTAGCTGAATCTTGCGGAAAGAGTTTGGATTTTGTATTTCAAGTTCGGGGTTTGACTATTAATTATCAACTGCAAATTGGTGAACTGGTTTGTGAAGATCAGTTGTGTTCGGGTTTGGTTCGGATTTGTCTGCAAGAGATAGTCTGAGGTAACTGTTTACGAGTTTTTTTCACTTACTAGATTTATCGGTTGTTGTAGGAACAAATTTGTTTATTTGACAGTGTTCACTAGAAAAGCCGTCAAGTTCAGGCCCATGCCATTGTTGTGTCTGTTCACTGTTTCCGATTTTGTTCTTATTTGTTATTGTTATAACTGAAGACGAGATGGTTATGATCAGAGTGTTCAACGGTTAATGATTTGCGTTGGTTGGTTTGTCAAAGGGAACTTGGATGTGGTACTGATATGGGGTAAACTTGGAGAAAATGGAACCAGCGGGTGTGCTGGTGACGACATAAGTGAAAAATAATAGGTCAGTTGCAAGTCATTTGAACTATTGCTCATTTGGATGCTATTTCGGTTAGGGTTTTCGTTAATAGATCGTGTGTACGGTCATAGAATCCTTGGTACCGCTTGTTCTCCATGAAAGTTCTTTCGCTTGTTCGGAAATGTGATTATTACTTCTTGTTCGTTTGGAATTGTTGTTAGTGCACGGTTTTGCGTCTAGAGTCTTTGTATTTATCGTTAATGTTTTATTTATTAATTAATGTAATATTTAATGTTTATTATTAAATTAGTTCGTTAAGGTTAAGTCTAGTTCGCTAGGGATGTTAGCGAACTAAGACATTATAATGTATTCCCTCCTGATTCGTTAGGGGATGTTAACGAATCAGGGGGTGGTTCGTTATGTTAAATTTATGTAACGAAGGGGAAGCTGGTTCGCTAGGGGATGTTAGCAAACCGGATCACCTTCTATATATAGTGAACTAGTTCACTTTAATGTAAGTTTTTGAGAAAGTTTTCAAAAAAAAAGTTTTTGAGTAATTGCTCTCTCTCAAGCTTCACCTTAACGTTATTCGTCTAATATATTGATAATATATACACATACATAACATTAAATCAAGGTAAATTATGAGCTAGATCTTTAATAGTAGTAATCGGATATTCACAGATTTGAGATATGTTTATTGTTATTGATTGTTTATCCGGGATCCAACAATTGTGAAGTTATATCCTGCTTGGTGATGATCAGTGGTACACCATTTGAGAGGTTCAGGATCTCGTGTTGGGTAAAGTTATTTGCCGGGATAGTACGAGTGGGGTTCATCTCATGGAGTGTTGGTGTGGCATGGGTTGGGATAACCTAGACAGTGGGAGCTGGGCATAGTCGACTTGGTAGGTTGCGTAGAGGTGAGACATTTTAAGAGTCGATGTCGAAGGGTTTGGAATTCTGCTTTGGAGAATGTATCCGAGGTTGACGCATTGGGACTCAGTGAAGGCGGTGAAGACTCTTGGGTTTAAGATTCTGGTTTGCTTTATTTCTTGTTACTCACTTCAATGAAGCATTCGTTGAATCTTTTAGTTAAAGACTTTGGAAGATACGATCTCTGTATCGTCGGAAGAAGAGAACCAACTTTCGAGTTATAAAGTATTGGCTCGCTGAATCGGGTAGAGCTAAGGGTTTCAGTTTGCAGACATGAACCCTAAAGCTACAATGATGTTAGTTTGAGCGTATTTGGAGGTCTGAACATGTTCGGGGTTTTGGTAACAGTGGGAGCATGCAGTGTGTTCTAGGTTTGTTTCCAAAGGGACGTTGAGTTCAGAAGACTGGGAATTCCGAATGTGAAAATCTCTCCTGGTATAGTCTGCTGATTTTGGAGAGTGTTTATCCTCTGGAAGTCTTTGGAGTCGGTAATGTGAGTAAGTGAGGGCCGGTTAAGATTGAGGATGAGTCATTGGCGGGTTTTGTCACGGTTGCGTCTGTGATGACCGGATTGGAGCTATCGGGAGCTTCAATAGGCCTTTCAGGTAAATGATGAGAAGGGCAGCTACAACTAGGGTGTGGATTTGTGGAAATCTTAGATTGTTCCTAGGTAACTAGACACTTGAAGAATTTCTATTGTCGAAATTTTAGCTTGTTCTTGGAACTGGAGGCTTAGTAGATTTCTGTTACTGAAGATTATTGGAGTTACTGGATGACTGGGTTATTGTTATATGCTTGGACGGCGGGCTGAAGTTTATCGCAAGGCCTTCAAGTGGGAGATTGTTGGGTTATGAAGGCCTTTGGGCTGGTTTTATTAGGGCCTGGTTTTGGTTCCTTATTGTGTTTAACCCTAATCTTATTTATTTTATATACCCATCATGTAATTGTAATCTTTGTTCCGGTATAATAAGAAAACCTAGTTGCAGCCCGTGGATGTAGTCCCCTCGCGGGGACCGAACCACGTTAAATTCTTGTGTCGTTTATATTTTCGTTCATGAATGTTTATCGTTGTGCATGTGTGTGTTGATTTGCTTCTGCGCGCCGCTTTGTTCCTAACAACTTCTTCTAGTGTTGTGAACTTTGTAAAATACATGTCTAAAAAGTTGGTTGAAAATAATCGGTAGCGGCGCTATACTGGTATGACTGTGAATCAGGGCCGGTCCCAAAGGAGGGGGGATTAAGGAGGGAGAGGAGCCTAAAAACGGTATTCCGAGAGGCCCGTAATTATTTGAAAAATTACATATTTTTTACATATAATTTTGTTTAAAACAAAAGTCTACAAAATGACTTATTGGTTAGATGTCGTGCTCTAATCAATATGAGTATTTACAAAACTTAAATACCTATAACTAGTATGGGTAAGTAAATGTCATCTCCACGAAGAATCAGTGAAAGTAAATTTGGACAAACGATGTCAAGCAGTTTAAATGATGATTCGTTTAATAAAAACACAATTAACTTTTGTTTGTAAACAATGTAAGAGAAAGAGACAACACCTCATCTTCAGGTAATGCAATGAACTAACTGACCAAACTTATATCATTTGGGGAATCACATAGACATAATTTGTTTATTAGAATAAGAAAATATTACTAGACACATTAGTTTGGTTATGATGATTCACAAAACCTAATCCGATGAATTAACACAACTAAACGTGGTCTACCAAATTACCAGTTCGTTGGTATAAAACCTAGCATCTATGAAATATGGTAAACGGGTCAATGACGATAAAAATTTAATCTTAAACGTTGATGATAAAAAACCAAATAATGGATGATAAAAGTAAATTCAAGAAAAATAACTATTTAACGAATTCAAACAAACATAAAGATTCAATCAGTCAAAAGATTAATCAAAACTAAATACCTACAATAATGCAATCATGAATTATTCATTTCATATGCAAACCCTACACCTGAAGTGGTTACGAGTGGTTTAGCCTTGGCCCTATATCATGAATCCTTCAATTCTTAAGTGGAATCTTGAAACCATGGAAGTGTGGGGATATATTTTTTTGTGGATTATGCTTTTATATATGTGTTATTGTTTTGATGTAGTGTGACCAAAATCCCTGAGATTTTGGTTATTGGGCTTGTTATGGGCTTGGCCGACTTAGGCTTATGTAAACTCTATATATAGTTTTGTTTGTCATGGTTTATGGTTAGCAACTATCATTCTTGTAGAACCTTGGAAAGAACTGATGGCCAAATACCAGACAATTAGTGGATCAAACAACAGTTGTTATCCATTATGATGGTTTGATAAAATCTTGCTCTAAACTGCTGATAGAAAAGAACTGAAGACTCAATAGCTGCTTTACAAACTATTAAAGATCCAAACTTCTGAAGACAAACAACTAATGATTCAAACATCAGTTGTTTAATCGAAGATCAGTAGTTAACATAGTATTCTCTATAGACAGATGGTGGTAATAAGTTTATGACTAGTTTGTAACTATTTTTGTTAGTTGTCACCATCACCTTTAACTCATTAGTTGTTTTGCACATGTATAAAATTTAAAAGAGAGTCTCTTCTTCATTCTTTTCACGTCAGAATACGCACATGAATCGTATACTTTCGTACTAGAAAATTCAGTGAGAATGATGAGTTAAGGTTGAGATGAAGAAATATCTTGTAATCATTCGATTATAATTAATACTTAATTATTCTTCCACATGAAACCTCTTATTTAGCTTAAATGAATTCCGTTGATTAATTTGTTCATTTCATATACTAATTGAAGTTATAATTCAAATATGGTTTCAATTAAAGGGATACTAATATGTTCAAAGGATTAGATCAGCTGTTTACTGTTCCATTGATTGTGATTTGTGTTTAAGTAGCTTAGATTACTAGATCTACGATCCTAACAATTGGTATCAAAGTTAGATTCAATGAATTTGATCTCATAATCAATTATGTACCATAGATCTAATCTTAATTTGATATTTCCAGTTGAGGATTAAAAAAGGATCAAAAATCTGTTTCATACTCAATTATTATTGATAAACTAGTTGAATCACGTTGTTCGTACAAGATCCTCACAACACTGGTTCAACCTCCAAACCACCAATGTTGGTTCGAGGTCAATATAACATATGGGCTCAATGAATGCTTCACCATCTGTGCAGGCAAAATACAACTATTGGAGATCTGTAGTTCATGGGCCTTATGCCCCTAAAATTGTTGATCAATTGGATGGAAACAAAACGATCAAGAAGGATCCTAAGAATTATTCTGATCAGGATTTGCAGAAACTTGAATTGTATCCCAAAGCTCATGCTATTCTAGCCATGGAAATTCCAAATTAAATTTACGGTGGATTAATTCATCACTTTTCTGCAAAGGCATTGTGGGTGCATTGAAAGAACAATATGGTGGTACCCCACAAGTTCTTGAGAATACTTAAGAAGAGAGAGTTTAATGAATGATTCACAACACTCATTAGTAAATTGACAATGGTTGATGTTAGTTTCACAAACTCTGCTATTAACAACCGATGTCTGAGATCACTCCCAGAAAATTGCGACACTCAGGCTATCGTGCTAAGAACTCTACCAAATTTTCAATATATACGAGTCTGACTACTCTTCATAGTATTTTATGTACCTTTGAAATAGAGATAAGTAAAAAAGAAGTTGATTGCTACTATAAAACTGCTTACTATTTTACCTTTGGATCAGCACTTCTATGTCAAGAGACTCAATTTGTCCAAACTTCTGACCAAAGTTATGACTACCATATAGACATAACAACTGGTATTGGATCAGCAATTGATAATCAAGACTTTGTTGCTCAAGAGAATTTTCCACATGTATCTAACAATGTTTCATTTACCATGGAAGACTTGAAATACATAGATCTAATTGATTGGGAAGAAATGGAAATTTTGAACTCCTTGGCATTGCTTACATTTAAAACAAACAAGTTCTACAAAAGGACATGAAGGAAGTTTCCTGGCATAAATAATAAGACAAAATTGGGCTATGATAAGGAGAAAATGACATGTCACAAGTGTGGCAGGCTAGGACACTTTGCACGTTAATGAAGAACTTAGTCATTAGCAAGTCCTAATCATGTTCAGCCTATTATAACCTACCCAAGTTCACCTCTCCATCCTCATTCACAACAGTAATCCTTTAATAACCTCTCCACAGCACACTTAGCTCAAACCTCAAACATGCCAAATACTGTTCCTCAGTATCATTACCAGTATTCACCTATGCCTCAACAAATGCAGTAGATGCAGTTTTTTCAACCTCATGTCATGCAAACCATCAACACACTTTGTTAATTGTAGTAGTCCGCATGAAGAAATGAATACCAAAGATCTAGCTCTAGTGATTATAGGATAAGAAATATTTGAAGAAAAAGAATTGAAGAATAATTTCAACAAAGATATTCTTCAACTGCTAATGACAAGTGTTAGTTAAGAAAAGCACAAACTGCTGCTGATAAGGCTTTCCAAACTGCTATTGATGAGGTAAAACCAGAACTTTGTCAAAAATTATGTTCTAATTACTGCATCATTGCATTTTCAAACATCAAACTTGCAAATATAAAACTGATCAAATAGCTTGCTGAATTTGAATTAGCAGTTTCAAAATCTAAAAGTGACATGAATGTCAAATTAAATTAGAAAGAAAAAGAAATTTTGATATTAAAACGTGCCTTGTCAGATAAAAATGCTTTTGCATAAGATTTGTTGAGAAAGCACATTGAATGCAACAAAACATTAGAACAAACTCAAGTGATCAATTGTGAATTGAATCCAGCAGAGGATTTCAAATGATGCTAAGTAAGAAATCGAGAAGTGATATGAAGTTTGGTATTGAATATAACCATGTTGAACAACCTCAAAACTGTACTCCAATAACACCTCTCAATTGTGTTGATGAACTTGAGTAAGAAGCAAATTTTCCAAAACAAGTTTCATCAGTTGTTTTACCAAACAAATGAAATAGGGAACTGGTATCAAACAAATGATGAATCAAAAAAGAACAAACCAACTTCACTTGCTGATTTAAGTGTTCAAAGATAAGTTGTTGATCAAAATTACTCAAATGACTTCAAAATTTGAATGATCCATCAAAACTCTTATTACAAGATGGAATTGGAAAATGGTATCAAACAATTGATTCACTCAATGGAATCAAAGAGATTACCATTACTTCATTGGATAACCAAAGGTTGAATGTTGATCACAATCCATCATCATTTTCAGAAGCAACTGATAATTCACTCAAAACAACTGGTAATAGTTGGTTCAACTCAAACAGCTGATGCATCAAAGTCATCAGTAGTTTAAAAGAAAAGTGAATTATACAAACTAGCAACAACTGCTCTCGCATATGTTCATCGATCAGCTGTATCTCAAGTCAAGAACAATTCATCTGACATTAATCAAGCTGAACTTCAACCAACTTCTGTACATGGATATAAATCACCATGAATAGTAGTTGTTGATAGATTGGGTGTAACTAAAATGAAAAAGTCTAAAAATGGTCAAAAAAAACCTTTGTTTCAAAACCATGTGAAGTATGCAAAAGAAACAATCATCTAACTAAGGATTGTAAACTTTTAAAAGGTGTTCATTACAAGAAAATTGTTGAGACACCTGATGTTTTAATTAAAAATCAAAGTTCCACACCTAAAAATAAAGTTCTGTTTGAAAGTATTGAAACACCTGTTACTATGGATTTAAAGAATATTCATAATTCAAGAACGGTTCAAGTATCAGATGATCCACTAACAACAATCTTGAGTCAGAGTCTAGTTTAGTTTAGTTTAGTTTAGTTGAGTCAGAGTCTAGTTTAGGTGTCGCTAGTGTGCTTTAGGTTCAATATCCGAACTTCATTAGGTTTTACTACAGTTGATAGGTACACTTGTCTGTCTAGTGGTCTAGCATTATGATAGTCTAGGTTTATAAATCTAAAACTAGAGTGACTAGGTAAGGTTAATATCTAATAGAACACGTTTTGCACATCAAGTTTTTGGCGACATTGCTGGGGAAATTTAGGCAATAGCGTAAATAGATTTGATTGAGCTTAATTGGTTAATTTCACATTTTGTATCATGAGATGTGGCGTGTCTTGGGATTCCGTGTCATAGATTTAGCGTGTCTAGTCATCTTGAGGATAATTTTGTTTCTGTTTTATTTTATCGAGTCTAGTTAATATGTTTTATAGATCGAGTCAATTTAGGAGTATTTTATATCAAAGATGTTGGAAAGAGATGATGTTGGAAAGAGCCGAAGAAGATGAACGTGAAAGAATCCAAAAATTAGAGGCAATGGGAGCTAGGCTTGATGAGTTGATCGATATAGAAAGACTCCGAAAATTAGAGGCAATGGAAGCCAGACTTGATAAGTTGATCGAAATAGAAAGACTCCAAAATTAGAGGCAATGGAAGCCAGGCATGACGAGTTAAGTGTTAGATATCAAATTGAGAGTTTTTCTTACAATGAGCAGCATGCCATCTATGAAGAGGAGGAGACTGTGTATGAGGATATCACTTTGGAACCAGAGATGATAATGGACGAGCCAGTCCCACCTCCGGTTCAAGAAGACATAAAATCTATCGTTAAATATCCCATGTTTTGGAGCTATGTAACAGAACCAACGAATGATGACTTTTGGAGTGATGATGATGATGAGGGCGTGATAGAATAGATGGGGTTGGAGCTACCTGATTACACTGCATCCTTAATTGAAAATGTTGTTGAGGAGCCACTTGACCAAATGGAAGATGACGAAGAGGAGGAGCATGCACCATCTTGGGAAGATGAGTTTGGTGATAAGTTGGTGGGTTTACCAGTTTTTAAGAACATGAAGAATTTGACAATGTTGGCGATCTTATCTACTTAGAGGCACTAATCATAGGGAAGCCGGCAATGGAGATCAAGCGTGAACCAAACAAAAAAGGAGAGGAAGTGGCAACGGAGGAGGATCAGAATATGATGGTAGTTGAGTCACCACATCATATGAAGGTTAGAAACTCTATGGAGGAACTAAATAATGGATCGCCACCGAAATCGACAAAGCCACTGGAGAGGACAAGAAAATGCTTGGATCAAGACATTTTAAGGGTTCAAAAATGGTACATTAAGAGTTATAGGAGAGCACTGAAATGCAAGAATAACCATTTTCCACATCATATGGCACGTATTAGGCTTGGTCCGGGTAAGTTTAAGTGTTGGTGGTCTAACCGGCTTGAATGTTTTAAATTATGTTTTAGTTTCACTATGCGCTATTTGATTAAATATGTTGGACTGATGGAACTAAATGGGTTAGACCGGGGTTGGATAAAAGAAAAACCTCCTGATTGAGATTTCGGGAGCGAGTCCGGCTGAAGACTTTTTTGTAAACTTAGCATTTCTCAGGAGACAACCCAGTAGTATGTTTTTGATTTTAACTTATATTTTTATTTTTATTTTTGTGGTTTCTTGCTTTCTTGTGATGGTTGTTTCTTGGTTTGCTTTCAGGTTGCTCCAGGATTGCTTGTGAAAGTTTGATGATTTAGGGTTTGAAGCAAGTGTGGGAAAGCCATTTTCTCATTGATTTCCGCTTTCGTTCATAAGTTACAGCTTGGTAGAGAGCACTGAAGCGTGAGGCTTTCATTCGAATTGGATGGCACGGAACACGACTCATGAGGCATATCGTCATATTTACCTGGGGAGTCTGTTCCACTTTACTTATATTTGAATGTGCTTTATTTTTTTTTGTCTTCTTCCTGTCTAATTGAGGATAATATGACATTTAAGTGTGAGGATGATAAACAGACGTTTTTATTTAAAATAAATCCAAAACTTAAAAAAGAAATTTCAAAAATGTTCCGAATATTTAACACTAATTTTGGCAAATAATGGAAGATGATAGAAATATTTGAGATTGGTTTTTTAAAGCTACTATTATATATGAGATTAAATAAATATAACGCACTAAGCTTGGGATTTGTCGGTAGGCCCAACTAGCTTTGAAAAGTTTCCCTTCAATATTATTAATATACCTAATAGATTATAAATGATGTGGCTTATGATCTTGAGGAGGAATAACGAAGTTGAAAATTTGATAAGGCATAGGGAGTATTACCGTAATTGACTACTTTGAGGTGGTGAGAATTACATGTACTTCTCTGTTTTATGAAAGTAAATAACGAGTGTTGGCGCCTCGCCATGACGAGTTTTATACGTGGTTAGAAAATAGTTAAATATTTTAGTGTAAAAGAAGCCTTAGAGCACAAAGTTTATCATTTTGCACAAACGTTAAAAAAAGGTCAAAATAATGTGCAATTGTTTCGGATAAAAAATGAGAAGGTTATGTACAATGCAAAATATCAAAGAAGCATTCTCATAAAAAATAGAAAAAAATAGAAAAGAATACAAAGTGCACATACTAGACGGGACTCAGAGTTTACGTGTTACCAAAGAGATGGTGACTCTGAGTATACACTATTAGGACTCAAGGTTTTTAGTTGATAAATAAATTCTTAGGGAATACATAGGAAAAAGTCCAATAGTACTTAGGGTATGCTCGTACAACCTCATTTGACCTTTCATCCATCTAAATTTGTAAGGCCCCGTTACCGATGCCTCACATTTGGACGTTGGATTTACTCATAAACGCAGTTCATTATATCAGAGTTAATTGAAACATACGCGGAACATTAAAACTTTCATAGAACATTAATTTAATTCATAACTTGTTTTAAAACAAGCATCTTGTCTTTCAAATTAAATAAAAAATTAAACGTAAACGTCTTGAGTCCTTCGATGCCAGCCTCTTATTCAATGTCACGTGTCCCCCTCAAGTGAACTGCTTCATCCTACTCACCTGCGTGCATACTAAAAGTCAGCTACGCTGAGTGAGTTCTAGTTAATCATACAACATACAATACATACATACTTACATACTTCATTCATACTTTCATATTTTTATCTTTACTTACTTACCTTCATATCTTACGTTATAAAGAGAATTACGCCCTACTTTCCTCGAGTATTATTAGGGATCGGTCCCTCTTTCCTCGAGTATTATTAGGGCTCGGTCCCTCCTTCCTCGAGTATTATTAGGGCTCGGTCCCTCCTTCCTCGAGTATTAGTAGGGCTCGGTCCCTCCTTCCTCGAGTATTATTAGGTCTCGGTCCCCCTTTCCTCGAATATTAGTAGGGTTTGATTCCCTGTTCGTTACCATACAACCATACATCATTTACATTCGTTCATATATCATACATATCATATCATCATTTAACATAACATTACAACTTGACAATACGTGCAATATCCGAAGATCGTTCATGTACTGACAAGCAATCATTCATACTTTTCACATAATCACGTAAGTCATACATTTATCACTTAGGATAAATGTATTAACAAACACATCGAGTATGCACACAACCCCAAAAACATAACAAGGAAGTGGGGCTAGAAACTCACCTGGATCCTATTTCTTTCTCTGTTAATAGTTAATCCTTTCTTTAGTTGAGCTCTGCTAACTGTATATAAGTTACACGTATCAATACTCGTCTGATCTAATCTAGTGGCCTAGTATTAGCTTACTTCTACTTAGCATTTTTATGGTTTTTCCTTTATTTTAACATTCTAGTATTTTATATCCTTAGGTCTTTACGATGCATGCCATCAAGTGTATACACGTATATGTATACTTTTAAAGGTAGCCAGGTATCCGGGTCTCAATATAAGAACTTAGATACATAAGCGAACTTAGATATATAAGCGAACTTTTATTAAGGCGAACTTGCTAGAATGCGGACTTAACAATCAGCGATCTTATGTGGCGAAGTTAACATAAGCGAACTTATGCAACGAACTTATCAGTGTAAGCGAACATAGTAACAAGCGAACCTGAAAGTGGAGAAGTTAATCAGCAGCGGCTACGGGTTTGATTTTAACCCCATAAACATCTCTGTTTCAATATGTAAACCTTTGATATGATACAAACCAACCCCGTAAACATTCCCACGGTCATTTTCTGATAAGACTCGGCCCAGAAAAGCATAAAGTTTGGACCTGTAAGCTAAAAACGTTCAATACTAGATCTAGGGTTTATTTTAAACGAGTCATATACAGCCGTAGGTTGTTAAGTTCGTTTCTAACATCAAGTTTGCTACTTTATGTTTTGTTTATACCCGATCTACTCTAGTTTTAAGTTTCAAGGCTAACCGTTCATAAAAACATAAACTTTAAAGATAAAAGACATACCTTTATGTTTTAAGGTTATGGTTTAGCTTGGTTATGAACTTTAGGTCTTGTATCTATCTTGTATAAAGAGGATCTATCAAGAATCAACGTTTGTTTGGCCTTGGATCTCACTCCTCTCTCTCTCGGCCGTATGTATGGTGTAGGTGTGTGTGTTTCTTGAGTGTGTAGAGATTATGGAAAGGTGGAAATGAGAGTTAGGGTTTTAGGATGGTTTAAGGGGTATTTATATCCCTTAAAGCCCACGGACCTAAGGCCCATTACCCTTTAATCCACCTTAATCAATCCAAGTCCATGATCCTTTCTTATTTAATACTAATTAATTATTTAACACACGACAACTTAACACAATCTTTTTTTATTTAATATTATAATTTGTAGGATGTTACAAGTCTCCCCCCCTTAAAGAGGTTTCGTCCCCGAAACCTAACTATTACTTAAACAGATTAGGGTAAAACTTGCGCATCTCATCCTCAGCTTCCCAAGTAGCATCTGAGCCCTTGCGATGCTTCCATATCATTTTCACTATAGGTATAACCTTGTGACGAAGTTGCTTTTCCTTGCGGTCCACTATCTCGATCGGTTGTTCAATATAGTTCAGTTCTACAACCTCATTGTCCATTAATGGCACATGAGACGTGTCATCCGCCAGACATTTCCTCAGATGAGAAACATGGAAGGTTGAATGAATTCCTTCTAACCCTTCTGCAATTCCAGCTTATAAGCCACTTCACCTATACGTTCCATAATCTTAAATGGTCCAACGTACCTCGGACCCAACTTTCCCCTCTTCCTAAAACGAATAATCCCTTTCCAAGGCGATACCTTGAGCATCACATTGTCACCAACGTTAAACTCAATTGGTCGTCGCCGCTTATCAGCATACGACTTCTGTCTGTCTTGAGCAGCTTTCATTCTTTCTTTAATCTGATCGAACTTTGAAGACGTTTCTTGGACAACTTCTAAACTTCCCATCTCTTTCTGACCAATCTCTCCCCAACATACCGGGGTTCTGCACCGTCTACCATAAAGCATTTCGAACGGCGGCATACCAATACTTGAATGGTAGCTGTTGTTATAGGAGAACTCTGCTAGGTGCAGATGATCATCCCAACTTCCTCCAAAGTCTATAACACAAGCACGTAGTATATCATCAAGGGGTTGGATCGTCCTTTCAGACTGTCCATCTGTTTGAGGATGATACGCCGTGCTGATGTTCAATCTTGTTCCCATAGCTTCATGGAAGTTCTTCCAAAACCTCGAAGTAAACCGAGTATCTCTATCGGACATGATCGTTAACGGTACTCCATGCTTAGTCACAACCTCTTTTATGAACAAGCTTGCTAACGTTTCTGACGAGATAGCCTCTCGTATAGGCAGAAAGTGAGCACTCTTGGTCAAACGGTCTACAATCACCCAGATGGTATCATGATGCTTAGCTGTACGAGGTAGCTTAGTTATGAAATCCATGGTGATGTGTTCCCATTTCCACTCAGGTATTTCAAGCGGTTGCATTTTCCCATAAGGCTTCTGATGTTCGGCTTTGACATGTAAACAAGGTAAGAACTTACTAACATAATCTACTACATCATTCTTCATCCCTGGCCACCAGTAATCTCTTTTCGAATCATGGTACATTTTTGTAGCTCCTGGATGAATTGAGTATCTTGACTTATGAGCTTCATCTAAGATTCGACCTCTAAGATCTCCATGACGTGGAATCCACATACGGTCAAACCTAGTCTTAACACCATGAGTGTTCTCCATCAACTCATTTTGCTGGCCGTAGATTCTTTCTTTCTTCACTAACCCTTCGTCTACCAGCACCCCTTTGACTGCACTTTGATGATTTCTTCAAAAAGACTTGAATTCATAATCAACTGGTATAACCTCACTGTTGCAATGACTTCTTCATTCTTACGGCTTAGCGCATCAGCGACCACATTAGCTTTACCAGGATGGTACTTAATATCGCAGTCGTAATCCTTTATCGACTTTAACCATCTTCTCTGCCTCATGTTCAGCTCTTTCTGCTCGAAGATGTACTTTAAATTCTTATGATCTGTATAAATAGTACACTTAGTACCATTGTAACATCACGGAAATTTCGAACAAAAAAATGCCTAATTAAAAATTCCAAAGACTAAAAGAGAAATTTTTTTCCTGTCCAATCGCGATACGCGACGGAGCGGAAGGAAGCCCATCGTGTATCGTGATTGGCATATTTTCAAAACCCAAGAAATGGGTTGTCGGCGATACGCGACGAACCAAAACCCAATGTTATCGCGTATCGCGATGACGTGGTCTGAAAGCGTTTCACGTGTCCCGCCACGTGTCATAATGTGGCACCATGTCCTACGACGTGCCACCACGTGGCACAGCGTCCGCTACGTTGCGCCACGTGGCGAAGCTACTGGTGAGTCATCAACCCTACGTCGCGAAACGCGACGGGGTTTTCCACAACCATCGCGTACCGCGATGGGTTCGTTTACCAGCCTATAAATAGGAGTGTTTGGCACATTCATTTTCACACCACACCACTCCACCCTCTCTCAAGAAACTTTCTCTCTCTACCTCGGTTTCTGTACAACCGACCCGACAATCATTACCTCGTAATCCGTACCATATACCAATGACACCTCGAAGTTCGTAGCGACAATCCCGACGACCGATGTACCTCGTTTTGCGTGCCGACCTCGTAACGCATGACGAACTCGTAAACTGTGGCGACCGACGTCCTGCCTCGAAGTACGTGCACGACCCGTCGACCCCCGAACGTTGCCTATATTTATGTGCCGAGGAGTTGTTGATCAAAGATTCTCAATATACGTGCAAGCGTCGAAGTGCTGCCCGAGAATCTAGAAAATAATAAGCTAAGCAAGGTAGGGGTTATGTCCAAATAAAATATTATTATCTCAAGTCTTAGACCCTAGTCAGGGGGTATAGCCTAGACCTTGATCAAATCAAAAGATAATAATAAAATAAGATTTCTTTATAATTAAAGAAATACAAAATTTTATATAAACAAATGTTATAACCAAAACATAAATTCTTTATGGTTAAGAAATATAAGTATTCATATATACATGGGGATATAGTTAAAATAATATTTTTTCAAGAGTAAGAAAGATAAGTTTTACCTACAAGAGGTATAGTTAAAAATAGTGTTTCTTTATGAAACATGAGATTTTATATACAAAGGTTATAGACAAATGACGTTTCTTCTTGAAGAAGAAATATATCATAGACATTTCTTCTTGAAGAAGAAACATAGCACATGATTAGCAAATAAAGAGAAAGAAATTCATATCAAAATATTTCATTCAATTCAAACAAAATAACAGTCAAGGTTTAAATCAAAACTAGACTAAAGGTCTGTAGCCGGATTAAGAGACGATCCGGGTATTTATAAACCTATTTTATTATAGGTTAATCATTCAATCAATCATTCATTCACAAAAGGTTTTCAAACAAGATCACCACATCATTCAGAACAGACCATCGCATGTGAATACGTTAAACCTTTTTCAGTCAAGATAAACGGGTCATTTATCTTAAAACAGAGACAGTCAAATAAAGATTTACGGGATTACGTGATCCATATTTTATACAAGATAGAAAATAAAAGCAACTCAGACCGAGTACACATGTGTCTGGATCCAAACATAATCAATTTAGTCTATCAGTCAAGGTTACGTGGCCGCAGACTAGAGATCATACTAAAAGTTCTCCAATGGGCATCAGTTCCCAATAGGCGTCAGTTCCCAATGGGCGCCAGTTCCCAATAGGCGTCAGTTCCTGGAGGACCGTAATTGTGTGTATATGGCAAGTGGTACAAATCCTAGAAATATTAGAAATTTCTGCTGAGATAGTTTCACGAAAACTATATTGTCAGTCAAAGAAAGATTTATAAAATATTTTTAGAGTCAACGATTCACCAGCATATCGCTGACGTATTCCCCCCCCCCCAAAAAAAATATTACAGGAAATAAAGTTAGCACATGTAGCATGAAATTATAGCCAACTCATGGAGATAGATGCTCGCAAGGTAGAGATGACTCAAAAATTTTAAATTATTAAAATATTTCAAACAATATTCAAACAAGTTTTATAAATAAAACAAGGGTTTAAAAATCAAACTCTTGGAATTTATTATTCGAGAAGCTTTCTATTAAAATCAAATATTTTATTTTACAAATAAACTAATGTTTCAAAACATAAATTAATATTTATTATAAACTAAAGACTTCCGCTAAAACTCTGATATATTTTCAAAACAGGTACCAACTATTGGTCACACGCCTAGGCCCTAAGTGAAGGTGTGACAACCATACATGTAATGCCTCCATATCTTGAGAGCATGTACTACTGCTGCTAGATCTAAATCATGCGTCAGATACGTACTCTCATGGACTTTCAACTGTCTAGACGCGTACGCTATCACTTTACCTCGTTTCATCAACACGCAACCTAATCCACGATACGAAGCATCGGTTCAAACAACCAAATCCTCGTCACCATCGGGTAAAGCAAGGATTGGAGCTTGCGTGAGCCTCTTCTTTATTTCCTCAAAAGCTTCTTCTTGGAAATTTCCCCAACTGAATACTACTGACTTTCGGGTCATACCGGTCAATGGTGCGGCTATCTTGGAGAATCCTTCGATGAATCTCCTATAGTAGCCAGCTAACCCCAAGAAGCTTCGTATGTCAATCGGATTCTATGGAGTCTTCCAATTTGTTATCGCTTCAATCTTAGCTGGGTCCACGGTAATCCCTTCAGGATTTATCACGTGACCTAGAAATTGAACTTCTCTTAACCAGAACGCGCATTTTAAAAACTTATCATACAACTTCTCTTTCTTCAGAGTTTCCAATACCTCTCTCAAATGCTCAGCATGATCAGTCTCGTTCTTTGAATAAATCAATATGTCATCAATAAAGACGATTACCGATTTTACAACATAGGCCGACACACCCTATTCATCATGTCCATAAATGTCGCGGGAGCATTCGTTAGACCTAATGACATTACGAGGAACTCGTAGTGTCCATACCGCATCTGAAACGTTGTTTTAGGGATGTCTGCCTCTTTCACTTTTTACTGATGATAGCCTGATCTGAGATCTATTCGTGAGAACCAACTTGAACCTTGCAGTTGGTTAAACAGATCATCAATCCTTGGCAAAGGATATCTATTCTTTACCATAAGTATGTTCAACTCGCGATAGTCTATCCACATTCTTATGCTTCCATCTTTCTTCTTTACGAATAACACTGGAGCGCCCCACGGGGAAACACTTGGTCTAATAAAACCCTTGTCGAGGAGTTCTTGCAGTTGGGACATCAACTCTTTCATCTCGAATGGCGCTAGACGGTAAGGTGTTTTCGCACGGGTTGGGCTCCCGGTACTAGGTCTATCTGAAATTCTATCTCTCGCTCCGATGGCAATCCCGGAAGATCCTCAGAGAATACTTCTGGGTAGGCGCGCACGATAGGAACATCTTTCAATTATTTTGTATCGGCCGTAGCGTTGACAACATATGCCAGGTAGGCACCGCACCCTCTCCTTAACAATCCCTCGGCTTTTATCACGAAATTACATTAAGCCCATAACTTTCCTTATCACCATAAACCGTCACCGCACTACCATCCAAGGACTTTAACCTTATTATCATATTCTTACACACTATCTGAGCCTCATATTCAGACAACCAGTCCATACCTAAAACCACATCGAACCCTCCCAAGGTCATAACATACAGGGTAACGGGGAACTCATGCCCCTTTAACTCTATCTTACAGTCCTTAACCATTTTCATTATTTTAACCGAAGTGTCACTAGCGGTTTCTACTATAAAAGTTTCAGACACTCGACAACATTTCATTTTAGCTAATTTACTAAAGGGCGTGGCTACGAAACTTTTGTTCGCACCCGGATCAAATAATACAAAAGCGGAAATACCGTTTACTAGAAACGTACATGTGACGACATCTGGAATTCGCTTAGCTTGCTCTTGAGTCAGCATATAGGCCCTGGTTCTTGGCCTAGCTTGCTCGAAATCCTTCTTCCCACTTCCTCCAGCTTCACCCTCGGTACACTCCCTAGCAAAGTGGCCTGTCTTACCACACTTGTAACATGCCGGATTTGAGCTACACTCATGTGCATAATGGCCTGCCTTTCCACATTTATAGCATACATTTGATCTGACTCTACACTCCCCAACATGCATCTTTCCACACTTATGACACGTATCAGAACTAGTTCCCCTCTTAAATTCTCCACCATGTGCTTTGTAACAAGTTTTGCACGACCTTTTCTCCCACACCTTTTGTTTCTTATCTTTGGATTCCACAACTGAGTACCGGGCCGTTTTACCAGGAGCGACCCACTTCTTATCTTTCTTCTCTTCCCCCACCACTACATCGTCCACATCCAGGTCCTCATAAACCATCTCTACGAGTTTGACAGTAGAGTCAAAAGTAGCAGGTTTATTCGCCCTGACTAGTACGCGGACTTTCTGCGGCAATCCCATCACGTAGCACTTGATTCTCTTAGCCTCAGTGTTGACCATATCGGGCACCAACCTAGACATTCGGTTGAACTCGGTGGTGTACTCGCGATGCGTCATCGTCCCAGCTTTCAAGTTCAGGAAGTTCATCTCCGCCCGCTCAACCTCAGCGTCAGCACACAATTTCTTCATAACCAGTCCGTTCAGATCCTCCCACCTCATAGCCTTGATTTCCTCTTGACTCTGCCTCTGCTCAATCGACTACCAACAGTACATTGCTTCATCTCCGAAGGACTGGGTAGCATAACCCACTGCTTGGTCAGGATGACACTCCCTAATGCGGATAACCTTGTCCACATTGGTTATCCATTAGAGAGTAGCGATTGCGTCTTCCAAACCAGATAGCTTCGGCGGGTCGTATCCCTTGAAGGACATATCGTTGCACCCACCTGGCCTCTTTTCCTGTCATCGGCCTTCACAGACTTAACCCCACTCGAGGCCTCTCTCTCTCCTTCTCCATCTCTCCTACCACCATCCCCTGCCCCTTCAGCAGTTCTTTCACGGCTTCGAACAGTTCCTTCAGGAGTTAGGTTCTTCAATGCGGTGGCTACAGCTTGAACAATAGCTTCTTGGATTGCGGGATCCAGTTGAACCCCTTCGTTGTTGTTTGGGTTTCCTCCAGCTGCGCTTCCCTCATCCCCGGTGTTGGAAGCTGTCTTGACCGAAGGTCGTTGGACACGACGAGGCCTGCCACGACGCCTGATGTGTTGTGCGTATAGCTTGTAAAATATGATAGATGAGATGATTTGCTTTTGCACAAGATCGTGTTTTAAATTTATAAAAGTGATTTCTATGAAGATTAAACACACACAAAATAGGCAAGTGTACCTATCGTATATGTATAATAGTATTGGTAAGAACCAAGCATCGATCTGTGGACACAAATGTTTCTAATAATAAATCGTTGTTTTACTTTAATCGGAGGTTTTAATAATTTTGGGGTTAATTTTTGAGCTTTTTAAAAAATATAAATACTTATATATAATATATAGGTGACCAAGACGAGAGATTCTAGACGAGTAGTTCAGTTATATGAAGGTTACAATCTAAAATCAAAAATCCACTCCATTTTATTATTGATAATTGATATGTAAACATGTGGTAAACTTGCCGTAATAATATATGATAGATAGTTCCTTAAGCCTTGAGTGAGCATCTTTGACAGAAAAGGAGTAACATGCGCATTTTAAAGTCGACCCTTTCCAAATGTCATGCTACCTCGAGAATGTCAATTTAAGTTGCCAAGTAGTTTCGTAATGTAGAAAGATTAGGATTGACTTCGATTTCTCAAATACCAATTCTAACAACTTCGAGTGGTTGTAGTTTACTCACACAACCTCCCCTTGGTTGATTTAAGTAGGTTATAAATACACATTCCGTTAACATATGATTTCTTTAACTAGCATGATATCCTAAGCAATGCCATTTTTGGATTACCAAGACTTAGAGAAATAGATCATAACTTATATCTCATTATTTTTAAATACAATATAAGGATCTATGTTTCGATAATTTATCAAAGTATTTCTATTTTTCAAGAACATGAATCGATCATGAATGATTGCCAATAGAATTGACAATAACCAGCTTTGAATGGTTGATTTAAGATGGTGAAATATTTCTCATCAAAAGATAATTGTAAGATAACCATGTACTTTACTAGACTAAACCACATGTTTTATATAATTATCAAGTAAAATAAAGCTTCTTCAAAGATATTAGATGGTAAATGGAATTTAGAATATAATGAGCATTATTATGGACATTAGAATGGATGATAATAAAAAACACATGATTAAACTAGAACAATCTAACCAAATGTGGATGAATCTTCCTTCTTAATGATGATGATAGTT
Organism: Bidens hawaiensis; assembly: GCF_021521415.1. Lineage (NCBI taxonomy): Eukaryota > Viridiplantae > Streptophyta > Magnoliopsida > Asterales > Asteraceae > Bidens > Bidens hawaiensis. The sequence continues at coordinate 262,440 of NW_027494317.1, forward strand.
AATGATGATGGTTGATGATGATGACCTCCAATCCTTCAAACTCTTCATTAGATCTTCAATGTGAGTGTTAGTATGTGTTTTTATAAATGAAAACCGGATAGAACTCTCTTCAAGGCACACCAAATGAGTGCAACATGAGCCACTATTTATAGGCAATTTGGAGTGTGAATCACGGCCCCGTGCTTACGTAGGCACGCCCCCGTGCATTTTTATGACATGTGCCAAATTCGTTTTGTCTTTTCTCGCAGATGACCACGGCCCCGTGGTCAAGGGCACGGCCCCGTGCTTTTGTTCCCCAGGTTTTGTCTTTTCTTACAGATTTTTGTCTTTTCTGGTGTTCAGAAGCATGGGGGCGTGTTTCTTGTTTTTCTTGTGTTTTCTTCCGTTTTTCTTCGTCTTTTCACTTGTTTCTTCGTTTGGGGCTCAGTTTTACCTGAAATTACATTTTATTATGATAAGTAGCCCTATGTGCTATGTTATTTGATAGAAATTGCAGTTTTTAGAGATTATTTAATGCTAAAAAGATGTATAATTTTATGTACATCAAACATTCCCACACTTGAACATTGCTTGTCCTCAAGCAATCTATTTGTAAATATTCTCTAAAAACAGCATGTTAGGACCAAAGCTTAAAACATCCCCTAAAAGAGTTCCAAGAAAATGGAAACAAAATAACCAACCTTAAATCATAGGAATATATGCAGTGATAAATAAAAAGGCAGTTTTGTTTTTATGAGCTTCTGTTTATGCAGAACGTCACGTGCTCACAATGTTCACTCACACTCGGTTTTATATCTGATCATACATGTGATGTATGTATGTGAACACTCTTACTCAACATGTAACATGTGATAAATAAGCTTGTAACAAGTTCAAATCTCCACCTTTTTGAAGAGTTGCATAAATCAGAAGGTAATAATGGTTGGTCTTGCGTAAGTAGGGATTTTGGAATTGGTGGTTCGAGTGTTTAGGTTAAAGACGGTGAGAATGATAAATACAACTTTGTGTTGATCGTCGGGAGTCTTAAGATGTCTTCAATGATTAGCTCTTTCTCCCAGTTGCTGAATTTTTTATTTTATTTTATTTTTTTTATCATGACTAGTTTACAAACCTAGTGACTCTTTTAAGGTCAGATCGTCAGGACCGGTTTTTTCGAGGATGTGGATTAGTTCTTCCTCAATCCTGTTCTAAACATAACTTCCAACTCTAGTGGATCGTTCAGGTTTGAGCCTAATTGCCCCCACCCTCATTTGTTCGGTATATTCATGCTGAGACTGAGTTTGACTTTTTCTACATCTTCCTTCGTGGGGCCAGTTTCCGCATCCTAAGCCTCGTTCGTATCTTTTTTCTCTTCTTTTCATTGTGTTTTTGGAAATTCCACAAAATGGTGGCCTTTGTTCGTCTTGGCGCCACTTTTTCCTCACCTCATTGCTAAAGAGAAAGATTCTCTCCCTAAATTCTGGAGGCAACCTAGGTTTTGCTAAATGTATGCAGCAAAGAAAATTGAAGTCCAAAGAGTGCATTTCCAGTTCTTTAGGGTCTGCCGGTAAAAGACCAGTGTTTTATTTTAGCGGTGAGATGGATAAAGTGGTAAGGTTTTGGTTAAGGTTTTTGGGGGAATGGTTTGAGTGAATTGTGATAATATTACCTTCTTCCTTATACAACGCTTCGTGCGGTCTTGAAATGCATACTTGCGACAAGTTCTAAATCATACGAAACATGTGACTCGCTCAAATCTTCCAAAAAAATATATATGACATGAGGTTTTATCTCACAGTAATGGAGGAATTGGGTATAAACGCCATATTTTGCATTCTCAATATTCCAAAACTTCTTTTTACTTTTTCACTTTTTTTTAGTTATAGTAGATTAATATTTCGTTATTTGCATAAACTTTTCTTGGATTTTTTCTAGGTTTTGTTGTAAAAATAGTCTTTTGTTTGCTGCAAAAAATTTTGTTGATTAGAGAATTTTTACAATTATTTGAACAAGAAATTGGTCAATTAATTTCCCCTCCCCACACTTGAATCTCACATTGTCCTCAATGTGCAAAGATTCATTGAAAGATAAAAATTCTAATTAAGTATGGTGGGTTAAAATGGAGAGGTACTTCCCTACGGGCTAACGAAATTTCGACAGAGCGTCCCCTGTTTATCGTCCGTTTTCTTGTTTTGTACCTGTAGAATATACAACTGCAAACAACCATAAACAACCAAGCATAATTTGCTGAAAATTGGGTATGAAATCATCCATCCCTTTCCTTAACGGGCTAAATAAGTACCTACTAATAATGTGTTGGCACCCACGGCCATAAAAGGTGTCCAACTAAACAAACAAATAAACAAGTGAACGATAGAAAGAAAATTGTTTAAAACACACATAATAATAATGTCATAAAAGTACTACCAACCCCTTCCCGTGATCGACCTAGCAGTGCCGCGACTTATCAGTTACCCGTGTCCGGGTCAAATGCTCCCCACTGCCTATCCATGCGATAACCCAATCGATCAATCTCTCGCCTCGTCTCCTCATACTCCGCTTCCCTCTGTGCGTCTGAGGCTGCGATCTGACCTGTGATCCTGTCAAATGAGGCGATAGTGTTAGCTGAGAATTGATCAATGAGTCCATACAGGCCCTCGAAAGTGTATCGTCTAACGTATGACGAGCTGGGGCCGGCCCTTGATGAAGATGGGCCTCCTCGCTGATGGTAGGTGCGGTGCCGGTATTGTCTGGGCAGTGATCCTCTCCTCACGGGCACATCCTGAAGCATCATCTCTACAGGGTCTTCGGGGTCCCAAACCTGGTTATACTTATCACAGAACCTCCACACATCCGGGTTCTGACCGATTCGCTGAACCACCTGCATGCTTTGGCAATAATCAAGGCTGAGAGCTATCGAATCTTGGCTTCGGGTCCCTTCTCTGTCCACATTATAGGCCCCATAAAGGTTATAGATCCAAGGGCCACCAAAAATCGGGGTATTTCCTTTGGTATTTGCATTTATCATGAAAAGCTTGCAGAATAAGAATGTGATGTTACATGGTTCGTCATTCTTCATGCAGTACAGTGCCCAAAGATCCCTCAAGTTAACAACCCCCTCTCTTTGACCTCGAGCCGTGGCAGTGTAACTGAGCTGACGGTGAATGTATCTCATGAGCGGGTCACGTAGTGCTGTGCTGTTCGAAATGCTTGCATTATATTCTTCACTTCCATAAGTCAGCTGTTCCCATGCTTCTAACCTTGCGTTCCCTGCTTCAGCTTCATCATCAGCATCTTCATTTGCAAATGTTGTTTTAGCATTAAACCAAATTTCTTGGTCTGTTTCCGCGGTTGTATAGATTCCCAGATCGATTCCCAGTTGGGTGACAGAAGTTGTGTGCCATTCACCCCCACATCTAAATTCGACGGCATCTTCATCCCACATGTCCAATTTCTTGGTCTTTATGTTGAAAGAAGCTAAGAACTCCTTTGTCAGTTCTGTTACTGATTCTCCCGTTTGACCAAAAACCCTTTTCCACGACCCTCTCACAAATGTCTTGTACCGGTTCCATTGATTGACTTGGCACAATGTGTCTCTGCAGGCGTAGAAGTTTGGTTCTAGAAATCGTCGGTTCAGGTAGTTTAGTCTAATTTTGGCCCTTCTGTTCTTTGCACTGTGTCCAGAAAAGACCAGAAATGCATGAATATCGTCCTCATACTCGGCCATCTGCAATTAGTATCTAAATTAGTTAAAATTCAATGAAAATTTGTAATGTGCTAGAATAGGGAGAAAAGCATGGCGGCGTGCTTTCAAAAGCATGGTACCATGTTGTTGTTGTTTGTCAGTTCCTACAGATTTTGACTTTTGGTTGACCAAAAGGTGACCACGATTCGTGTTGTTCAAGGCACAGCTCGTGTTTTTAATCCTAATTTCCCATTTATCCAGATTCGAACCTTTGTTTTTGACCGGTTATAACAATTGGTTTATTAGTTTGTTGGATATTCAACTCAAGATCCAAATCCGAATGGTTCCTTTCAACTAAACTTTAACAATCAATTATTCAACAACCTATTCATCCTAAACTAATAGAATAACCCATATCGTTTTTGGGTTTAGACCCGATTTAAACAATTTGAGAGATTTTAGGGTTAAACTAAACCTAGAAACCTAGAAAGATGAATTTGAACAATATAATCGTTAAATTAACATACCTTTGGTTCGAAATTGAAGATTTGATGAAGAAATTAGTGAAATAGTGGGTTGGTCGGCGGTTTGTTGTTCATAAACGAAGTGGGTTTTAGGGTTAATGGTTTAGAAAATTTATTTTATTAGTTAAAAATTCGTAACTATACTAGACATAAAAACACGGCGCCGTGCTTTTGGAAGCACGGTACCGTGCTGCATAATGCAGACAACTTCTTTTTGTTTTATTGTTTATTTGGCGAGCTTGGTTCGTTTTTAACTGATTTTCTTTGTAGGTTAGGATTAAGACACTAATTAAAAGTCCTAAACTTCATTAAAACATAAAACATAATTAAATATAGTAAAATTAAAAGTACGACAACAATCCTAGACCTTAACACATAATATTAGCGGGAGCAACATAAAACAAAGTCGGGACTTCAACGACCACCATTCCCGAACAAGTCTTGAATGTGTGGTGGTGCTCTTTTAACTTCCAAGAGCTCGGAAAGCTTTTTGTCGAGCTTTACGATTTCCCAGTTTAGAAAGTTGAGCTTAGAGACACATCCTTGTGGTGGCCATCCACAACATGGATGTTTTCAAACCGAAGTAGTTCGAATTTGTTGATTAGCTCAATATAAGCGAACTTAGATACATAAGCGAACTTAGATATATAAGCGAACTTAAATATGTAAGCGAACTTTGATTAATGCGAACTTGGTAGCATGCGAACTTAACAATCAGCGATCTTATGTGGCGAAGTTAACATAAGCAAACTTATGCAACGAACTTATCAGTGTAAGCGAACATAGTAACAAGCGAAATTGAAAGTGGCGAAGTTAATCAGCAGCGGCTACGGGTTTGATTTTAACCCCATAAACATCTCTGTTTCAATATGTAAACCTTTGATATGATACAAACCAACCCCGTAAACATTCCCACTGTTATTTTCTGATAAGAATCGGCCCGGAAAAGCATAAAGTTTGGACCTTTAAGCTAAAAACGTTCAATACTAGATCTAGGGTTTATTTTAAACGAGTCATATACAGCCGTAGGCTGTTAAGTTCGTTTCTAACATCAAGTTTGCTACTTTATGTTTCGTTTATACCCGATCTACTCTAGTTTTAAGTTTCAAGGCTAACCGTTCATAAAAACATAAACTTTAAAGATAAAAGACATACCTTTATGTGTTTTAAGGTTATGGTTTAGCTTGGTTATGAACTTTAGGTCTTGTATCTATCTTGTATAATGAGGATCTATCAAGAATCAACGTTTGTTTGGCCTTGGATCTCACTCTTCTCTTTCTCGGGCATATGTATGGTGTAGGTGTGTGTGTTTCTTGAGTGTGTAGAGATTATAGAAAGGTGAAAATGAGAGTTAGGGTTTTTAGGATGGTTTAAGGGGGTATTTATATCCCTTAATGCCCATGGACCTAAGGCCCATTACCCTTTAATCCACCTTAATTAATCCAAGTCCATGATCCTTTCTTTATTTAATACTAATTAATTATTTAACACACGAAAACTTAACGCAATCTTTCGTTATTTAATATTATAATTTTTAGGATGTTACAAAATTCCACATAAATGCATTTTATTCTTATCAATAAAGGGTTTTTAGTTTATGGCGATAGGTTGAACCAGTTTGTTTCAACCCGGTTTAGATTGTCTTGATTATGCTTGAGATGGGGGTAAGTGGATTTGTAAACTCTTTAGGTGTGAGACCCTTAGGTTTATTGATATAAATGGAACATAATTGTTATATATGATTTGGGGGATTGATAGGCCGGTGGCTTGGTTTTAGTGGACAACAATATCGGCAATCACGGTTTTGCGTTTTTCTGTGCTTAAAAGATAACTATATGTTTTAAAGACTAGTTTCAAAATTTGATTCCATTGCAAATACTTTTTCGGGGACGAAAAATGTTTAAGTGTGGGGATATTTGATATGTGCTTTATTATATATAAATATTATAACTATCTCCTAAACTTTGAGTAACTTTTGAGTTGTTTTTATAAAATATTTTTGCTAATTGGTTCATATATAGATCTCATTGATTTCAAGAGTGAACGAGCTAACATAGAGTATTTATGTTAAACTTGATACGAAGGATAAATATTTGAACTAGTTTTATATAAAATTTCATTTTCTTTCTAGTTAAATTTGGTTAAATGAACTAACTGTTTAATATAACTCATATTATATACAATACTATAATTGAATGTAATACTAAAATTTAAATGTTAATATGTTGGTGCATATGTGATAGTAAATCCAAACTCCACGTGAGTGAGATGTGCAAATTTCAAATGAGAACAAAAGCAAGAGTTGGAGTGTAACCGCTTAGAGGCTATTAAAGGTATACAAAAGTCAAAGCAACTGAGTTTCCTATAAAAGCTTGGTAGTTGACACAACTCGGTTAGTGCTAAGATTTTGTTAAGGTCTTCAGCCGGACCGTTATTCGATTTGGTGGTTATGGTTGGTCGAATGGAACATTTACCAACTGAGTTTCCTATAAAAGCTTGGTAGTTGACACGCCTCGTTTCTGCTTCCTCCTTCATGTTCAAAATGTGTGATAAATAATTACGGGTCAGTGTGAATGCACATTTACCTTAAGAATTTGCAACATATGCTCGGTAACGAACATGCCAAGCCCAGACAGTCTTTCTTATCTTCGAAAATCAAATATTTATCGGGGCGGAACCGAGCATTTTCCCACCGAGTTTCTCGTATATGCTCGGTAGTTGAGGTGTCGTGCCCATACCTTCTTCCTTGTGCAATAGAACCAATATGGGCCCACTTCTTACTATTTTGCCCATTATTCTTCATCTTCACCTTCTTTGTATTCAAGTTCAAATCAACATCTCCCAATTTATAAATATGACTAGATATTTGACCTTACTAATTGACAAAACTTAATATGAACAGTTGGTTTTGGATGAATAATAACCTAATTGATTTTCAGTTTTAGGGTTTGGTAAATGTAAGTGATTTACTGGCTAAAGATAAACGGGTTAATGACTTAAAGAACTTAATCATAAAAGTTGATGACCATAAATCAATAAACTGATAAAATCACAAACATAAAAAAACATAAAAGTTTAATCAACCGAATGATTGATCAACTCTAGTTCCAATGTAAAGATTCAAATACCAAAAAGTCTTGCTTACAAGCACAACCCTACTCCCGTAGATGGCCACAAATGTTTAGCCTTGCACCTTGATCTTGAATAGCTTCATTGATTGTTGCAAGGATGATAACATGGGTGATTATGATGATTGAATGTGTTAATGGTGGTGAATGGCCCCAAAATCGTCCTTGGTGGCTAGGGTATGAAGCATTCTCAAATTAGGGTTTAATCAGACTTAAATGTGGCAGAAAACAAGCCCAAAACACACTTCCAGTTAGACCTGGCCGTAGCCTATGGCCAGGTCACCATAGCTTACGGCTGGGCCATAGGCTACGGCCTCTAGTCACTGCCTTATGGCTACTATTTTTCAATTTACATACTCTTCTCATCGAGAAACCCAAAATTCATATATTATGGGTTCCGTAACTCATTTTCTAGCCCCGGATATGCCGTTTTACTTTATATGCGCGCAAATCACTTCTGAACACCCCCGATTGCTTCCTTTTTGCTCATAACTCAAATCTTTGCCATCCTAAGTGCTCCAAATTAGTTTCTTTAAGCTCCGAGCACCTGTAACATAAAACCATTTAAAGTTCTCGTGTTCATTGCATATAAACAAGTAAAATATACGAGATTACACACTATAAACACATGTTTTCAACCACACATCATGTGGTTGTAAACTTGTAAATATAAAACCAAAGGTGCTTATTTGGACTTATTTTGGTGGTTGACTGAGGCGTTGTTTGGCAAGCGCTGAGCCAATAAGTGTTGAACCAGTAAGAGGTCTGGATGGTTAAAAGGCTCAGAGCAAGTAAGTGCTAAACCAGTAAACTAATGTTTGGTTAGACCTTTGAATAACTATGCAGAATGACTATTCTACCCCTCTAATATACTTTGTGCTAAATTAAATATATTTGTTTGGTTAGAAATCTGATTGATGAATAATTATAAAAAGAAATACATAACATCATAGAAAATCCAAATTACACATTATTACTTCAGAGTCCATCGAAACCTTCAAAATACAAATAGAAATTATTACTTTGCATACAATGTTAATTTTATTCGTTAGAAAATAGTTGACTAGCTATCTTGTCACGCTAGTGGTCATATATTCAACGGTTGGTGAGCCCCGTTCTATGTCGTGAACGAACTAGCCATCACTTTCTCCACTTATATTTCAAAAAAGATAGTGTTCTCATCGTAGTCCATAAATAATTGAACATGAATATTGTACTTCCTTATAAACTTACAGAAATCGAAACAAAAAATCACTATTCTCTTTTTATTGGAAAAGAAAAGGGATCCATTTGCTTTGGGATTGGAAATCTATCCTTCAAAACACCATACGAGCGCTCTATAACACATCTGAGTTGTGGGTGAGCATGATCGAATATTTCTTCCTTAGTTAACGCACGTTGTCGTCGAAAATCGGCTTTGCAATACCACGAATTAAGGTACGGAGTCATATATCCACGAATGTTGGTGTATGCATCATCACAAGTGTAAACATTAATATCAAAGCTATTACTATATATATATGTATATAATGTATTTAATAATCAAAGCCTAAGAATAACTAAGAATAATTAATATAAATAACCTGGTGGGGAGAAAGGAAAGCCGAAATTTGGGTTAAATGCAAATTCTTCTAAGACTCGTGAATCATGTGCAATCCCCTCCCATTCGAACCATACAAACCTGAATATCAAATCAAAAACACAAAATGCTAAGACATTTTAAAAGCATTCACCCTTTCCTCTTCCCCTCTAACGAGTTTGTTGATCAGCAGGCATGATAGCATGTATAAGAGTTCCATCTAACGCATTGCTCCAGGAAATATTTGTTTTAACTTTCTATGTCGGTCTGAGTTATTTGCGATAGTGTTAAAAGATGTTAGAATTATAAATTCTCTTGCAAATTCCGTCATCGCATTTAGGACGTCATGTAAACACCTATGAATCATTTATGTTGAGTGTTGAAACATTCATTTAAGCACTCGAAAGCTTTTATTGTGTCATATAACAATTAAAAACATAGCCACAATTTCTTCAAAACTTATTGACCTCCTACTTTGTAATTATTTCTTTGCTTAAAATGATTACACAATAGTACAAACGCACCACGTGAAAGAAACATCATCTCACTACATTGTGTAGAAGATCCGTGCAACAATTTTGGTGTGTATGGATGACATGTCAATGCTGAATTCAGGTCTCTTATCCTTTCAATATTGTTTAAGGCTAACCCTAGCCAGTGTTAACAAAGGAAAATGAACAAGAGCTTAATCCATACGCTACCTATCATAAAAAATACCAACATTTGAAAAAAAAATCCATAAGATAACATTCAAATATCCATAACATAACATCCACATAACTCGTTTAAAATCCTACATAACATAAAATTACCAAATCCTACATAACATAACATCAGGAAAAAAAAAACTACATAACATAAGATCCACAAAATTCTTATCTCAAAGAATCTATTAATTTGTTTAACTGTGTGAAAAAATATTATAAAATACTATAAGATTATTAAATTATAATGATAATAATAATAATAATAAATTTTTAGACAAAATAAATACCTTTTTCTCTAACTGTCATTCTTCTACCGGCAAGTTAAAAGTGTTTGTTACGAGATTATAGACATTGTCGATTTTGTTTTTTTTGCTTTGACCAAGTTGAATATTTTGATTTTAAATAATCATAGTAGTTCTTCCTTTGTTTTTTATCCACAATGAATTTGTGTTCTGTTTTTAGTTTCTCCACTCTTCATATTTTGGCTTAAGGCTACTTCCTTGAAGTCCATGGAGTGTTATTTTATGAAAACATGTTTCAAAAATATTTTGATGACAAACTCTTGCTTCCAACTAATCCTAATATTTTTTTTTCTGTTATTTCTTTGAATAATTCAAAAGAAAGAAAAGAAAACAGATTTATTCTAGATTCTTCCATGATAAGAATCAAAAGAGTAGATTCAAAATGAACAACATATTAGTGTTTATACTTTATATATCTGAAAGTTTATTTTTTATGATTTATTGAATGGGTTTGATGAATATAAAGATTCATGAAACAAAAAGAATATTAAGAATGATTTATTGAAAGGGTTTGTTGTAAAAATTGGAAACCGACTGACCAAAAGCATCTATAAATACCAATCGTGAAACCAAACTATTACTACACTTTTATGTGACACGTGTTGAGAGTTAAACCAGCTAGTTTGTTTAGTCTTTGTATTAGGTTTGTTATGATGTTTAGAATGTTGTTTGGTCATAGCACCTTAATAGGTTTGAGTATGGTGACCAAAGTTGGTCATATGCATGAAAAACATGTTCATGCATGCCATACGATTGATGATAGAAAGATAGTATGCGATGCGCTAGCCATATGCTTGATTAGATTGGAAGATAATATGCCATGCCCTAGCCATACACCTAATCGATGCAAGGAGGTGGCGAATGAAGTTAGATGGAGCGAATGGGAAGTTATGATAGGCGAATGGATGGAAAATGAAGTGATTGGAAGCGAATGAAAGTCACTAGTATGAATAAAATCAGTTCCAGATTCGTTTTTTGTTCAAATTGTAACGAAACTTTGGTGAAATGAGATATGAGCTACAACGAGTTATTATTTACATATTTTGTCCTTAATCGTTCACTTTTATTCACCGAAACACACTGAAATAAACTCCGTGCATTTACGGTTTCGTAGATCAATATCGAGTTAACTGATTCTCGTAAGGAAAACAAGTGGTATCAGAGCTTTTTTTGCTCGATTCTACGTCTAATCGCTGGATTTCGTGTGAAACGGATCGTTCTAAGTGATTCGATTTTGATTCCGAATGTTCGTGTTCTTTGGATTGATTTTTGATCTTATATACTTGAAATAATGGTTGAATTTGTGTTTGAATATTTTTTGTATTGATGTGAGTGATTTCGTGTTAAAATTTTGTTTTAATTTGATCTTCGGTGATGTTTTTGATATTTTCCGGCAAAGAAACCATTATTCTGGCTAAGATTTCGGCCATAACCGTTTTGCCGGCAACATCTAACAACTTTCTCTGGCAGTTTTTAAATTTATGGCTACACCGAAATGAATAGATATTAGTTTGTAGATATCAAATCATATTATATTTCAAACTGAGATCAAATTGTATTAATTGTTGCATCTATTGTTGTTTGGCCCAACTGTAAGGCCCAACCCAAGAATTAAAATGGGTTATTAGGTTCTTACTAGCTAAGTTGAGTTAACATTATAAATAGGGACAACCAAGTTAAGGATTGTTTTGATTAAGTCGATGCAACCAAGTTAGGGTTCATCAAGTGTCAAAGCGAGTTAGAGTTTGAGATATTGTTATCAGTTTTTAGAGTTAGATTTTCTAATTAATAAACAAGAGTTATTTTTTTAGTTCGTGTTTGATTATGGATCTAGGACTTGATTAATTCCGTGATAAATTGATTTCGTATTAGTGTTCGCGTCATCGATTCACTTTGTTCAAATTCAGCGATTAACTTCGTGTTTGATTATTGTTTTGGTATTGAGTTGGTGATTATTCGAGTCCTATGAGATTTGAGTTCAAGTTTGATCTGCGTGTTCTTGTGTCATTTTGATTTCATTTTTGCTCGTGCGTAGGTGATTTGGTGTATCGCGTATAGTGTTTGGTGTTCGATTCACTATTCATTTTAATTCACGCATTTAAGTTCATTTCGCTCGTGCTTAGGTGATGCGCAAGGAATACTTTCTAATCTGTAAGGCCCCGTTACCGGTAGTCCTACTTTCGTGTTGGATTTACTCATAAACGCAGTTCTAAATATCAGAGTTAATTAAAACATTCGCGGAACATTAAAAACATTCAAACCATTACATTCCATAACCATAATTCTTGTCTTATTGAGCATTCATAGTCGTTCGAAAACAAAACATAGTCTTTTAAAATAAAACATCATAGCAAAATCTTCAGATGCCAGCTTCGTCCAACTCTGCCATGTGTCCTCTTAAGCTACCTGCCTCATTCTACTCACATGCGTGCATATTAAAAGTCAGCTACGCTGAGTGAGTTCTAGTTAATCACATACTCATACGATACCTTCTTACATTTCATACTTAAGCTCTTAACTTTCTTTCATACACACATAAGTGCATATACTTTCATTCTTACCTTCATACTTTCTTTACATACATAATCATACGTTTTAAAGAGCCTTTCGCCCTATAACCTCACAGATATTATAAGGGTCTGGTCCCTGACATCACAGATATTATAAGGGTCTGGTCCCTAACATCACAGATATTATTAGGGTCTGGTCCCTAACATCACAGATATTATTAGGGTCTGGTCCCTAACATCACAGAAATTATTAGGGTCTGGTCCCTCTTCGTTACCATACAACCATGCCTTTCCTTCGTTTATCAACTTTATCGCATTCATACATATAAGAAAATACATTATACTTACCTTATACGTAACACTACAACCTGACAGTACGTGCAATATCCGAAGATCATTCACGTACTAACAAGTAATCACTCATACATTTCACATCATTCATATAAGGCATACACTTATCATTTAGGATAAGTGTATTAACAAACATATCGAGTATGCACACAGCCCCGAAAACATAACACAGAAGTGGGGCTAGAAACTCACCTAAATCCTGTTACACTCTCCGTTAATCGTTATTCCCTTCTTGAGCTGTGTACGGCTAACTGTATAATATTTACATGTATCAATTAACTACTACTACTCATGTTGTATTTCTGTCTTTATATAACCCACAACGAACGGGGGTCCGGGGGCAGCGCCCCTGGCAGCGGGGTCTAGGGGCGGCAGCCCCTAGCAGGGTCCAAGGGGCAGAGCCCCTGGCGAACTTACATTAAGCGAACTTAACAATAAGCAAACTTATCATCAGCGAACTTGTATACAAGAGAACTTATACAAGCGAACTTATACAAGCGAACTTATACAAGCGAAGTTGGCCACCAGCGAACTTAGCGTGTAGCGAAGTTTAGCCATGAGCGAACTTATTTGGCAGGCGAAGTTATAGCTTGGCGAACTTAGCTTGGCGAACTTAGCTGCAGGCGAGGTTACCTGCAGGCGAAGTTGCCCAGCTTCCGCCTCTGTTCGATCTTAATCCCCCAAAATCATCATCGTTTTACTGAGAAATCCATAGGTATGGTATTTGACTAACCCGCGATCATTCCTATGGTCGTTTTCGGATATGGTTTGACCCGAAAACACGTAAAGTTTGGACCTTTGAGTTCAAAAACGTTCAATACTAGTGTTAAGGGTTCATTACTCGAGCCATCTCCATTTTCGGGTTTATTACACTCATATTTATCATCAAGTTTACAACTTTATGTTTCGTTTATACCCGATCTACTATCGTTCTAAGTTTCAATGCTAAACGCTAATAAAACGTAAACTTTAAAGGGTCAAGAACATACCTTTAGTGCTCGTTTGGATCTCGTTTAACTTGTTTATGCACTCTAGATCTCGTGTAATAAAGATCTAATACCAACTAACGTTCATTTGGCCTCAAGCCCCTCTCGTCTCTCTCTCGGCCTTGTATACGGTGGTGTGTGGTGTGTGTTTTGGAGTGTGTAGAGATTTATGAAAGATGGAAATGATAGTTAGGGTTTTTGGATGGTTTAAGGGGATATTTATATCCCTTAAAGCCCATGGACCTAAGGCCCATTACCCTTAATCCATCTTAATTAATCCAAGTCCATGGTCCTTTCTTTATTAGGCATAAGTTAACTATTAACACACGATAACTAAACGCGACTTTCTTTATTTAATATTAGAATATTTTAGGATGTTACATAATCATACGTTCATGCGAATGAGTCTTGCATGAGTTTTGATTGAGTTAAGAGGACTTATCATTTGGTAATTCAAGTCTTATATGGTTGTAACCAAATGATTATTAACTCATGATATGCTCATACTTTTGAGAAAGTCAACATCATATGTCACAAAGAATACAATATTTGCATTAGATTCATTTTCAGACTTTAGGGGTATTTTGGGAAGTTTTTACAAAGGGTTATTTCGGGTTTTAATGGAAACTGATTGTTAAACAAGCGAATGTTAAAGTGCGAGTGAAAGTTAATGTTCGGTTCAGATTTGTTGATCGACAATGTGTGGCAAATTTAAAAGTTTGTTTGAAGTATTGGTTATTTGACTTGTATGTTAGTTAATCATTGACCCTGTTAAGTTTATTAGAAAATACCGTTAGTATAGTTTAGTGCCATAATTGTAATTAGATAATAGTTTGTGTGCAAAGTGTAAATATGATACATAGAACAGATGCGACGTTTTAAGAAACGATGCGTCCCTTGCCGGAGTAACCATCGAATAACTGTCTCCGGTAATAACCGTCACCGGAGAGTATAAAAACGCCTCCCCGGTTGATTGTAATCATCACAAACACATTCAGTTTATAATAAAGAAATCATTTCCATATTATTTTGTGTTCATATTATTGTTTATCGATCCAATTAGTTATCAAATTGGTATCAGAGCGCATGCAGAAACAAGAAAATAGATCGTTTCTGAATCAATTTTACTAACCCTAAAATTGACGAAAAGAGGAATAGCGCTTACCGGTTCCAAATTTGAAATTCCGAAGGACTGTGAATTTCATCATATTGCAATTGCAGATTGCAACAACCCAGATCGTCGAAGCCCTGAAGAATAAATTAGGGCTACGCTTTGTTGCTAACACCATCAGAGCCGTGTGTGGTTGAATCAAAAGGACGAGGGTATAATCGCTATATGAACGAGTCTAAGCCGGAGATAGAGGCTTGTGGAACAG
Source organism: Bidens hawaiensis (assembly GCF_021521415.1). Taxonomy (NCBI): domain Eukaryota; kingdom Viridiplantae; phylum Streptophyta; class Magnoliopsida; order Asterales; family Asteraceae; genus Bidens; species Bidens hawaiensis. The sequence goes on from NW_027494317.1 coordinate 277,567, forward strand.
GAGAAGAAACGGCGTAGTACATCGCCGGTGAAGAAGAAAAAGAAACTTGGAAGTGTTTTTGTGGAAACGTGTGGACGACAAGTAAAGTCAAAAGGACTTTATTAAACAAAATATGTTTTGTTTAAAGGAACACAAGAAAATCCACGGGGGATTTTGAAAAAAAAAGTTAAAATTTTAATTTTCAAATTAAAATTAATAAAAGTTATAAATCTTGTTTAAATTTTCCTCATTATACCATTCAAGAAGGAACTAGTACCAGAAGGGGAAATTTTCATCTTGTTTAAAATTTGCATCGAAGAACCGATAGCAAGTCGACCCGTTTATAGCGATTAAAGAAAAGATCGCACGATGTCAAGTGGACAAGAAACCTCGACAAGTCAGTAAGCCAACCCAATCACCCAAGGGATAACGCGTCATTATCATTTCAATGTCCCATATTAAATTCCACAAACTATACAATATGGGCAGTAACAATTAAAGCAATTTTTAACGTTCATGGATTATGGGAAGCCATTGAACCAGAAGAAGGAAAAGTTGTTGACCAAAAAAAGAACAACATGGCAATAGCCTATCTTTATCAAGCACTGCTAGAAGACGCGGTACTACATGTAGCCCAATATACGCAAGCTATAGAAATATGGGAAGCAATCAAAGTAAGGAATATAGGTGTCGAAAGAGTAAAAAAGGCACGACTCTCAGCTCTAAGAGCTGAGTTTGAGTCACTAAAAATGAAAGATGGAGAAACCATCGATGACTTCTCAGGAAAACTAAACGGGCTAGTCTCCAAATCCGTAACGCTTGGTGCAACAATTGATGAATCTTACATGGTCAGGAAACTCCTTGACTCAATGCCAGATCGTTTTATTCATATCGTTGCAACAATCGAACAATGCTACGATGTTGACAACATGAAGTTGGAAGAAGCCATAGGGAGACTTAAAGCATATGAAGAACGAATCAAAGGAAAAGAATATTCGAGTATGAAGGATTAAAACTGTTGTTTACTCGCTCGCAAGGAAAGTATAAACAACAAGCTGGTTATCGTCCTAAGCAAGGACAAAATCTTAATAATTACAGCAGCCGTGGAAAGAGCCGTGGGCATGGAAAGCCATTTAGACAAGACTGTGGAGGTCAAGGATCATCTCAAATGATCAAAAGGACCAGTCAAAGTATAAAGACAAAAGTCAAATAAAGTGCTACCAATGTAATGAACTTGATCATTACGCATCTGAGTGTCAAAAGTCCAAGAATAAAGAAGAAGCCAATATTATTCAAACTGAAAAAGTAATAAAAACTCTCTTGTTAGCTAGCTGTAGCTCCAAACAGGAAGATGCAATTTTCCTCAATGAAGAAAAGATAACACCAAGAAGATCCGAAGACGAGCTAAGTAATAAAGATATATGGTATTTAGACAACGGATCAAGCAACCATATGACAGGGATTAAATCTCATTTCTCTGAATTAAATGAAGACATCAATGGAGAAGTAAAATTCGGAGATGGTTCGCATGTGAAGATAAGAGGAAAAGGCTCAATACGAGTAAATTGCAATAACGGTGAAGAAAAGACGATCACCGACGTATATTACATACCTGATCTTCGAAATAACATTTTGAGCTTAGGACAAGCTACTGAAAATGGGTGTGATATACGAATAAAGAACGAGTTTTTATGGATATATGATGACTCTGGTGATCTCCTGATGAAGGTGGAAAGATCACAAAATCGTCTCTACAAAGTAAAACTTGATATGGGAAAATCAATGTGTTTTCTTACAAAATCAAACGAGACGTCAATGTTGTGGCATGCAAGACTCGGACACATTGGATTCGAGTTCGTTAAAATGATTGTTAAGAAAAATATGGCCAAGGGTGTGCTAGATTTTACCCATCGGCCACAAGTATGTGATATATGTCTAGATGGAAAACAGACACGACACTCATTTCCAGCTCAAACACAATTTCGAGCAAAGCGACCGCTCGAATTAGTCTATGGCGACCTATGTGGCCCAATCTCACCAACAACACAATCCGGTAACAAATATGTGTTTTTATTGGTGGATGATTACTCTCGATATATGTGGGCATATATCATAAAGTCTAAGGATGAAGCATTGAACTTTTTCGTTATGTTCAAAGAAGTAGTTGAAGTTGAAACAGGTCATAAGATTAAGACCTTAAGAACCGACAGAGGAGGAGAGTTTACCTCAAAAAGAGTTCAAGATATTTTGTGAAAGAAATGGTATACTACGATAATCACAGCCCCTTACACTCCATAGCAGAATGGAGTGGTAGAACGTAAGAACATAACCGTGATCGGAACTACACGGTGCCTACTAAAAGGTATGAATATCCAACAAAACTTTTGGGGTGAAGGAGTGAGACATGCGGTGTATGTGTTAAATCGCACACCAACAAAGGCCCTCGATAACATAACATCATATGAAGCAATGTCAGGGCGAAAGCCGAATTTGAAACACTTGAGAGTGTTCGGCTGTGTGGCTCACGCGAAGATTCCTGCAATAAATTTAAGGAAACTTGATGATACAAATGAAAGAACCATTTATTTGGGTACCGAACCAGGAAGTAAATCATATCGGTTATATAACCCAAATACAAATAAAGTAATGGTGAGCCGCGATGTGGAATTTGAAGAAAATAAGGCATGGGATTGGAATAATCATCTCACGAACGCCGATGAAGGACACGAATGGGTAGACTTTATGGTTGAAGGAGAATTAACCACAACCAATTATAATCAATATGAGACCTATGGGGAAGATCCCGATGAACCGGAAACACCAAGTACCCCACCAAGCCAAGGATCACAGTCAATAGGGCAAAATACACCCTCAACAGACTCTAACTCATCCAGTCCAGGTCAAGATGAATCTCCTGTGTTTTCGCAAAATGAATCAGTAAATGAAAACACTAAAAGTGAAGAGATAGCCCCTAACATAGATAACACACCAATTCAAGGTCTACGTAATTTGGCCGATATATATGAAAGAGCTCCAACCATGGACGAGCATGGAGATTTTTTAATTCAAGGAGTTGACATGTATGGAAATGAACTCCTGATGATGCACGAAAAACCAATGAATTACAAAGAAGCAACTGGAAATAATGCATGGGAAAAGGCGATGAGAGACAAGTTAGATTCTATAGAAAAGAATAAAACATGGACACTGACCAACCTACCTAGTCGACACAAGCCCATTGGTTTGAAATGGGTATTTAAGCTAAAGAAAGATGCGAAAGGTGAAGTAAAAGAATATAAAGCACGCCTTGTCACAAAAGGATACGTACAAAGACATGGTATTGACTATGAAGAAGTATTCGCACCAGTAGCTAGAATCGAAACCGTTCGATTACTACTCGCACTAGCTGCACATGAAGGATGGACTGTTCATCACCTCGACGTCAAGACAACATTCTTGCATGGTGAATTAAACGAAGAAGTATATGTAGAACAACCTGTTTGTTCTCGTTGATTATCCTAACTTAATACAGATCGTAGATCTGAATCGTATATAAGTTAATCAATATTAGGATCTAGTTCATGATTGCAATAGATCTATCGTTAATACGTTATATATATATATATATTACTATGTATTGATTGTATATTAATAATATCAGTATGAAGAATTGAGAGAGAGTTTGCGCAAAGGTTGAATAATTATCTCAAAAACATAGATTAAATGTGAACAGGGTTCACATATAAATAGAAGATAGGTCTAGTTCGCTAACATCCCCTAGCGAACTAGACACTACTTAGTTACATACATAAAGATAAATAACATAACGAACCATCTCCTGATTCGTTAAACATCCTTAACGAATCAGGAAGATCTTAACTTAATTCTAGTTCGCTAAACATCCTTAGGGAAGTAGACCTTACATATAACGAACTAACTTAAACAATAATAGTTTATTACATTAAATAAAACGTCAAATACGTTAAAGATAAATACAAAGACTCGAGACGCAAAACCGTGCACTAACAGACACCCCCTCGTCTTGAGCTCTTTGTCTTTAAATTACTTGAAGCGCTTGGACTGCCAGTCTCTGCAACTATGAATTCTGTTTTCATAACAAACACGCACAACGCGTTGGAATTGCATAGCCAGGTCAAAATCTTCATTGCGCTCAAACAGAATCCTGTTCTTGTGTAGCACATCATTGTCGGTTTCGGTTAAAATTAACCAACCACATCGGGTAGATAATCTTAATCAGCTCATTCTTCAAACCCTTTCCCAACACAATGACGGCCTCGCCGGTTTTGTTGTCGTAGTACCAGCGGTTGAAAGATAACCACATGTGTTGGTTCATCATCTTCACCGGCACATGCTTCATCGTCTTCGGCGGTTTTACCTTAAGAACCAACTTCTTCCAACCTGTCTTTGGGTCAATCTCATTGAGACGCTTGCGGATTGGAATCTGTGGTTTGAAAAATTTAAACCCGTGGTTCACTTCAAACAGCAGGTGTTGGTGAAACCAACTTTCCTGTTTATTCCTGCCCCGATTAATAAACGGACGATACGCCAAAGTGTGCACATCCCATCTCTGTAATGAGAGAAGGTCAGACATCCTTTCGTAATACTGGACCCCCTTCTCCCATTTAACAATGCATACTTTTAATTCATAATCATAAAGCCAAGAAACGATGTACCTTATACTTTCGACACGGCCTTGAAGGTAGTCTTTTGATTGGCTTTGGCGCGTGCTATGGCTTCTAGTGATTCTTTATCAACATACCTGTGAGTATTGATAATCTTACCAACCTTGTTGTCTTGATGAGCAAACCAGCTATGAATGTCAGCCAAGGATGGATCAATCTTCGGGTCGAATCTTGTGTCAACAAAGTCAGCAACATGTTTACCCTTAGATGTCTTTTCGAGATGATCTTCTGCTTCTTTTATAGTCTTCTCATTAAACACTGGAGCACCCTGATCAACATTGGTGTGTTGGAACAGAACAGGGTAATCCTCAGCAGTCACATCTTCCACCTCAACCTCCTCATTTTCATAAATAAAATCTGTCCTCATCTCCACAGTAGGATCATTCAAGATCTCGTCATCATTGATTACCTCAGCATCAGGCTCAGTCTCTAACACGGTCATCTCATCTTCATTTAGACCAAGCAGAATCGCAATCTGCTCTAGTGTCAGCGACCTATCAACAAACTGTCCCACTGCTATCTCATCAGCATTCACCATGCTCCTAATCACCCCCTGACCATCCATAAATATAACTGTATCGGCCTCAATCATCTAAATTGGTTTGGCAGCCGAATGATCATGATAAACAATGATCTGTTTGCCCGAATCATCAACAGAACTCGTACCGGCACCAGAAGCTGGGTCTTTTGTTTGTTTAGGCTCACCACCAGCACCGGACTCATCAGGATCTTCCTCATCATTCTTGATCTTCTTTAAGCATCATCTTTGCAAGTCAATTGTAAGATCAGATCCTCCTGTTCTTTAAGTTTCACCCCCTGAGACTCAACAATCTCACGTAGGGCCTTTGTTTCTTTTTGACAGAAAGAAACATAACTAAGTAGCTTCTTTTGGTCCTCCATCAAGCATTCTTGATTCATCTGATCAGCAGACATTTGGTTTACATACAAATGAAGAAGATTCAAAAGCATGTCTGTCTGACGGTTTGGTGGCATAGCATACAAAGATGGATGAACAGGTTGGATTGGTCCCTGAGGCCTTGTAATTCTCATAAATGAGAGATCACTAGGTGGAGGAGGCCTCATAGACGGTGTTGAGGGAACAGTTGAAAGTGTATCAGATGGCAATGGTATTTCAGTTAAGGCCGATTGTGGTATCATACCTAACTGCTCATGAGGAACCATTGTTGTTGTTAAAGTGAGAGCCGGAGTGCTACTAGTAGACGGCACTACCGGGCGTTGAGACATGGGTTGACGAGGCGGTGGAACTCCAATAATCACACCAGCTCCAGCTGATACTCGTCTATTTGCTGGAACTTCAGAAGCTGGTGCTTTACCCTTTCGTTTCCTTTCACGTTGAGCTGCAATGGTAGCAGCTAACGCAGCTTCTACAGCAGCTTGTTGTTCTCGTAGAGCTACATCACCATTACCACCGTTTCCACCATCTCCATCTCCTCCATTACCACCATCATCTCCATCATCACCACCGTTCCCACCTTCTCCTCCCTCACGCTCGGAATCCGAGTCACCATGGATCCAGCGATCCTCGGGAGGACATACATAATCAGGATTAATGATATGACCAATCATTCGTTTGTCCCGTGGCCTCTCCTTACGATAAAGCGTCATTCTACGCACCGTGCCAGCCTTCATGTGTTCTAGATCAAGGACATCGTTCACTAACGTTCGATCAATCACCAAGTTTGTGATAAGGTCTTGAATAATCAACTGTAGAAATCGGGGATACATCAAGAACTTCTTTTTCTAAGTCGTCTGCTGAACTTGTTCTTTCAGATGATAGAAAACCATTTCTGAGTAGTTGAATGGCTTGTTGAGAATAAGAGCCACAAAAGCCGATTGCAAGCTTATACGACATTCATCAAATCCACCTTTACGACCACCCATGCAATGAATCAGTACGTGTAAAAGATACTTGTAAGGTGGGCACAGGCCGTTCTTATTGAACATAGAATCGTCAATATTTCTACCATAAAGTACCCTTGTAAATAGGCCCTTGATTAACCTCATATCAAACTCACTTGGATTATCATCATTATCCCCAAACCAAAGCACCCTCCTAACCACATCAACATCCACAGTAATAGGAGTTTGATTGATTGTTGCTCGAATATGATTCTCGGTTTCAACGAACTCAGCAGTATTCCAGAACTGCCTAATAATACTCAGATAAACCTTAGGTTTGGCAGTTATAGCATGATGTATCACCGAATGACGTAGAAAAGCTAACATAGCCCCAAACAGAGCTTCATCAACAACATTTGAATCAACATAGGCAAAAATATTGTGCTTCTTGTCAAAGGACAGCAATTGGACTTCTTCTTGTTCCTGAGGTTGTTCTTGTCCTTGGGGTTGTTCTTGTCCTTGAGGAGCAACGGGTGGATCTTGATCCATTTGATCAACCATTTCACTAAATAAATATAAACGATTATAAGTAAGAAGAAAATGTAATATGCATTTAGCAGTGATAAGTAAAGTTTATTTTTAATGTATCAATTTCGTGTTGATGTATCATATTATAGATGGTGTATTTAATTTTGTGTGTAATCGATGTATCAACGTGTTTAGACCTTTGGAATATTTGATTAATTTACAATGGTTAGTAAATATGATTAAATAATTAAAATTGAAATGTCATTCATTTCATTATCATTCTGATTCGTTACAAATATGTAACGAATAAATTGATTCGCTATCAGGTAAATATGTTAACGAGATAGACACAGCGAATTAACTATAAATAATAACGAACAAAATTCTAGTTCGTTCCAAATTTGACAAATCCACAGTTGATTCATTGAGATAGAAATTCGCTGAGCTAATTCGTGTGTGCCCTTAACGAATTGGACACGAAGCATTTCAATTCGCTAAGATTAACGAATGGTCAATAGAGACTTGATCTTTGACTCTCATAGTCAAAGTCAAAATTAGATTAAGAACACTGAACGTCAACAACATAAACCAAGTATCCATTAATCCATAATCCTCGTTGGATAACCGAATCAACAGGCTTAGTGATCTCGGAAATACAATACGAAGCACACGATGTTGAAATTGACGCTCAACACCATGAAATAAATTAAGTGTACTCGGAGTTTTAACAGAGTATAAACCCCCGAAAACATAAACATTCAATCGACCCGGCAAACAAGAATCAAAACATTGATTAAAGTCTACCAAGGATCTCGGAATCGCATTCCGATGACAATAAACTATACATAAACCATATCAACACAGTATAGCATATATAAATCAGAGTGTTAAAACTCATAAAACCCTTATAACAAAACTTTCATAAATAGCCTATCAAGACAGTGTCATTTATGACGAAAATCACATGGAAGTGATTATCTATACCTTAGTAACACACAGATGTAGTCAAAAGTTCAAAATTCGAAGGTTGAAAAATCAGAGAAAAATTTGAAAAAGGTTTCTTTAGGTATAATGAAGAAGATGAATAGTGAAGGACGGTTCGTGGAACCTGTCTTTTATATTATTACACGCTTCCCAAAGTACCCTATGTACGAATCAAACAGATTCGTTAGATATTTAAATAACGAATAAGCTAATTCGTTCTCCTTATTTGAATACGTGGTATTACGAATTAAAATTCAAATCGTGTCATGATTCGTTAAAGATGCATAACGAATTAGATGCATTTTGTTACAGAGTGCGGAAGCGAATTAAAGGCACGAACAAGACTGTAGTTCGTTAAAGGATACTCTAATTCATTATCCATAAATAACGAATTAAACATTATGTTATTTTAAAATAATAAATAAAAAATTAAATGAATAAAATAAATAATTAAAGAGTTAATGAATTTAAATCAAATTTTAAAAGAATCACCGAGAATCTTTATCCTGATAATCAAATACTTTAAAACTGTTTCACCTTTCGAAACCGATTAAATAACACATTTAAATAACATGTAAAGGCTAAATGAAAAATATTTTTTTTTGTACTATATAAAAAATGTATTTTCATGAAAAGAATCCGAAATAAAAAAAATAGAAAATCTTTTTGTGTTTTATATGTATTTCAAAATCAAAACATATTTATGGTATTTTTGTTGAGTTTGAGCAGAGAATCATATTGACCAAATTTCCCTTCCATCACAGTTTTATATATCAGCGATATTATGACTGGCGTTAAGTCGGTCATTGGTATTGTTGTCCACTTAAATCTAATAACAAACTTTCAAGTGTTTTTGTGATATGATTAATTGGTTCAATTAGAACACAGAATATCGGAAACTATCAGCCTCTAAACTCGGTTCAAGCTTAATTTGATGTTTGCCAAATCACCCCAACTTGACTTAAACCATTATATTATTGATCAAAAATTGTTTTTATAGAAATTTATGAGCAATGCATTGATTTTCTGTTACTATGAGTGAATATGCACGAGTCCATCTGTCGGCTTACATACATTGTATCCTCTCGGGTCCGTTTCTTAATGGTATTAAGACGTGCGCAACGGAGGAACAATGTATGACTAACATCGGATTTTGATCAAGTAAGTAATATGGAAATTTGTACAAAGTACAGCAGTGATCAATTTTAATGACTTTGGGTTTGCTCTAAACGCGAATGAAATATTCATGCATATGAATACCCAGATGATTAAGCCGCATAAAGACTCACAGTGTCCAGAACCTCAAAGCTTGTTATTTGCTTTATTTTGTTTTTTGTTGATCAAACAAGTATAAGGCTTGAGTATGACAGGTTATTACATTTCTGCCATCCTCACCGAGACTTTTTCTAGAGACTAACACCCCTTTCAGTTTGGCGTTTCTTTATATTTATATCACATACTTTACTCTACTTGTTTGTTTTAAGACCTACCAATGCACCAATGCAATTAAACACACAGTCCTTTAAGCTTACTTCTTGCTGGATTTGGAGTCAAGATAGTCAATGTACTATCATATTCTCTTTTTTCTTCAAAACACTCAAAAAGTTTGAGGAGCATAAAATAAAAATAAAGATAAATTTAATCGCCCCAGTTAACTTAAGTCTATAAATAAATGGTTGTTCTATCAATTCAGCAAATGAATAATAGGACCAAGACATGCAAGCATGCTTCACAAAACCGACATAATTTTCAGCGAGAAAATAATTTAAAAATGCATAACGAATGTCCCAACTATTTTCCATTATCAGGTGAATGGCTAACCCGATCATTTACACGTAAATGTCAGGACCAAACATATACATGTACATGCCCTTCAAATGTAAATAATTAACATAATTTTCAGCAAACGCATGCAAAAATCTTTTTGATTTTTCTCTATACATACTTTAAAAAACACAATATTTTTGTCTTTTTCTCTTTTCTTATAAACCAAAAAAAAACTTCACAATTTTTTTTATTTTTGGATTTTTCTGTACAAACTGAAATTACAATCTTTTTGGATTTTCAAAAAAATTTTCTATACAAACTGAAATCACAATATTTTTGGATTTTAAGAATTTTAAAATGTTTTTGGTTTTTCAAATATTTTTAAAGAAAAAACATTAAAGAAAAGAAATCACAATATTTTTGGATTTTAAGAATTTTTAATATTTTTGAGTTTTATCTATACAAACGAAAAGCACAATCTTTTTGTATTTTCTAGATTTTCACCTCCTAAAACCAAAATAAATTTTAAAAGAAAAATGACATAAAATAAAGATAGTCATCCTTGTTTAAGGATATCAACGAGGGTCAAAGGCTTTGGTAAATAGATCAGCTTTCTGAAAGTCAGTATGTACTTTCTCAAGGTCAATTAACTTCTTCTCAAAGCAATCCCGTATAAAATGATATCGAATTTCGATATGTTTTGTTTAAGAATGTTGTACGGGATTCTTTGTGATAGAAATTGCAGCAGAATTATCAATCAAAATAGGAGTAGTAAGAAACTTCAAACCGTAGTCGCGAAGATGTTGTTGTATCCACAAAACCTGGGAACAGCAACTCGAGGCTGCAACATACTCAGCTTCGGCGGTTGAAGTGGAGACCGTTGTCTACTTCTACACTTCCAGGAAATAAGCCGGTTTCCTAAAAATTGACATCCTGCAGTCGTTGATTTGAAGTTGATCTTGCAACCTCCATAGTCCGAGTTTGAATAAGCAGTCAGATCAAAAGTATCATCCTTGGGGTACCACAACCCGATGTCTGTATTTCCCCTTAAATACTGAAAAGATCTCTTAACCGCAGCTAGGTGAGTCACTCGGGGACTTGCTTGAAACCTAGCACAAAGAAAAACAGCAAACATAATGTCGGGGCGAGAAGCCGTTAGATACATTAAAGAACGATCATGGCCCGATAGACGGTATCCTCCAAATCATCCGGTGATAAATTGTGACCCATGGGGAGAGGAGTAGAAGGGATTTTTCCGGCAGATATCTTGAATCGGCTCAAGACATCGTTCACATACTTTGTCAGATGAATAAAGATTCCATTAGCAGACTGGTAAACTTGCAACCCTAAGAAGAAATTCATCTCTCCCATCGAACTCATCTCGAACTTTGTTTGCATGGACTTCTCGAACTCCTTACACAACGTGTCGTTTGTAGACCCAAAAATAATGTCGTCGACATAAATCTGAACTAGGAGAAGATCTTCACCAACAGTTTTATGAAATAAAGTGCAGTCGACAGTCCCTCGTTTGAAGCCGTTATCAGTCAGATGGTCGGCGAGCGTGCCATACCAAGCTCTCGGGGCTTGATGTAGACCATACAAGGCCTTGTTTAATCGGTAAACTCAGTCCGGATAATCAGGATCTTCAAAACCAGGAGGTTGTAAAACAAACACTTCCTCGTGTAGTTCACCATTGAGAAAAGCACTTTTAACATCCATTTGATAGACCTTGATATTCTTGTAAGCAGCATATGCCAGGAAGATTCGAATCGACTCTAATCTTGCAACTGGAGCATATACTTCTGTGTAATCAACACCCTCTTGCTGATGAAAACCTTGCACAACCAACCGTTCTTTGTTTCTGACAATCACTCCTCGATCATCTTTCTTACACTTAAATACCCACTTAATCGGAATCGATTTCTTGACTCTAGCAGGTTTGTCGATTAAATCCCAAACACCCAAACGTGCAAATTGCTGTAATTCTTCTTGCATAGCTTCTACCCAAGAAGGATCTTCAAGTGCCTCACGAGCCGTCGTTGCCTCAACTTGAGATAGAAAACAAGTGAATTTTGCAAGATTTACAATTCCCGGTGAATGTAAATCATCATATGCACACAATACGTTATTATCACCTGACGAAGCAACTTGATGACGTGTACGAACTCCCACTTCAAGTTCTCCAATGATATTTTCCTGTTGATGATAACCATGAATCCAAAGAGTAGGATTCTCAGGAACAAAAACATTATCAAATAAATTAGTATAATGTTCACCAAGGTCGGGAGATGAAACATTATCACTATCAAGTTCAATAACTTGATCGTTAACTTGATCATCATCAGAAGAAGTAGATACATTATCAAAGGCAGCTGGAGAAGCAACATGAGGTTCCTCAGTTGGAGCTATTGGTGGAGCTTCAACATCATTAGAACTTGAAAATCTTGGAATAGTCAAATGATCTTCAAAGTATGCTCGAACCAGATCTTCGTCTATGTGTTCTGTCGATGGAGTAAATGAATTAAATAAACTATCATAGTCAAACATCCAGTCGGGACCTTTTCCTTGAGGAGGAGTTGTGTACTTTTGACAGTCCACATGGTACCATTCCTCAACACAACTAGACGTGAAGTTAAATACCCTTTTCTTTGGAGATGCATATCCCAAGAAATACCCTTCGATAGCTTTTTCTTCAAATTTACCCGCATCCTTCTTCAACATGGTACACGGACACCCAAAAGGTTCCAGGTACTTTAAGTTAGGTTTTCGATTATTCAAAAACTCATAACTTGTCTTTTTGAGTCGTTTAATAGTTAGAACTCGATTAAGCGTATAGCAAGATGTATTCATTGCCTCATTCCAGAATTGGACGGGAAGCTTAGAATCAGCAAGCATAGTTCGTGCAGCTTCAATCAAGGTTCTATTCTTTCGTTCAGCAATACCATTTTGTTGAGGTACATAAGGTGCACTGTATTCTCGATGAATTCCTTTTTGAACACAAATAAAATCTAATACAGTGTTTTTGAATTCAGTACCATTATCACTTCGGATTCTCCTCACCTTTTGTTTGTATAGTGATTCGATCTTGGTGATAAGGTTTTGTACCAAAACCGGTGTTTGATCTTTCGAACTCATAAATAACACCCATGAGTATCTTGAATAATCGTCAGTCACCACAAGACAATACCAATCCCTAGAAATACTCGCACGATTCACAGGACCAAACAAATCCATATGAAGTCATTCAAGAGGAGTATTAATGGAGTTTAATAACTTAGAGGGATGTGTCTTCTTCTTCTGCTTGCCCTTTTTGCATGCAATGTAGTGATCAGATAATTTAAAATTCTTCAACGAGACACCTTCCACTAAGTCATTAGCTATTAAATAGTTCATCTTTCTAACATGTATGTGACCCATTCTACGATGCCATAGAATCGAATCTTTCTCGGTTGCTTTCGAGACAAAACATGTTTCGATCGATGTGGATACTTTAGAGCTCATGTTTAAGACATAAATAACATTTGATCGTGGTGATCGCATGACAACCATGTCCTCGGGAATCACATAACCCGGTTTCAGGATAAGACATTCTTTGTCAGTAAATATCGTTGTGTACTTCTTATCACAAATTTGTGATACACTTAATAAGTTATGATCCACCTTGTCACAATAATTTACTTTTTCAAAAGCAATGTGACCATTTGTAACTTCACCTTCTTGTGTGATCATGCCCCCAGAATTCCCAGCAAACGCTACATAACCCCCTTGAATATTTCTCACGTTGGTTAATAGGTCGAGATTTCCAGTGATATGACGAGAACATCCACTATCCATTATCCAGTTTTCACCAGACATAGTCTTGGATGTACCCTACACACAAAGTAAAGAAGATTAGTTCAAAAAGGCAGCCCAGGCCTCAGTCTTGGGCACCTTTTGGTTTTCTCTTTGATCATTAAATTTAACAAACTTCAACTGTTGTTCAGCCACTTGTAAATAAGTTACCACCTTCCTAGACTTTCGTCTTAAGTAAGCTGCTTGAACAATATTTGAATTCGTGTTCCTACAAATGGGCTCAATTGGAACAAACTTTGGTTTTACCTGACCATGTGTCTCATTAACATGAATAACCTTTCGAGGATTCACATTAGAGAACATAATATGAGTATCATCAGCATACGACACAGGTCGTTTCAGAATCTCCTTTACCAAAGGAACCGGTTTGGAATGGTCTTTGATAAAAGGAAGAAGATTCTGATAGCTCTTCAGACTACAATTTCTCACTACATGACCATGCTGACGGTAAAAAAAACAACTTCGCATGTCCACACGATGATGTTGAGAATTAGTTGGAACAAATGATGCAGAAGATTGATGATGGCTCACATTTTTGGTCATGCTCTTAGCAAACTCATCAGATAACTCAGATTTCTTCTTCAAGTAAAAATCTAAGTTTGAACAATTTGAAAAACTTTTCAGAGTATTTGTTCCAGTTGACTTTACAAATTTAATCTTTTTAGCATGTGTTAAAACTTGCTTAGCTTTAGTCAATGGATCAGAAGAAACTGATGTTTTTGCTTGAGCATATAGACGTTCAAGTTCTTGAACATGTGATGTTTCATTATGAAATACACTCTCAATCAGTTCTGGTTTAATGATACTAATTAGAATGTCTTTCTCAGAAAACATTGTGTCAATTCCTTTCAACTTGAAAACTCTAACAGATGATGGCTTAGAACATGGGAGATTAATAAAACGCATTAAATCCTCATCAGAAATCTTAGTTTTATCTGACTTCTTTGCCTTCATTGGTTTAGGTTTCACAGTTTCTTCCTTTTTCACTTGAGACTTGAATTAACCAAACACAGCTTCCTCAATTTCGTGAGGCTCGCAAAGAATATGATTAGAACTTTGGATGTTCTTATTCTTGTGTATTACCTCAGGTTCAAACACGTCCTCGATAATCACTTTGTCAACATTCTCAACAAAGACTTTGTTGCTTTGAACATGAGGTTTTTGAGGAGCAACTTGGGTTTTAACAGTTTTTGTTTTAACCAGTTTTGGATTTTTCAGAAATCACAGATTCTTTTTCAATCAAATCCTCTTCTCTTCTAGCAAAAGGATTAATTTTATAATCATTGTGAAAAGGTGGCGGAATTTCAACAAAACCGATGCCTTTCTTTGAATCCTTTTGTTTTCCAGATACTTCAATAATTTCATTCAACAGAAAAGAAGAATTTCTAAATTTACCCGGTTTGTTCTTTAACTAAAGAACCTCATTCTCAAGCTCGGTTATCTTTGAACGATGTTTCAAGATTTCTTGAAACTTTTGGTCATTAATTGTCATTTTCACAGATAAATCAGCCTTGATATCGTGGTTACTTGTCGACAATGCTTCAATCTTTTCTCAAGATCGCATTTGAGATTCAAGAGATTGTCGATAAGTATCCTTCAGAGAAGCAATTTCTCTTACAAGATTATCATTATGAGTTTTCAAAGCTTCTAACTTAGGTTTGTTAGATTCACAATCAACACATGATACTTTAACAGATGAAGTAGCAGAGATAGAGTGACTAACCTCATTGATCTTGGCCATGCAAGCAAATACAGTTGGAGACTTGTCACATGAATTGTCAGAACCAGATTCAGAATCATTATCAGAAGACAGCTCACTTTCACTTGCATCTTGACAGTCTTTATGTAACCCAAACATAGCCAAATTTGCTTGAGTATCATTACACAACAGTCGTTGTGACCAATCATTTCATCAGCTAACATTGCCTGTGACCCAGAAGTAGATGGTTTCTTTTCAGCATCACTACCTCGTGGTGTAGAAGAATTTTGATGTTGACCACGGGGACCAGTATACTCTTTCTTCGGTTTGTCACATTCCTTTGCAAAATGCCCAATTTCTTGTTTAAAGCCGGAAGATCTTTTCCAGTTCTCTGCATGAATCTTTTAACTTTACGGACAATCATAGCCATGTTCCACTTTAAATCCATGATTTCCAAATCATCTGGATCAATCTGATCATAATCCTCATCGGTTAGATCACTTGTGGCTATCTTACTACTTACCAAGTTTTCATAAGAAGACATGAAAGCTGTTAGAAAAGCAAAGTTTTGCTCAACTTCCTTCATATTGACACTAGGTGGTGAAGCAAATGGATTAGTAGTAGTTTAACTTCCAGAACCACCAGATGATCCAGAATTACCAGCAGTGTAAAAACATGCTCTTGGATCATTAAAATAGTTGATTCATTTTCACTAGCAGCTTGGGTAAGAAAAGCAGTTATTGGAGAGATAGTTGAACTTAGAGGCATACTACCACCATAGAAAGCAGGATCTTGGCTATCCTTGGAAGATTTCTGACACTTAAGATCATATTCTCTTGCTTCAATCTTTTGCAAGAATTCGATGGCATTCAAGTCTTCATTCAAGAAATAGTTATTTTCTTTTAGAACCATTAAAAATGTGGATTAAGAACTTGGTAGGACACTCTTAATAGTGTCAATCTTATCCATCTCAGTAACTTCCAATTTCATCTTGTCCATTTCAGCAATTAAATGATTAAACCGTGTAATCATTTCTTCAACTGTTTCTCCCTTCAATAGATTAAAGTTTCGAAACTGAAACTTGAGCATCACTTTCTTACTCTCAGTTGTGTTCCCCATACTTCTCATACGAAGATGTTGGGATAAGGAAGCACATCTCTTTATGCTACCCACTTGATGAAAGATATTTTCGGGTAACGCCATAGTAAGAGTAGAATAAGCTTTTATCTCGATCTCTAACGCTTTCTTCTCTTCTTGTGAGTATTGAGAAATAGCTTTAGGAGTATAACCAATAGTGTAATCACCAATCATTGGTGCAATATATATCTCATCTAGGCAATATGAGCAATCAGGGTGAACGGAACCCAAATGAGCATGAAAACGGGGTTCCCATTTAGCAAAATCGCAAAATTTCATCAACCTTGGACATTTCGAATGTGAACCTATCTCGGTATCAAGTTGCAACATTTGTTGCATCAACATGTTTTGAGAAGCTAGTGCATACATACAAGCCATTTTTGTAAAGTTTGAAACTTTAAAGATTAAAAACAAACTTAGGTAACGAATCTGTAAACAATGTAACGAACTGTAAACAGTTATAGCGAACTGTGAACAGTAATTAACGAATCAAACCTTAACGAAATAAGGATTAATGTTAACGAACAAGAAATGATTAACGAATCAACTCAGACCACGAACCAGATGGTCAACAAATCAGTTAACGAAGCAGTCAGTCCAACGAATCAGTCAACGAGTCAGTCAGTCAACGAATCAGTCAGTTAACGAATCAGTCAAAAATAACGAATTGACTAATCTAATCACGAAGTGCAAGATTAGCGAACTAAAAGGTTTCCTGTAACGAATTAAATAACGAACAGGCTACAGTTGATAGCGAATTAACCTACAGCAAATCAGGTAGTTACAAGCGTTTGTAACAAACTCTGACACCCAATGCCACGTGGCACAGGTTGTTATAACACAAATTTCAAGATGACCACGTGTCACATGAATTTGTGAACACGAATCAGATAGATTAACGAACTGAATACACGAATCAACTACAGTTCATAGCGAATGGATAACGAATCAACTAGAACTCATAGCGAATTGTGTGAAATATGGTAACGAATCACTCACGTATTCAAATCTTCAACGAAGATTTCCATAAATCTGGAAATGAAGAACACAAACCCAGAAACCCAGATTCGTAATACACGTTCAATTCTCAACCAAATAACACAAATCAACTATCAAATTACTCGTTATCACCACACGAAACCAAATCGCCAATCTTCGTAACCAATCAACACATCTCGTGAATCCAATTATACCAATACTAATCCCATGTTTCGTCTAACACCAGATCCACACCAATATCAATCCGAACACAATTCAAAACACAATTCCAATTCACAATACCTCACTAATACCTTAACCACCTTAAATCCAGTCCAATCCTTCCATAATTCAATCAATTATCATCAAATCGATCAAAATCAAACCGGATTATAAAAATTATCATAAAATAACAATTAATTGTCTATATTAACGAATCAACACACAAAATCAATAGCAAAAGAGCACCGAGGGCTCTGATACCACTTGTTTGTTCTCGTTGATTATCCTAACTTAATACAGATCGTAGATCTGAATCGTATATAAGTTAATCAATATTAGGATCTAGTTCATGATTGCTATAGATCTATCGTTAATACGTTATATATATATTACTATGTATTGATTGTATATTAATAATATCAGTATGAAGAATTGAGAGAGAGTTTGCACAAAGGTTCGATAATTATCTCAAAAACATAGATTAAATGTGAACAGGGTTCACATATAAATAGAAGATAGGTCTAGTTCGCTAACATCCCCTAGCGAACTAGACACTACTTCGTTACATACATAAACATAAATACCATAACGAACCATCTCCTGATTCGTTAAACATCCTTAACGAATCAGGAAGATCTTAACTTAATTCTAGTTCGCTAAACATCCTTAGCGAACTAGACCTTACATATAACGAACTAACTTAAACAATAATAGTTTATTACATTAAATAAAACGTCAAATACGTTAAAGATAAATACAAAGACTCGAGACGCAAAACCGTGAACTAACACAACCTGAAGGTTTCGTGAAACCAGGAGCTGAAAACAAGGTCTACAAGCTAATAAAAGCATTATATGGACTACATCAAGCACCACGAGCTTGGAATATTAAATTAAATAATACTTTAAAGGACCTTGGTTTCAAGAAATGTCCAAGAGAAGCACCAGTGTATACACGTGAAAAGGGAAAAAGAAAGTTAATAGTAGGCGTCTATGTTGATGAATTAATCGTAACAGGAAACGATAAAGAAGATATCTCAAAATTCAAGCAGCAAATGAAGAAATCATTTGAAATGAGTGATCTTGGAAAACTAAAGTACTATCTAGGGATCGAAGTACTACAAAATGAAGAAGGGGTGATGTTAAAGCAATCGGGTTATGCAAAGAAGCTATTAAAGGACGCTGGGATGTTAGAATGTAATACTACGCGATACCCGATGGAAGCAGGTCTAAAATTATCAAAGAATGAAGAAGGAGCTGAAGCAAATGCAACAGAATACCGAAAGCTGATAGGATGTCTAAGGTATCTAACTCATACAAGACCAGACATCAACTTTGCAGTAGGATATGCAAGCCGGTTTATGTACTCGCCAAAAGTAGCTCACATGAAAGTCGTGAAACACTTACTACGATATGTAAGAAGTACAATCGAGTATGGAATTCAGTACAAGAAAGGAGGCAGAAAAATATTGAAGGGTTATAGTGATAGCAGCTATAACATGGATGTTGATGATGGAAAGAGCACAACTGGAACTGTATTTTATTTCTGTGATGCTCCAATTGCATGGAATACTCAGAAACAATCTACAGTTGCTTTATCATCTTGTGAAGTTGAATTCATGGCAGCCGCCTCAGCTGCATGTCAAGCCTTATGGTTACAAGGATTGTTAGAAGACTTGACTAGTTGGAAGCAAGAGAAAGTGACACTGTTTGTGGATAACAGGTCAGCGATAGCATTGATGAAAACCCTAGTGTTTCATGGGCGAAGCAAACATATAAGTACAAAATACCACTTCATACAAGAATGCGTGGAGAAGCAACAAATCGAAGTGGAGCACATTAGTGGCTAGGAACAGAAGGCAGATATACTAACGAAGGCATTACCAAGAATCAAGTTCACGGAGATGCAGCAACTACTAGGTGTCAAGGACCTCGCATTACAAGATCGAGATTAAGGGGGTGATTGTTAGTTAATCATCGACCCTGCTAAGTTTATTAGAAAATACTTTTAGTATAGTTTAATGCCATAATTGTAATTAGATAATAGTTTGTGTACAAAGTGTAAATATGATACATAGAACAGATGCGACGTTTTAAGAAACGTCGCGTCCCTTGACGGAGTAACCGTTGAATAACTATCTCCGGTAATAACCGTCACCGGAGGGTATAAATACCCCTCCCCGGTTGATTGTAATCATCACAAACACATTCAGTTTATAATAAAGAAATCGTTTCCATATTATTTTGTGTTCGTATTATTGTTTATCGATCCAGTTAGTTATCATTGTAGTTGTCAAACGGGCCAAAACTTACTGATTAATTGTTGTTTACTGTTTTAATGAGCTAAAAATACGTGTTAAAACGAGCAGTTTTACAAGCTGGTAGTTGCTGAAACTGCTGATAAACGTGTTGTGTTGGGCTGAAACGAGCTGTTTTGCACTGAAACTTGCTGAATCAAGCTGTTTTCGCGCTGAAATTTGCTGAAACGGACCATTTTCATGCTGAAATGAGCTAAAAACGTGTTGAAACACGTGTTTAACGTGCTGAACTGCTATTAAATCAGCCAAAGTTGCTGAAAAGTGCTAAAAACGTGGTGAAAAGTGCTAAAAACTGTAGGACATGGGTCACAATATTATTTAAAAAATAAAATAATAAAGTCAACACTAATGATACTCTCGTTAGTAATGAGAAATCAGTAGTACAATACCATGTACAAAACCATAAAGGAAATGAAATAAAGTACAATTTATATTAATATAAAGATTCAAGAGGATGTCTTTGGTGAGAACTTCAACAAAAAACTTCTTGACTCGGGTCTGTCACTCATTGAGTATCTTCACATTCGTCTTGGTTTTTCCTTGATGTGGCTAACTTCATTGACTGCAACCAAATAAACAAAACAATATATATTGAGCGTGGTTGATGGTTGAGACTGAGGCACGTGTTCAACACGCTTCCCTTAAAACAGATTTCGCGCCTCTACATAAGACAATGCATCTGTCTCCCAGGGTACAACAGCCGAAGCAGTATGTATTGCCGGGAAAGGCCACACACCCGATGTTGCACCGGATAGTTTAGTGTGTTGGAACTTGGAAGTATGAAGATGAAGTTTAAAGAGTACTCCTTCACAATATTGTTGGAAAAATAAATATACTAAGATTTCTTTTTGATGATCATCATTTTGTTTAAGACTTCTCTTCTTTTTCTTAGGTTTAACCAAGGCCCAAAGCCTCTATTTATACATAACCATTAGGACTCATGAGGAGTCTACCAATAAGTCTCACTTATGTACATTCATTGTAACTTAATTCTCATTATGGCATAATTAAGAAAAGGTGCACAAGATGTACATGAAGAGCCTTACATTGATCTCACATTCATTAAAAATTTTTCAACAATCCCCCACATGAATGGAGATCGATGAAACAAAAAAAAATATCCAATGGAACCTCGACAGTTAAGTATTGCAGGTTAAGTAGGTGTTAGCTTTGAACCTTCCTTTGTGAAGTATACTTAGTCTCCTATTGGTTAGTAGACGCGATGTCCTTGAACAAACCCCCTTTTGTGTAGACGACAATAAACTTCACACAATACTCTCCCTAGCCGGGCACATCCCCTCATTATCGTGTCCATTATGGTCCTGGAACACTAGCCTGGTTTTGTGAAAGCTCTAGGAATTGCACACCCCATAATTTCATTCGAAGCGACCCCACTTCTCTCACATAGGTGATTATTTACAAATCATTAAAAGCATTAAGGTTATAATGATTTACACAAATCATTAACCATATATTATGCTTAGCCTCACAACATGTCACTATTGTTATAGGAATGGACTAGGAAGCAGTTAGACTCCCTTTTTAATTTAGGAGGATATAGATATTAGCTTATGTGTCAGCTTATACATTAGTTATGCCCCCACAGTGACCACCCTTGGGTATATAATTAGGTTTTCCTATTGAACTTAGATCTTGGGATCTCCAGTCAACTAAGTTAGGTTTCCTTTATATACCCTTTTTCATGGGCTTTAGTCTCATTCCACAACTTGATCTCTACTGAACCCTCACGTTGTTGGATCCATAACATTATCTTTGACTGTGTAAAGTCAGTACATATAACTTGCGTTGTTGAGATCAGTTGTTATGATGTGTTCTTAACTTATACGTTAATTTTGCCTAGTGTCAAATTTCTAAGACTATAACCTCAGTAGCCACCTGAATCTGGTTATAATATATGTCTTTGTAAGATACACTTATCATTAAGGCAAACACATCTCCATTATACACTTTGACCTTTTGGTCCTCCACTTAGTCGTGTGTTTGCAATGTTAGATTGGATTACAATAACCCTCATCGCTAAACCTTCCAAGTTCAAATGCAAGACACCTCCACATTTAAGTTCTATTGGATAACATTATCCAACTTTTGAATGGCGTAAAGAAAGGTTCATCCTTTCTACACAAGTTTTATAAATCATATCAATTACCATTTCTACATACTTTTAAAGAGTAGTTTCTTAAATGGCTTCCCCCATATTTCTTGCATTTTGATATAATTTATTTAACTTTACTTATGAAGACAACTCAAAACTCATGATTTGAACAAGACCATGTCTTTGTATCAATGAGTTCATCATTGCTTACTAATAAAGTAACACTTGCCAAATGTTTGTTATCAAACATCACCAACTTAGAAGGATTCTAAATCACTCTCTAAGGCAACCCTAGAAAGTTGAGGTCTTCTCAAGATCCTTATAAGTTATATTGTTACCTTATATTGAATGAAAATTTCTTTAAATTTGTCTATACATAATTCTTGTGTTGTTGATGCTTCAAATTTTCGCGTTAATTAGTCTTCATAAAGCATCATAATTAATAAGTATTAGTCTAGCATGCTTTAGACTATAATACTTTAACATGTGAACAGAAGATGCATCATTCTGATCCTTCACATCCACTACAATATCACTTTGAAAAAACTAAACCCTTTGTTTAGACATAATTATGAGACCTTTTCACAGTCCCCAAAGTTATTGTATATAGAACATACATAATTTTTTCATTCATTTAAGGAACATAACGCTTTTGCCTGTGATCTTCAAGGCTTCATCAATGACTTATATGGACTTTGAACATAAGTCTTAATCCTAATCATCTTGATAAATACATTTATTACCAACAAGATGACCGCTACTCGTCTACAATCACTATTATGTTGAGATAGAGTCAACCAGATTGATACTCAACTCTTGGAATTCACACTTGCATAAAGTGACTTTTACATTTCATTGTTGTCTCTTGAAACTATTCATTGAGATACTCTTTCAAAATGAAAGACAAACTTTCACATAGTTCAAACGAAATGGATGAGAGTAGAAACATATATCCATCGTTATTGTAAGTATATTATAATAAATCTATTAAGATTTATTTAAATTCAATTACAATAGTAACATAATAAAGTTGGTGAATTTTCAAAGATATAATCTTTCATGAACTATCAAGGATTTAAATATCTCATCTAACTTTCAAAAAAAAATATATATATATCTCATCAACATATAGTAATTCATATGTTATTATTCACACTTAGTGAATTTAAAGGATAATAACCTTAGGTATTTCATCTAAATACACTCACCGCGTTATTTCATGATCCTCTCATGATATGGTTATACATTTGATGTGTCGTCTTAGACTTTAGTCAACGCATCAACTCACAAGTTGTTTCTGATGCAAAATTCTTTTTGCATTATCCATTTAAAATTATTCCTTTTTTTCAAAAAAAGAACATAAATTTTCATTAAAAATCTCTATATAATAATTTGTAGGTCACAATAAATATTGTTGTATTTGGTTGTAAAATTGCATGTGTTATCCGAAGACTGAACACAAAATAATAATACAACTAAAACTACAACATAAAGTGTAAAACCCTTATATTCAAATGGATAAATAGACAACATCTAGACATCAAATATCAAAGTGTTATTATTATTCAACACTTTCATCATCCAATCGAAATCATCTCAATGATATCATTTTATGTTATGCATTGAGGTATTCCTACATATAGAACTCCATGCACACATATCCTCACTCTAGTATTGAAACTATACTCTTGAACAAATATGTTCAAAACAACCTCAAGTTGTTACAATTAGAACATTTATGTAACGAAGCTTGAACAATCAATTTTGTTCACACAACATGAAGTTGTTTTCCACTATAGAGTATCCTTGAGAACGTTATCTTCGTTTAATGTATACTACTTTCAGCATGAGTAGCGAACCATTTTGAATTATCAAAAACATTCAAAACTTTGTTTAAAAAATCATTCTAAAACATTTCTTTAGTTTTGCAATGTATTATATTAATAATATCAAAAAGAGTTTATAAAATCAAAACATAAAATATCAAATGATTTTATATGGTTTAGGTTTAATAACCATGTACTAAAATGGATTCTAGAACGCAAGTAAAAAAACATATTATAACGCACACGTTATAAACTTGAACATTCACATATAACATTTTCCAATGATAGAGTCTATAAAAGAAACCATTTCTAATTATTTCTAACGCATACGTTGGAAAAGTAAATGTTTACATAAAACATTTCCGGTCAATTTTTCTAACAAACAAGCAGGACTTAAACATTTCCAACACGCAAGTTAAAGAAAAGACTATACATAAATGAAACATTAAACGTTGAGACAAAACCTTTTAAACTGTTGGTTTTCTAATGTATAGCTCAAAAGTCGCTCAATTAACATCGAGTTAATGCTTGAATTATTGGTAATTTAATTGGAGAAATACGAAAAGACACTCGTGGAAGCTTTTGTGCATTATTTCACCATATTAAACATGGATGTCTCACCACATTAAATTCTAACACGGCTGTTAGAAATTGACGTTTACATAAAACGTTTTAACCACACACACATATATATATATAATAAATCGTATCTTACACGCATGTAAGATATTTAAACATGTGGAAACGAAGTGTTTAAAGAACTTTTTAGCCATATTATTTTATAAAAATAATCATTTCTAACACACATGTTAAGAAATGAAACGTTTACACAAACCGATAAACTCAATCTAACGCGCACGTTAGATCATTAACGTTTACAAGAAACGAATAGTAATCAACACACACCAATAATACGGCTTTTTCCCAACCCACGCACCGAAAACCTGGTCCTCTACAACCCACTTAAAAGCCAATACCCTATCTTTAAACATTAACTTAACTATGAGGTTGAAATGGGAACTATATATTAAGTTAAATAGTCAAATCCATATATTATTGTCATCCATAAATAGTCAAATCCATATATTATGGTCACTCTCTTAGAAGTTTGACCCACCCAACTTCTTTTCCTTCTTTGAACTTTTGACCGAACCCAATATCTTCAACCATACATTTTTTTTATTTTAGCTTATAGCACACTCAATCATCCATACTTCATCAAATCCCATTTTCACTTTGTACATTTAAAAAGGAATCATCATCAACTAAAATTTTGAAGAAAATAGTTTGCCCGCCAGGTGTTTGACAAAACGCCTCAATGAAATAATCTTTGTTTTTGGTGTTTTGAGGAGGGGAGGGCAACGGGTGGTTGCTCTCCTCCTTCCTCTTTGGTTCGGGTGTTCATTCCTCAAACTCAACTCGAGTTTTGTTTTATTATTATTTTTCTTGGTGTGGTACTTGGCTACCGGGGTGTTTTGTGGGTCGGGGGTGGTATGACCGGGGCTATTGAGGAGGTTGTTTGGCCGTGTCCGTTTAGAGGCTTCCACTGTTGCCCGGATGGATTACCGGGGTCCATGGGGGTTCGATTGGCCGCACATATTAAGCGGCTTCATTTGTCATCGGATGACAAGAAAGAGACCTTACGGGAGGCGATCTCGACAAATTTGGATTTGTTTATTTTGGTTGGTGAGGCTTTAAAGGTCTCGCGTAGGTGGATGTGTGGAGCGTGTATGGAGTCACATGCTCTCCGTCGGGGGTGCCATCATGATGACGGGTCGGTCTGGTACAAGTGTGTCACGGGAGATGTGGAGGAATATATAGTGGGGATTGCGAAGCCACATGTTGGGAGGGAAGTTGTCGCGGTGGGAAGGGTGGAGGTGGATGTAGCTCTCCTTGAGCGTGTCTTCACTCTTCCTATTACGACTGTTAAAAACATTCCTCATAGTTGTCGTATGGCTTTTTCCCAAGCCTTAGTGGGTGCTCTGGGTAAGGTGGCGGCTATGCCAGAGTCTGTTGAGGCATGGGTGAAACTGTTGTTGTTACCACGTTGCACCTTACGACTTTTCAGACCTTCTAATCGTCAGCAACGCATGTCTGGCAATAGAAAGTCTGAGCAATGCCGAATTATTCAACAGTCGCTATCCGCTTGGGGTGACCGTGACGGTTTCTTTGAGCTCCTTATATCGCTTTTTAACCAACCCCTAGGAGATGCCCCGGGTGGTGATGCGTTTGTACCCGAGTCTGACAACGCCGGGTTGGGCGCCAATGTTAAACAATGTTTGCGAAAAGTTGCGGACGGGCATTTCACTGCTGCGGTCAAGGTATTATGCTCTTCAGGGGTTGCACCTTTCGGTAAGGATACTTTGAACGCTTTGTTGTCTAAGCATCCCATCATGGCACCTCCGATTATGCCTGCTTCCTTGCTTTCTGAGTCTCCCCTTGTCGTGGACGTTGATAGTGTGCTTGGGTGCATTAAGTCTTTCCCTAAAGGGACTTCGTGTGGGCGGGACGGTTTGCGAGCCCAACATATTTTAGATGCGTTGTGCGGAGAGGGGTCTCCGATTGCGGATGGTTTGCTCAAGGCTATCTCTGCGGTGGTTAATTTATTTTTGGGGGGAAGGTGTCCTAAGGTGTTGGCAGAGTTTGTTGCGTCTGCCCCACTTACGCCGTTGCTTAAACCGGACAATGGGATTAGACCTATTGCCGTTGGGGCCATTTGGAGGCGGTTGGTCTCTAAGGTGGCTATGAGGGGTGTCGGGAAGGAGATGGTTAAATACCTCGGTGACTTTCAATTTGGGGTGGGAGTCCCCAGTGGGGCAGAGGCCGTGCTTCATAGCGCGAACAGGTTTCTAAATCAGTTTCATTCGGATGGGTCATTGGCTATGCTTACTGTTGATTTCTCCAATGCCTTCAACTTAGTAGATAGGACGACCCTTCTACATGAGGTTCGGAGTCGATGTCCTTCCATTTCTCTTTGGGTGGATTTTTTATATGGGCAGTCGGCTAGGTTATATGTGGGTGATACTTTCATTAAATCCACCACTGGGGTTCAGCAGGGGGACCCTCTTGGGCCTCTCCTTTTTGCCTTAGCTTTGCACCCACTTGTTCACCAAATCAGAGATCGGTGCAAGCTTCTCTTTCATGCTTGGTACTTGGATGATGGCACGATTATCGGGGATACTAGAGAGGTAGCCAAAGCATTAGATATTATCAGGTCTGAGGGGCCTCGTTTGGGTCTTGAATTAAACGTTAAGAAAACACAGTTATTTTGGCCAACATGCAATGGGGTGAAGGCACAGGAGGGGTTGTTCCCTTGCGGGATTGGAAGGCCGGTGCTTGGCGTGAAACTCCTTGGTGGTGCTGTAAGCCAGGATGCGGGGTTTATCAGTAGTTTGGCTATGAAAAGGGCATCTAGCGCTGTGGAACTGATGAGCTGTCTCCCAAGACTTCGGGATCCTCAATGCGAGCTTCTTTTGCTTCGCTCATGTATGGGAGTCGCCAAGCTTTTGTTCGGTTTGAGAACATGCCAACCTATGTATGTGGGGGAAGCTGTTTCTATATTTGACAATGGTCTTCGAAGGGTGATTGTGGACATCGTGATTTGTGGAGGTCCGTTCTTTGGGGATCTCCAATGGAGGTTGGCGTCACTTTCGATCCGTTATGGGGGGTTGGGTCTCTGTTCGGCCGAGGATGTATCTACATATGCTTTTGTGGCTTCGAGAGCACAGTCGTGGTGTTTACAAGACCATATTCTTCGGGGTTGTGATATTTATGGGTTGGACTCTGATTATGGGTGTGCGATGGATCGTTTACGTACTTCACTTCCAGATTTTGATCTTAGCGGGTTCTCTAATAAGGACACCGCCCCCCCTAAAGCCCAACATGTTGTGGCGAGTGCCTTATTTAGTGGAATCGTCAAGAGTTTAGAAGTGAAGTTTGATCTATCCCCTCGCCAAAAGGCGGTGTTTGAATGCCTTCGGGCTCCTCGGGCTCAGGATTTTCTAACGGCTATCCCCATTGAAGGATTAGGCCAACGTATGTCGGGTTTGGAGTATCGGGCTATCCTTAAGTACCGGTTAATGATCCCTATGTTCCCGACGGATGAACCTTGCCCAATTTGTCGCAAGGTCTGTTTGGATTCTTTTGGTGACCATGCGGTGCATTGCAAAGAATTGCCTGGCTTTAAATACAGACATGATCTGGTTAGGGATGTTCTGTGTGATGTTCTTAAACGGGCAGGGATTTCTGCTAAAAAGGAGGCCCCTGTTAACTTTCTCACGGATCCTATTGAAGGGAGGTCTACTTTACGACCAGCTGATATTCTTGTGTTCGGGTGGGCAGGGGGGAAACACGCCTGTGTGGATCTTACAGGAGTGTCTCCTCTTGTTGGGCTCAGGGACCGTGGGTTTGTTGTGGGTCAGGCTGCGTTGAAGGCTGAATCGGGCAAAGTTGTTAAACACGAGAAAGCTTGTTTAGATAATCAACATGTCTTTCTACCATTTGCCTTTGATACATTTGGTTTTCTGGCTCCAGAGGCTGTGAAATTTTTGAGTAGGGTTCAGCGCGTCGTACACGGAACCTCTTCAGCTTCTAGGTCTCAAAGCTTCGTTTTTAGCAGGATTGGCTTTGCTGTTCAAAAGGGGGTTGCGGCGCAGCTTGTTGCCCGTTTGCCTGCCACTTTATTGTAATCGTTTTATAGTAAATTATATAAAACTTCGATTATTTAATAATAGTTTACTAAAAACCATTTCTAACACAAATGTTAGACATAAACGATTGCAAAAATCGCTAAAGCAAAACCAATAAAATCCCAATGGTTTTCCAATACCGTTTCTAACACTATAGTTAATATACAAACGATGACAAAAATCGTTTCTAAACCAAAAGGGCAATCAAACATTTCTACTGTAACGCAGTATTTTTTAGATATAAGATTGTACTCCAATCTTTTAAAATATCAAAAATCGATGTTGTACTACACATGATATTTCTCAAAAATAAATATTTATAAGGTTATAATCTCTAAAATATTTTTTTTAAATCATTTCGTGAACCCAAAATCCTTATAAATAAGGTTTTAAGATTGTAGCAACAATCTCACGAAATCTATTTTAAGATTGTAGGACATGAGTCACAATATTATTTAAAAAATAAAATAATAAAGTAAACACTAACGATACTCTCGTTAGTAATGAGAAGTCAGTAGTACAATATCGTGCACAAAACCATAAAGGAAATGAAATAAAGAACAATTTATATTAATATAAAGATTCAAGAGGATGTCTTTGGTGATAACTTCAACAAAAAACTTCTTGACTTGGGTCTGCCACTCATTGAGTATATTCACATTCGTCTTGGTTTATCCTTGATGTGGCTAACTTCATTGACTGCAACAAAATAAACAAACAATATATATTGAGCGTGGTTGATGGTTGAGACTGAGGCACGTATTCTACACGCTTCCCTTAAAACAGATTTCGCGTCTTTACATAAGACAACGCGTCTGTCTCCCAGGGTACAACAGCCGAAGCAGTATGTACTGCCGGGAAAGGCCACACGCCCGATGTTGCACCAGATAGTTTAGTGTGTTGGAACTTGGAAGTATGAAGATGAAGTTTAAAGAGTACTCCTTCACAATATTGTTGGAAAAAGAAATATACTAAGATTTCTTTTTGATGATCATCATTTTGTTTAAGACTTCTCTTCTTTTTCTTTTGTTTAACCAAGGCATAAAGCCTCTTTTATACATAACCATTAGGACTCATGAAGAGTCTAACAATAAGTCTCACTTATGTACATTTATTGTAACTTAATTCTCATTATGGCATAATTAAGAAACAGATTTCACAAGTTAATCATCGATCCCATTAAGTTTATTAGAGGTTCGTTAACTCTGTTAGAAAATACCGTTAGTATAGTTAGTGCCAAAATTGTAATTAGGTGATACTTTGTGTAAAGATTGTAAACATCGGACCCTTGCCGGAGTAACCGTCGGAATAACCGTCTCCGGTAATAACCGTCCGGAGGGTATAAATACCCCTCCCCGGTTAATTGTAAAATTATCACAAACACATTCAGATTAATAAATAAATCGTTTCCATATTATTGTGTGTTCATATTATTGTTTATCAATCCAATTTGTTATCGGTTACTAAAATTTAATTTTTAAAAGCAATAGTAATGTTATTATTTTATGTATACGCCGACATAAATTTTATTTAAAACTGAGACGAGCACTTTCATAAATGGACACAAATACTATCTTCCATTAAACCCAACAATCATTCCTATAGCAAACTTAGGTTGGTAGGAATCATCCTGACCAACCCGCTCTTCGCAAGTGATGTCACCAACGGTACTTCCTAGCCACATCACCACCCTTCCCGCACTCCCCTCCCCTTTCTCGCTCCCTCAGTCACAAATCATCGTTTTCAGTGACGAATTCAAGGCAAACTGCACACCACCCTCCTTTCTCGTTTCCATCATGGTTGGAAAGAAAAAAGGTGTCACATGATCTTCCCTTTACCATTCTTGTGTTCCACACTGACTTGTAGACTATCCTTTATAGTCTAACACATCTAGCCACGTCATTGGATAACGCTTGGGAACATTGCGCCACGAGAATTAAAAGGTGTGTCAACCCATTAACGGATGCTATCATTCTTGGTATGGGTGGGATCAACTTCTCTCCACCAGTCACATGCAAACACACACATTTGTTTTTTTTCTTTTTTCTTTTATTTAACTATTATTTAAATCATAATATGATAGTTAAATGATTAGTTAGTTAAAGCCCATTGTCTACATGACTATGAAAGGACACTATAAAGTTTTAAACCACAACGAGTAGCTTTATACATAATCATCAAATGAAAATAGCACATTTGCTGATAAAAATAAAAAGAAAGGAAAAAAATACATTTGTTCCTTCGTGAGTTCATGTTATTCAATTTGATGCTAAACATCAATAAATGCATTGCCCTTCCTCACTATTTTTGTAATATAGTTCTCTGGATTCAAAATTTAATTTTGCCAGAGTACTCCATTTTCATCTCTCTCACACACATACACACAGACACCTGTAAGCTCCATCCAAACATTCAACTCAGAGATCTTGATAAAATCTTTCATGGGTTCTTAAAAATACATATATATATATATATATATAACACATGAGGATCTCTTAGTTTAATTTTCCAAAATAAAGATTCAAACTTTACAAATTTCTCTTCTGTCCAGAAACAATGCATCAGAAAACATATGTTTCTAACTATGAAAAACCTTATTTTTACACTCGGACACCTCTCGCACCACCACAACCACAACCTCCCGCCACTACGACAGGCAACCAATCACATTGGCTCAATCTGAACTATATGATGAGTCCAAGTGTTCTACTAATCATCATAATTCTTGCTTTCATTGTTTTCCTTTCTGGGTTGCTTCATCTTCTTGTTAGATACTTCTTCAAGCCCATTAATAGGGATCCAGATGAGTTTGATAACGTGACAGCACTTCAAGGCCAGTTACAACAACTGTTTCATCTCCATGATTCAGGCGTTGACCAGTCTTTCATTGACACATTGCCTGTTTTCAGTTACAAATCAGTGTCTGGTGTGAAAGATCCTTTTGATTGTGCTGTGTGTTTGTGTGAGTTTCATAGTGAAGACATGCTTAGGTTATTGCCAAAATGTAGTCATGCTTTTCATATGGATTGTATTGATACATGGTTATTGTCCCACTCCACTTGTCCTCTTTGTAGAGGTAGTTTGCTTTCTGATTTTACTTCAAGTTCTTGTTCACCAATTGTGTTCGTTCGTGAATCTGGGAGTGTTGAGAGTTCTAGAGAGATTGTTGATTATGATCAACCGAATGGTTCATCAATCCAAAGAGTGAGTAGTGAAGGATTTGAATTTGATAAGGGTGACATGATAAAAGAAGATGATAATAAGGAGAAGATTGTTACTATTAAGCTTGGAAAGTTAAAGAGTGTGGATAGTGGTGATAGTCAGAAGCAAACAATAGATGGAAGGAGGTGTTTTTCAATGGGGTCTTTTGAATATGTAATGAATGAGAATTCATCTTTACAGGTAGCAATTAGTACCCAACTGAAGAAACAAGCAACCAAGAAGTCTTCCCTACCAATCACTCCTTCACACCGCCCAGCAATGTCAGAATGTGGTGGCGATTCAAGGAGAGATTTCACGGGAATAGAAGTTTGTGGTGGTGGTAATGGTGGGAATGGGAAGAGCAAGAGGGATAGTTTTTCGGTGTCCAAGATTTGGCTTAGAGGGAAGAAAGAAAAGGCGAGCACAACGGTTGGTGCCACGATTGGGCCATCGTCAAGAGGGTCTTTCTCATTCCGTTTTGATGGATTGAAGGCGGAAACGAGGACTAATTCTGAAATGGATATTAGGAGGTGGGATGATGATGATCAAGAAGCATCAAATCCACCATCTTATGCAAGGAGGAGTTTATTTTGGCTTATGGGTTGGCATCAGATCAAGTTGGATCATTCGTTGTCTTCAACACATGTTTAAAAGTTTCCTCCATCTAAATGTACCTTTTTGATATTTTATTGTTCCAAGTCTTGCGCCCCCTTAACCAACTGAGCTACATGGCGGGGACTTTTTTGATATTTTATGGGTGTTCTCCAATATTTTTAGGGTAGATTAGATCATGATTAGTAAAAAGAAACAACAAGATTGGATTTCGTTCTCAATACTAATTTTATATATACTTGCAATTTGATAGATTGGTTTCTTTAGGTTTCCTGCAGTAGAGTAGATTGGTTTTAATACTAATTTTATATGTAGATTGGTTTCTTTAGATCAAATCTTTATATACATGGCTTTTTCTTAGTCCAAAAAAATGCCCTTTGCGAGTCAGGCTGCGTAGCTAGAAATTGCTTTAGCTTAAGCTCATGTTTAGCGAGCAAGATTGGCTCGAAAATTGTACGATCGAGCTAAGATTGAACGCACTCTTTACAAACAATTTGAGTGATGTGCGCTATCAAAACACACTAATAAGATTAACATTGCGTTAAAACATTATATTATTAAATAGACCTTCACGTACTCTCTGTATTATTTAGAGATTAACATATCACTAGCTAATTCTAATAATGAGTTCAAGATTTGTTTTGTACACTTGAATTTAACAAACAAACAATAAAATTATTCACTTTAAATATTATTAAAGAGAGGACACTTATGTTCCACCAACCCCTACCCCCATAATGCCCTACTTCACTATATGATTATAAGTGAACTTTCAAATTTTCAAAGTAAAGATGAGAATGAATAAAGTTATGATGGAATTTATGAAATTAAATTCGACGTATGAGTCTTTCTACATTAAGTTGTATAGGGCCCTAGAGTTATTATGCTAGAAACTTAATAGGTACATTAAGTTTTATATGGTGTTTATATTTATTTTATTTGTGCATTATCATCATAAAAACTTAATATGAATGAGACATGTCATGCTATAATATGTTTTATATTATTTATTGTGAACGTTTTATTATGACTTGAGAGGACATTTAATTGATGTGTCTCATATAGTATTTTTTTCGTACACCTCTTTTTAGTAAACATATACACCTCTCTTTTCTGTAAACTGCAAATGTAAAGCTTTTTTCGTCTGTTTCTCTCAGGGTGTATGCAACATTCATTCATACCCTAGGATAAAGTTTCAAGTATTATGTTAGAATATTGTGTTGTCAAATAGTCATCAAACTCTCTTTCCCACCTCAATTTTCTTCATATCCTTCTGTTATTTTTTTATTATTATTTTTTTTATATAAAGATGAGCATTTTGTCTCAAATATTCGTATTCGTATATGTATCAATTTAGTCTATTCGGTATGGGTATTACGCTCGTTTTTGTTGAATTTCGATACAGGTACAATTGAGTACAGGTTCGGGAGCGGGTACGTTTGGTATTTTGTGCATGTTTGGAATATGTACGGGTTTAATTGGGATTCTTTATATTTAATATATACAAAAAAAATTATTCAACCATGTTATTATTGAACAACTACCAAACGCTTCTTCAATATTAAATAATATAACATCCAAGATTTAAACAAACAAACAAGTCACCTAAAGTCGGTGACCGGATTAGGGTTGTTCAATACTATCTTATCAATAAATCAACGACCAATTATACTTGTACTAATATGGTACCTGTCACTTACCTGTTCATGTTGTTTGTTACCCGTACTAGTACTGGTTTCAAGATCGTCAAAGATTTGGAATTAAAAATAAAAAGTGGTACATAAACGGGTACCGTACAGAAGTACTCATACACGTATGATACCAAAAATTTGGTACGAGTATTAGTATGTGTTTACTGATTTTTGATAGGGGTACAACTGGGTACAGTACAGGTACATACACGGATACTGTACCAAACTCATCCCTACTTATTTCACACATGTAATTTCCTCCAATGGTAATATCGTGATACAAATCTTGAAAAAACCCATTCGAATATTATTACTTAGTAGGTGGATGGTGCCTTGTGACAATGGTTAGTATATGTTGATTTGTTTGTTTTCCTCATTTCAGTTCTTTAACATCTCAATGTTTGTAGTATAATAAGTATTTTAATTTCTTATTATAAGACCATGTGTGTGTAGTGGTTTACCTTTGCGTTTTGCGACATGTGACGTCTCAGTTAGCAATGGAACGTTTTACAAAAAATAGTCTAGTGGTAAAAAGTCCGTTGTGTACAAAACGTTGGACGACCAAAACATACCCAAAACACGGCGGGGGACAGCGTTCCCAGGCGTTTTGGGGGCATTTTACAAGTGGGAAACACGCACTACAGATAATCTAATGGTAAATTCTTGTTTTTGGCATGTCATTATGGGTTCATCCTAACTGTTGCTGAAAGCAGACCAAAATGTCATAAATTGTTATTTTAGAGGTTAGAATGAAAGTATTTATCTAGACTTGAGGGGTGCATCCTAAAGTTCAACTAAATCCCTATAAGAGCACATGAGTTCTTCGATTTCTTCATATGTTTCCCATTTTATCTCACATTGCACATTAGTCTTTTTCAATTTTCCCCGGTGTCTTCCCCCCCCCCCCCCCCCCGCCGCCCCCCCCAAAAAAAAAAATGGTGTCGTCCTATTTTGTCACTATGTTCCTCGACTTATTAAGAGCCCCGTTTGAGTTTTTTCTCCAAGAAGCGGAAGTTGAATCAGTTGCAGGCTATAATTCTCAATCAAGATGCCTCACCTGAATAATTTCACTTCGAAATTGATGTCGAAGGGTTTTTCCTCTATTCGGGAAAATTGTATTTGTCGAAAAATCCGTAAACAATTAAACAATACCTTTACATTAATAAAAACAAACAAAATACATAAAGAAGCTATTACTAATTGCATCGGTTTTTAACTTCTGTTTTCACTTTTAGTGTATGCTTATGCCATTTCGAATACTTGCTGTCCAAGTTGAAGTTACGACATCTTGATTCTTTCTCTTGCACGTAATAGTTTAAAACTTGTTACCAAAAACCCAACATATGTTGGTTCACAGGATCCAAGTCTTTGCCAACACCATTTATTCTTCGTAGCTCCATATTTGTGCCATTTTTCATGATTCTCGGTTCGAGAATGGATTTGGGTGCTCCATTTATTGACATTAATTGAAGAAATATAAAAATATAGAATTATTTATTAATTTATTTATAAGGATAGAGAGTTGA
Source organism: Bidens hawaiensis (assembly GCF_021521415.1). NCBI lineage: Eukaryota > Viridiplantae > Streptophyta > Magnoliopsida > Asterales > Asteraceae > Bidens > Bidens hawaiensis. The sequence continues at coordinate 313,250 of NW_027494317.1, forward strand.
TAGAGTAGAGATATGTGAAAATGTTGAGTGAATTTAGGGACATATAAAAGTTTATTATTAATTGTAAATTCTAACACTGAAATTACCTGAATAGGCAAGGAAGGTAAGACCCTTGACTTAAAGGTCTTACCCAACTCATACTTAGGACAAGCTTAACTCTAGCTACCTAAAATGAAGAAAATTGTACAAGGAAGCAATCATATTTCTTTGTAGTGGGTCATGCTGACACAATAGCATTCATGGAAAACCAGTGAGCAAACCTCGGCGCCGAAAGATCTTGGCATTTCCCGTGTCTATCCCGGCTTCACTCCATGTTGCCTAAGTCAATGATTTTTATCTTCTTAGATAAAAAGTTACAATTAGTTCCAAATTTTTTAAATCTTTCTTAGTGACTATGTTAGGGTTAGACCAGAGATGAGAGAAACTAGGAGAAAAAAAAGATTGATTCAAATATGTGATATCCTTCATTCACGTACTAACCAGAATAAAATACCAATCAAAGTTACAAGGGACTTCCCTTGACTAATAACAAATGACAAAATAGTACCAAAAAAAAAATAATAAAAACCATAACAATACCCCCTCCTTAACCACTTTTTGTCCTCAAGAAGTAAAATCAAGATCTGGAAATCTCAGCTTCGTTTCATCAACATACTCCCAAGTTGCCTCTTGAGCCGTTTAATTCTTACAACGAATTAGCACCTTCATTGCTGCCTTGTTACCGTGCTTTACCAACTTCTTCGGGCCGTAAACAGAACCTAGAGTCTGTCGGAATGGGCAGAATTTTTTCGGGTGGTCCAGGTGCCGGTTTTAGAAGTGGCACGTGGAACACCGGATGAATTTATGCTTCATGAGGAAGATCTAATCGATAGGACACTTTACCTATCCTTTCCACTATCAAGAATGGTCTAAAATACTTCGGGGCGAGTTTGGAGTGCTTATGAACCCGCATAGAATTATGCATATAAGGACGAAATTTAAGATAAGACCAAGTACCCACCTCGAGTTCACGTTCTGAACGCCTCTTATTAGCTTGTTGTTTCATCCTTTTTTGAGCTCTTGTCAAGGATTGCTTCAAGAGACGGATGGTTGCTTCCTTATTTGTCATAAAATCGCCTACCTCTCCATTACCTGCATCTTTCTTTATAAAGGGAATATAAGTTGGAGGAGGATACCCGTACAACGCTTCAAATGGTGTCATGTTGATCGCTGAATGAAAGGTGGTGTTGCACCACCACTCGGCTAACGGAACCCATTTAGCCCATGTAAACGGTCGTTCGTCATCATGCAGCACAAATACCCCTCTAGACACCTGTTAACTACCTCGGTCTGACCATCAGTTTGAGGATGGTAGGTCGTTGACAAATTCACCGCAATACCCTATAGTGCCAAAAAGTCTTTCCAAAATGTGCTCATGAATATCGGATCTCAATCAGAAACAATTGAGTTTGGACACCCATGCAGCTTGTATACAATATCGAGAAACACCTGAGCAACGACACTTGCTGAAAATGGGTGTCGAAGTGACATAAAATGGTTGTATTTTGTTAAGCAGTCGACCACCACCAAAACTGTATCCTTGTCGTTAGACTTAGGTAGCCCAACGATGAAATCCATAGAGATGTCGGTAAAAATCATATCCAGTATGAGTTGCGGTTGTAGAAGCCCGGCGACGCCACATTCTCGTGCTTGGCTCACATGCACACGTCACAAGTCCGTACAAATTGGCGAACCATATTAGTTATCCCTTTCCAAAAAAACATACCTTTCACTCATTGTGTTGATGCATGAACTCCAGAATGATCGCCAATGGGTGAGCTATGGCATAAGCTCACAATATCATGTTGAAGTTATTTATTGCCACCAACTACCAGTTTGTTGTTTTTGGTTAACCACTCTCCATTCCATTTAAAGTTGGGTATCACCTCCCCATTCCTTAATCTGTTCACCACCACTTGGAGCCTTTCATCATTCTTTTTACTATCTAGAACCCTTTGATGAGAATGGGTTCAAAAGGAGTTTACAGCAGTGGTAAAGAGTGACACCCCATGAACACGACATAACGCGCCGGCCGCTATGTTTTCTTTTCCATTTTTATAGTCGATGGTGTAGTCGTAACCCATCAATTTGGTGAGCCATTTGTGTTGGAGAGGGTCGCTACCTTTTGAGTTAAACGATGTTTTAGACTTTGTTGGTCAGTTTGTATGAGAAATTTCCCGATCACCAGATAATAATGCCATTGTTTTACAACCATAAAAATCGCCAATAATTTCTTCTCGTAAACCGATAGGACCTGTTGTTTGGGGGATAACGCCTTGCTAATAAAGGAGATGGGCTGTTTTTCTTGCATTAATACAGCTCCTAGACCACAAGCGTATGCATCGGTATCAATAATGAATTGCTTAGAAAAGTCGGGTTGAGCGAGAACAGGGGCTGATGATAGAGCCGATTTGAGTTGGTCAAAGGTGAGTAATGCCCCATCATGCCACCCAAAAGAGTCCTTTTTTAATAGGTATGTCATCGGGTTTGCAATGATTCCAAAGGAACGAATGAACCGTTGGTAGTAACCGGTTAGTCCTAAAAATCCCCGGAGTTGTTTAAGTGTTTTAGGTACCGTCCGATTATTAATTTCTTCGACTTGACTGGTCAGTACTAACCCTTTTACTTGATATAGTGTGTCCCAAATACTCAATTTCTTTTCCCCTAAAAACACATTTTGATTGCTTTGCTAACAACATGTGCTCTCTCATTAACAGAAGGACTTCCTTAAGATGAAATAAATGTTCTACAACATCTCTACTATAAACCATAATATCATCAAAAAATACCAACACCCGTTTCCTCAAAAGTGGCTGAAAGATGTGATTCATAAGCGCTTGAAAGCTCGCTGGAGCATTCGTAAGGCCCAAAGACATTACCAGAAATTCGTAGTGACCTTCGTGTGTACGAAAAGCTGTTTTATGAATGTCCTCTAGATACATACGTACATGGTGGTACCCCAAGCGTAAGTCAAGTTTGGAGAAAAATGTTGCGCCCCCGAGCACGTCTAACAATTCTTCAATTAGAGGAATCAGAAATTTGTTTTTCACTATTGCTTCGTTTAACCTACGGTAGTCCAAACACATCCTCCATTGACCATCTTTTTTTCCCCCAAAACAACTAGTGCTACAAAGTCACTTTGACTATTACGTATGATGCCCATTTCCAAATGTTGTTGGGTCGTTTTCTCGATGACATCTTTTTGTAGCATTGGATACCTGTATGGCCGTTGACTGATCGGTTTCGTACCCTTCTTTAAAACAATACGATGGTCGAATTTACGTACCTGTGGTAAAGAAGTAGGCGTCTGAAAATGTCACTTGTTGAAAGTATAAACTAAATATTAAGTATAGGGTTTTTGTGTCATTTTAGAAAGTACATTTTAGTTTTGGGGTTACTATGTAATTATGTTAATTTGTGTCGGTTATGTGGTGATTCTAGGGTTATATAAACCCCCCACCACAACAAGTTTGCAATGTTAACATTTGCAAGATTATTGAAGAAAGTATTTGTGTTATTATTAATATTATTATCATAATATTCAATCTATTGTTTATTCATTGTGTCAATTCTTCCCATTCGAATCTGAATTTGCCTACAGTGGCATCAGAGCAAGGTTAATCGATCTAGGGAAGAACGAATTGGCTGTCTGCAATTGATTGATCAATAATCGAAAGAGAAAGAAGGAAGTGCCTCCAATCGATCAAGGCAAAACAGAAAGAAAGCATTAATATCGGTTGATTCTTTGTCTTCTCTGTGTTTTGACGATTGAAAAAAAAGGGGGCAAAGAGGCACTGTGATATCAGTCGATTAATTAGAAGAAGAAATTGGATTATATCTCTTCTACTTTTGTGGTTTAGTTAGCAATTAGAAATCCGGAAATTTTGATCAATTAAGTTATGTAGTGAACTTCAATTCACAAATACGTTTGGATTGAAAGAAATCGACTTCCAGTGTGTTGCTAAACCAAAAATCAAATCAGAATATTCGTGGATTAAAATCAGAACGCGGTTCCGTGCATTTGATCAAGATAACAGTTTGGATTGTGTTTGATCAAAGTAGTGAATAAAGAACCAGATACGCTCTAATTAAAACCTGTGTTGGGTGGACTACAAATAAAAAAAACCAGGGTCAAATTTCGTTTTGTTTTCTGTTGAAACGATCGGTAGCAAAGGGCCAAATTGATTGTTCAAGTATTGATTATCAATTGACCCGCAACTGATTTTAAAAAGGAATTGGCAAGTGGTCAATTCATTTTGTATGATTATTTGAAACAAATAGTGAAAGCCTATTTTCTGATTTTTTTTTTTAAAAATTCGATCTGGAAAGCATTGTGTTGCTTGGGGAAAAGAATAATAAGGTCATTTGGAATTTGTGGAAAAATTCATTTGTGTATTTCCAAATCATTCGCATAAGAATCATTAAAAGAATAATATATGTGTTTCTTCTAATTGCAAGTTCATTTTACAATAATAGAAATTGCAAGTCTGGGCCTTGGCCTAGAAGAAACAAAAGCCAAGATACCGAGGACTTTTCTTTGCTTTGTTTATCAAAGATAGTAAAGAGTTGGTTGTTTCTTATTTGTTGTGTATAAAGCAACGGAGAAAGGAAAGTGTTGAAAGATTGCAAAAATATAAATAAACAAATTCGTTTTGTTTTGTGTTCTTGTAGCAAGAAACGAACACGGTGCTTTTAGCAAGTTGAAACCCATGTTGTGATTCACAAGGAGTAAAATAAACCCGTTGGTTTGTAGCAAGTTAAAACAAACCCTTTTGGGTTGTAGCAAGTAGAACCCTTGGTTCAAAGATCAAGTCGAACATTTTTTGTTCAAAGTTAGCAAGAGCACGTAGAATCATTGTGATTATACTTTGCAAGAAAAAAAAAACAAACTTTGGTTTAAAGCAAGTTAGTGCATAAAAACCTTATTAGCAAGTTGGTTAGGAGCACATAAAATCTGGTTAGCAAGTAGGCCAGAAGCAAGCGTAGCAAGTTAATCAAAATTAAAAGTCCAAATAGCAAGTTGGTTGGGTATTTTTATCTAAACCTTCGTGGTAAAATCCTTCATGGTACACAAGACCTTCGTGGTATAACAAGGAAAGTATGGCAGACGAAAAAAAGAAAGAAGGTGCTTCAACATCAACTCGTGAACAAGGAAATGTTTCACTTCAATGTCCCAAATTGAATGAAACAAATTACACGACCTGGGCATTGTTGATGGAAACAATGTTGAAAGGGTATGACCTTTGGGAAATAATTGATGCAAAGGTTGAAACAGAAATTGTGGATGAAAAGAAGATGAACACCACAAAAGCCATGATCTTCCAAACATTACCAGAAAATGTTTTAATGCAAGTCTCACAATATACGACTGCAAAAGAAGTTTGGGAAGCAGTCAAAGTCAAATATCTTGGAGTCAATTTAGTTCAGAAGGCACGTTTACAAACGTTGAGAAGTGAACTAGAGGCTTTGAAGATGAAGTCAAATGAAACCGTAAGTGACTTTGCGGGAAAGTTAAGCAGTTTGCAAACCAAGTTTAAAACTCTTGGTGGTACTTTGAAAGATAAGGCACTCATGAGGAAACTGCTTATCTCGGTTCCAAAGAAATTTTTACCAATTGTGGCATCTATCGAGCAATATCAAGAGATAGACACGATGCCATTTGTAGAAGCGGTAGGAAGAGTAAAGGCATTTGAAGAACGTTTCAAAAGCCAAGACAAACTAGAAGACAATAATCAGGGAAGACTTCTAATGGAAAGTTCAAGTAATCAAGGTCATGGTAGAGGACGTGGTAGAAATTCTAATAAAGGAGCAAGTGGATATGGAAGAGGCACGTGCCGAGGAAATATAGACAAGAGCAAGTTCAGGTGTTAAGAATGTGGAGAAGTCGGACATTTTGCAAAAGAGTGCACCAAATGGAAGAACAAGGAGAAAGACAATGAGCAAGAGTCCAATCTCATCTATGACGATGAACCGGTCGCACTATTGTGAAAAAGCAAGAAAGTTGAAGACTTTTTCTTAAACTATATTTAGTTTAAGGAGGAGTGTTGAAAGTATAAACTAAATATTAAGTATAGGGTCTTTGTGTCATTTTAGAAAGTATATTTTAGTTTAGGCATTACTATGTAATTATGTTAATTTGTGTCGGTTATATGTTGATTCTAGGGTTATATAAACCCCCACCACAACAAGTTTGCAATGTTAACATTTGCAAGATTATTGAAGCAAGTATTTGTGTTATTATTAATATTATTATCATAATATTCAATATATTGTTTATTCATTGTGTCAATTCTTCCCATTCGAATCTGAATTTGCCTACATCACTGAACTTGGTCAAAAGGATCTGCCACATGTGATCGTCCTCTCCAGGTATCACCTTCGACTCCAAACAAGGTGCATGGGGTTGTGTCAATTGCAAACTAAATAATTGTGAAGACCACCCCCTCCCCTTTTTTCTTGCTTGTGTAATATTAACCCCATCTTCTCCTGAACATACGGAGAACTTGTTGTTTTCAATTCCCTTGAGCTCACAAGACACCCCATCTATTTTGAACTTCTGTCATTTTTTGAAAGTTCCACAAAATACTATCTAATGGGGATAGCCATTGAATTCCTGAAATCATATCGTAGTATTCTAAACATAATGAGCATGACTTCGTTAGTGAACCATTTTCCTTGCATCGTCCACTGAAATTCAGGGCAAACCTGACTAGAGGGAAGTTGTTTCCCATCAGCAACACCTACCTTAATCGGAGGTATGTCCTTCACTAGACACCCAAGACGTTTGGCTAACCTAATGTCAATAAAGTTCTGTGTAGAGCCCGAGTCAATAAGGATATAGATTTGTCTAGTGCCCACTGAAACCCTAACCCTCATTGTTGAGTATGAGGGCAACTCCGTCAAGGCATTAATTTATGTCTGGGTTCCATTTCTTCCTTTTTGGTCGGACCAAAACCTTATTTATCATAATAAAAAGTTGATGTCCTGGCCTTGAACATTTATGTCCCGGTACAAACTTTTTGGTACACCAAAAACACTCACCTTTTGACCGTTTCAGTTCCAGATCTTTGCTGGTTAGGTGGCATGAATTTTTAGCAGCGGTTGTCTCCCCAGTGGTCCATGAGCTTGGGGTTGGTAATAGGGGTAACTTGGCTGCATTAATTGGCGGTGTAGTGTGTGTTATGTCATGGGTTTTGTTTGATCCTCCTTTACCCGTAATACTATTCATCAAATTTTTGTTATTAATGTTTTGCATTCTTGCTAAGCCATAGGCCTCGTGTAGGATTCTAGCCTTAAACATCTTCATTGGGCCTTTAATATCTGGTTTCAACCCTTTTAGATAAAGGCTGATCACATAAGATTCGCTAATCGTAACCTTGTTGAGCAACCGATCAAATATCGAATTACAATCTTGCAGTTCACCTTCATGAATGAGAGACACCAAATCCTCCATGACGTCTTCGAACATTGCATCAGAGAAACGGGCCGAGATGACCGGTACATAATCCTCCCAAGGAAAGTCATTTACAGTTGCTCTCCTGGTTCTCATGAAGGATTGATGCCACTGAATGGCGCCCATCGAGATGAATTACGACATACCTGAGTTTCAAGTTTTCTGGTGTCTCATCAAGGGTGAAGAAGTGTTCACACCGATATAGCCAACCCTCGACATCTTCGCCATTCAATCTTGGAAACTCCACCTTCCCTACCCTCATCGGCAGATTGTTTTTTGTTTGGATCCCGGTCACCGAACTTGACTGAATAGCTGCCTGAACTGGCGTTATCAGTTTCCGACTTCATTAGTTATTCGTGTTGATGCATCAAGGCTGCAATAGAGGCCTGAAGTTCAGAAATAGCCTTCTCGTGTTCCTTGACCGACTTGCTCATATCTTGGTTCCTAGAATTCGTCATGGCGGCGTGACAGAAATCAGATAGAAGATCGAAATACCTCTGATACCCTTTTTAGGGTTAGACCATAGATGAGAGAAACTAGGAGAAAAAGAGATTGATTCAAATCTATGATATCCTTCATTCATGTAGTAACCATAATAAGACCCTTCGCTATAGGGCGGCGTTGGCTGAGATGGCCGGCACCGTTGGGCGCTCAACACCACCAATGGGTACCCTTGGTGGTGGGGCGTCGGTGTTGCCGGTGGTTGGAACGCCAGGCGCGGAAGAGAGGAAAATGGGGTATTTTGTGGGGCCACTCTCTCTATCTCTCTCTCTCTCTCTCACACCGCACACACACACACACACACATATATATATATATATATATATATATATATATATATATATAATGGGCGCCCTTGGGGCATTAAACCATAGCGGGACATTATTGGTTGGGGTTTCAATGCTTCCCGGTGCTTACGTGGCGTTGAGGTGGCAATGTGGAGGGGCTTCGATGCCCCCACCATAGAGGATGGTCTAAAATACCAATCAAAGTTACAAGGGACTTCCCTTGACTAATAACAAATGACAAAATAATACCAAAAGAAAATAAATAATAAAATCCATAACAAACTAGAATCAGTTAACTTCTAATATCTCAAATTCTTCATTTGGTGATATACGATCACCTCAAGTTTTTTAAATAGTGTTGGTTTATATGGTTTTAAACAGCTTAGAAACATCACCTAAGATGATTAAGAGTTGCACAAATCTTTAAATTCGTTTATACATGTTTAGTGTGATTGAAGAATTGAGTATTGATTTATTTATGGTAATGAACCAATTTGAACTAATTGTGTATAAAAGAGGTATTTGAAGAGTGAAAATGGTTACCTGACACTTAACCAAAATAGGCTCACAGTACTGGTGTTTTGGCTTGTCTAGTCGGAAAATGTTGAGTTTGAATGATTACTCTTGCTTATTTATTACGGAATTAACCAAACATGAAATTTGGGTTGACCAATTGCTTCCTCCGAGAGCATCATATTGAAATCTAACTAGAATATAATTTTGGTATCGAGACAAGAAGTTTCCTCTACTTTCTCAAGTTTTGATCTTGTGAACTTGGATGCATTGTTTCGATTTCTTTCACTTGGATTTGTTCCAACTCACTTTTAAATATATGCAGACGAACCTTCTTCCTAAATATTCTTGGCATCTTTGTTCTTCACCACATAGAGTAGTACGTCTTCCAGTAGGATTGAAAGATGTAGGCTTTCACAACATCATTCTTCTTTTCCATGGCAACTCCTACGTTTGGTTTGATTGCTTCACGCAATCCTTGAGCGTCCATGATTGGCTACATTACCTCAAGTACATGAGACTCCCCCGCTTTT